>NC_082684.1:85740275-86049408 GCF_949987515.2 Delphinus delphis
CTCAACTGAGCTGGTCCTCCACGGCTTTGCTCCTATTTCAGCTGGGCCAGTCAGAGGCTGCCTGAGCCTCTCGGCTGCCCCATGTGACTAGCTTAGGCTTCCCTCACAGTATGGTGGTCTCAGGGCAGCTGGACTTTTAAAATAGTGGTTGGCTTCCCGAGTATAAACATGCCAAGAGCTCCAGGTGGAACCTTCAGGGTTTCTTATGACTCAGACGTGGGAAGTCATACAGCATCACTTCTGCTGATTTCTACTGATCAAAAAGTGAGCCAGAGGCCATCCCAGATTCAAGGGCATGAATACTGGAAGGCGTGGTTCATGGTTGGCAGAGGTGGGAGCAAGAGGCATCTTTGGAGACTGGCTACCACGCTAGCTATAGGACTGTGGACTTAAATTCTTTGTATCTCAGTCTTCTCTCCTGTAGAATGGGAGAGCAGTTCCTACCTCATACATCTTTTATAAGGAGCATATGAGTTAATAATATATGGAAAACACTTAACAATGCACCGTGCAAGTGTCAGCTATATTATTAGCACTCAAAAGAGTAAGGAGCAAACCTTTTCTCTAATTAATCTCTGTATCCCAATGTCTATTAAATGTTTTATGATCATGAGCTGCTCTCTATGGGAAGTAAGAGAAGTACCCTTTCTCCAATTAAAAAAAAATTGTTTTTTATTTAAAAGTCTAGGTTGGTTTAAAGTTTGGGTAGAAGCAGTCATTTCTCACGATCGAGTATGCATTTAAGGTATTAACAAAAACTAAAGATATCTTCCAGGGCTTGGCAAATGCCATTCTGAGTCATGGTCATGACGCACTCACAGTAGGGGCAGAAGGAGCCACACTCGTGGTGTGGAATTTCCTGTGGCACTGGCGGAAAAGGAGTCTGAATGTGTTTGTCAGCAAACTTCCCTGAAACAAAAAGAAAGCAGGATTTCCTGTTGGAGGCCCAAGAAGTGAGTGATGTCCAGGACCTCACAACCCAACCTCAGACTGGCCTTAGCTCTGGCCAGAAAACAGGTCTGCCAACACATTCATCAGCACTCAGCCCCAGGCACTGGGGATGCACCCTTTTCTGTTGTTGCCAAATTCAAACAAAGCTCAGAGACAAGTCATTGAGCTGAAGCTCTAAATATAAAAATGGCTTCATGATCCAAACCTGTGGACATAAGTACGTTCTACTCCTCAGAATTCCTACAGAATTCTCTACCATGTCATCCTCTACCTCATACTCCTCAGTATTCCATGCAGCCTCCAGGATAAACCCAGTCTCCTGACGTGTGCATCCACCCGCCACATACACACACTCCAGCCACAGGCATGACTCACATTCCTCCAAAGGGTTCTGAGCTCACACATCTTCCCGTTCTTGCAACCTCCTTCCGTTGTCTCGAAGAGAATAACAATAGTTAGGGGAGCCAGGTTATCTTTCCCTTGACTGTGCACCAGACAGGTACCGTGACAAGACGTCACATCAACTCACTTTATCCTCACCTCATCCTGTACGGCCCTGACCTTGCGGGTTGATGAACTCACACATTTACCTGGAGTCTCTGATCAAGGAGAGCTGCATCATAAGGTCAGACATACAGATCAATGAAATAGAATTGAGAGTCCAGAAATAAACCTCCACATTTATAGCCAACTGATTTTCAATAAGGGTGCCAAGACAATTCAGTGGGGAAAGTACTGTCTTTTCAACAAATGGTGCCGGGACAACTAGATACACACATGTGAAAGAATGAAGTTGGGCCCTAAAGTCACACCATATACAAAAATTAACTTAAAATGGATTAACGACCTAAATGTAAGTGCTAAAACTATAAACCTCTTAGAAAAATATAGGAGTAAATTTCCATGAGCTTGGGTTAGGACAAAAGCACAAGTGGCAAAAATTTAAACAGATAAATCAGACTTCATTAAAATTAAGAACTTTTAATGCTTCAGGTTAGACCATAAAGAAAGTGAAAAGACAACCCAGAAAATGAGACAAAATATTTGCAAGTCATATATTTGACTAGTACATACGACATATAAAGAATGTTAAAACTGGGGCTTCCCGGGTGGCGCACCGGTTAAGAATCCGCCTGCCAACGCAGGGGACACGGGTTCGAGCCCTGGTCCGGGAAGATCCCACATGCTGCGGAGCAACTAAGCCCGTGTGCTATAACTGAGCCTGTGCTCTAGAGCCCGTGAGCCACGACTACTGAGCCCGCATGCCACAACTACTGAAGCCCACATGCCTAGAGCCCGTGCTCCGCAACAAGAGAAGCCACCGCAATGAGAAGCCCACACACTGCAACGAAGAGTAGCCCCTGCTCGCCACAACTAGAGAAAGCCCGCACACAGCAACAAAGACCCAACGTAGCCAAAAATGAAAATAAATAAATTAAAAAAATAAAGAATGTTAAAACTCAACAATTAAAAGACAAATAATCCAATTAAAAACGGGAAAACCCTCTATATATACATTTCTTCAAAGAAAATATGGAAGTGGCCACAATGCACATGAAAAGATGCTCAACATCATTGACCATTAGAGAAATGCAAATTGAAACCACAGTGAAATACCCCTTCATACCTATGAAGATGGCTCTAAGCAAAATGACAGTGTTGATGAGAATGTGGAGAAACTGGAAGCCTCGTACACTATTGGTGTATGAAAATATAAAATGATGCAGTCACTTTGGAAAACAGTCTGGCAGTTTCTCAAAACATTAAATACTGAGTTACCATATGATTCAGCAATTCTGCTCCTAGATTTATACCCAAGAGAATCAAGAACATACGTTTTCTCACTCTCTTTTGTTTTTGCCTGTGCCCTGCGCCATGTGGGATCTTAGTTCCCCGACCAGGGATCAAACCCACCATGGCCCCCACAGTAGAAATGCAGAGTCTTAACCACTGGACCGCCAGGGAAGCCCCAAGAATGCACATTTTCACAAAAACTCATACATGAATGATCATAGCAGCATTATTCAAAATAGCCAAAAAAGTGCAAACAACCCAAATGTTCACCAACTTATGAATGAATAAAACGTGGTACAGCTGTACAATGGAATTTTTATTCAACCATAAAAAGGAATGAAGCACTGTTTGACTCAGATGAACCTTGAAAACATTATGCTAAGTGAAAGGAGCCAGACACAAGGGCCACATGCTGTATGATTCCATTTATATGCAATGTCCAGAGTAGGTAAATCCAGAGACAGAAGGTAGATTAGTGGTTGCCAGGGTCTGGGGGGAGGAGAATGGGTAGCGATTGCTAATGAGGACAATGTTTCTTTTTGGGGTGATGAAAATTTTCTAAAATTCATTCTGGTGATGGTTGCACAACTCTGTAAATATACAAAAACAAACAAACAAAAAAACCCACTGAATTGTTCAGAGAGAGAGAGAGAAAATGCAGATTTTTTAAAAAAGGGGAAGAAGAGTCCCTTCCCTTAGCAGCTTTGCTGACAGCCTACTTCCCATACTCCACTTCTTGTTCAGAACTCCTGTAATGCACAGGGTCAGAGTGGCTTGTCTGCAGGTCCATCCACTCCAGCCAAGGGTGTGCACCAGGGCCAGGGGCTGTGCCTCATTCCTTTTGAATCCAGGACTGTGCTTGGCACCCAGCAGGCAATCAATATAAATGTGTCTTGAACGAATAGTCTCTAGCAGGCCCCTACTATTACCCACTGCTTTTTATACCATCACTTCTAAAATAAAGGAGTGCCAAAAAGATCACACACACAATATCTGTCCATTATTTTAAAATTCTTTTTCCACCAAATATTTTTTAAACCAGACGATCAATTAGTGTTGTCCCTTTTCCACTTCGAGAGAGACATGTGATTTCAAAAGTTAAAAGCTAATTATCAATAAAATGACCGAGGTACGGGGAAAAAAGGTAAAAACGCTTAGCCAAACACAGCATATTCAGTCCCTGACCAACAAATTCCACATTTCAAATAACTTGACAAAAATTTCCCCTACTCTGAGACAGAAGACTTTAAGAGGCAAGAAACCAGTACCAACCAATATTAAATTCAGCCTTTGAAAACTCTGGTCTGTACCACCACCACCACATTGAGATGGTGAGAGTAATAATAAAGCTAACATTTACTGAGCACTTACTATGTGCTAGGCTGGGTATTATTTTCTGCTTTCTAGGTATTAACTCAGTTACAACAGCATTATGTGGTAGGTACTATTATTACCCTCATTTCCCACAGAGATTCACAACTTTCCCAAGGCTGCATGGCTGGTAGATGGCTGAGCTAAACTGGAACCCAGGAAGTCCAATTCTCCTGCCCGCGTGTTTCTCGCTATATGACATAGGACAGCCCACAGGGACTTCAGTCCCTTGACTGGACCTAGGAAAGCAACATGTTTGACTCTGGGTTTACAGACTGAATAGTGTCGGTTCTAAAAAAAGGCCTCAGAAAAAAACATGAATATGCAGGAATTGAAATCCATGGGTGAATATCTGATACTTGAAAGTCTATTCTTTTATATAGCCTTTATATATCAGGTGGAAAATATCTGAATAGACAACATGGTCAGTCAAAACCTGCAAAACCTTGACCTGCCTACCTCTGCAAGGCCACCGCCTTCTGAACTTTCAGCCACAGGCCTCCACCACCTTCCGAGACTGTGGTCCTCCCACCTCACCCCTTCTCATTGAGCTCAGTGCCTTATCTATTTCCTTCCTGGCACTCATCACTATTTACAATGATTTTATTCATTTGTTTACCTGCTTTTCTTGTCTGATTCTCCCATCAGAATGTAAATTCCATAAGGGCAGCGACCGTGTCCATCTTTTTTGCCTAGTGTTTGTTGAATGGATAATAATTCTCTACGTAGGTGACAGCTTTCTTTCAGAACAATCTGGTGCATCAGTGACTGGCTGGATGACCACACTAGGCTGTAGCAACTCCAAGGCAGGGGCGGTACCTTGTTCATCTTTATGCTCCCAATTCCTAGCATAGTACCTGGCACACAGGAGCTCATTGCATCTCGACTGAACTTGTTCATTAATGAACTGCTGTCAACGTGGAGGGCAGTCTCTATTGGAGCACCTCAAGGCTCCACCTTGGGTCCTGTCTGCTCAACTTCTGGATCCAAGGGCGATGGGAGAAGGGCATGCTGATGAAGTCTGGGGATGCCTTAAAGCTGGGAGGAGCTGCAGTGGACAGGGAGAGGAGCTAAGAGAGCCTGAACAGTCGTAAACCCCAAACCCCAGAAACAAAACAATGAATTAAGAAACCCTGTACCAGGGTGGGAGGAGGGAGAATTAGATGAAGATAGTCAAAAGGTAAAAAATTCCAGTTATAAGATAAAGAACTACTAGTGATATAATGTACGACATGATAGAGATAATTAACACTGCTGTATGTTATAAATGAAAGTTGCGTTCTCATCACAAGGAAAAGAATTTTTTCTATTTCTTTAATGTTGTATCTGTGTAAGATGATGGATGTTCATTAAACCTATTGTGTAACCATTTCATGATGTATGTAAGTCAAATCCTTATGTGGTACCCCTTAAGCTTATACAGTGTCATATGTCAATTCTATCTCAATAAAACTGAAAAAAAAACCAAAAAACAAAATACCACCCTGTACCAACCACAGGATGGGAAGGCAGGGACAGGAGTAGCACCTGTAATGAGGGTCACATGTCCAGTGAGCTCAGGTGACCGCAGTCTGAGATGCTGGGATGGTCCTGAGCCGTGTCTGTATTGGGTGGTGGTGAACAGAATGAAGGAGGGGATAGTGCTGCCTCGACTCCCCCTTTATTTAATGATTATTTCTACTCTTATTTATAATACTACCCAAGGAAGGCCTGAACTTCTCCTGGGGTACTCGGCAGGCATGGCAGGCCCCCCTCAGAAACTCTCTGTGAAGTCCAGCCTTGGGCTGTGTGGTCTACCTGAAGTACAGGGAGAACCTACCATAACCGTCTGGCCCTGGGAGCCGCCGGCCTCTTCAGCCTCCAGCTCTCAGCTCTCCAGGTGCTTCTCAGAAGAGCCTCTGCTGCTGTTGGACCTGGCTAATATCTCGCTCCAAGCCTTCTCACTCTTCTAGTGAAAAAGACTCATTCCTCCGTGTATGTGTGTTTTCCGCTCTAGTCCTCCCTGTTCCCAGAGCACAAGAGGGGAAGTCACTCTTATCTGGACCTTTCTAAATGATCTCTCTCCCGTCTTGCACAGCCTTCAAAATCCGGTCTTTTGTCTTTCAAGCTCAAGAAACGTGTCAGGTAGGTGTGTTTGGACTTCCCTGATTACAGTTTTCATCATCGCTATTTTTTTAGCATCTTTAATGATTACCAGTTGGATTTCCATTCCCTGTTTCCTGTTCTGTCAATTCTTTTGTGATGTTATGTTTGGGCACCTCCACTGTGTTGGCATATCCTTGAAATGACCTGCTCACATGTACCTGTCAGTATTTAGATGCCTTTTTTATTCTTGAGTGCTTTCCTTAATGCTACCAAAATCAGGAGGACATAAGGATGTCTATATGTAAATGTTAAGACATTAATCAATGATTTTGAAGCTAATGTTATGGCCTGTTACGTTATTTGAAGCACAGTTAGATCTCTTCTGTTTCATTCATTATCATCATTGATTGCTTTTACTAGCAGGACATTTTCTGCCCTTCTATTTTTCACTGTCTTCTCAGTTCTATTCACTGATTTATAATGAGAAAGGCTTATAGAGAGAAGGGCTTAAACATCAGAAGAAGGTGCCCTTAGACTTTCATTTGACAAGCTGCTGGTCCTAGGTCCTAGGTCCGACCTGCTGGTAGATCTGTTGGAAAATTCAGATCAAGAGTTTTTTCTTCTAGAGTTATTTAAATTTTTAAAAGGGAAAAACTGTACTATTTTTGTTATCAAAGTCAAGTCTGTTGAAGGCTACACAAAACCTCATGCTCTCAGGAAACCACAGGAATAATTACTTGCTGCTAAAATAGCACCTTCCAAATGCTTATGTGCTAAGTAGATGGACAAGTACACCAGCTGCCACATTAGAATTTTTCACAGTCTTCTCCTTGTCAGACAGGGACGTTATAATTGCAGCCAGAACCCAGAGGTTTGTACCACGCAGTTGGGAACACACTTGTGTTCATGCCAAGTCCAGAAATAAATCCTAGATGATGTTTAGGTTCAGCACGACATTAACAGTATTTTAGGAAGCAAACAGTTCAGGAGCCGGAATAATAAGAGATTGGGAATGAAAATAAGGATGTGTGGATAAATGTGCTCTTTTCTTATCACATAGAGTCAAAAATCTGGACGCCATCATCAGGGCAAAGGACGTTCTCAAGACTGAACCTGGTCAGATTTCACCCACCCACTTCAAGAAAATAACTTAGAAAATCTTAAGAACTCAAACATTTCTTTATTGGCTACAAGAAAAGAATCAAGAAAAGCTTGTAGGAATTTTAGGTAGCTCTTACTTCAGTAGAATAAAGTTACTATTAAAAATATATCAGAATATTTTAATTCCTGCTTGATGGGAATTCTCTATGTCAGGCAAGAAAACTACAAGTTAGTATCTAAGCTCACCCTTCTGTTCCTAAAGATTTTCTGTTAACTATAATTAAACCAAGGAACGTCAGAAGGGTAATGGGTTTCCATATGGAGTAGTATACTAAAAATTGCTTCAAAATCAATTACTCTAGGGGGTTTTATTTATAGAACTCCCAAAGAGGAGATTTAGACAACATTTACTCCCCTCCAATGCTGACTATGCATTCTTGTTTCACTCTGGAGCACAGAGCAGGGACCTGACTTCTAGGGTCCATGTTAAGGACCTGCTGATGAGAAGGCTGTGCTAAGACACATTCTAACTGGTAAAGGTCACTTCTAACATAAGAGTGGGTTTGCCATGTTTTGCCTCAAACTGAACACCCCAAAATACGAATCATCATGTAGAAATGTCAACTGTTTCTTCTGGTCACCTATGACTTTGGCCAAGAGAAGAGCAATGTCCTCCGTGTAATCACACTTGCCCCCTCTACTCAGCACAGAGTAAAAAGGAAGCAGGCTTATGACGTCACGAGAGAGAAGAATGAACAAGGAAGAAGGGAGCCACAGGTAAGGGGAGGCACGTGACTGAACCCGGGTTCAGGACTCCTTCCTGGAGATATACCCTCACTAGGCCATCTGGTTCCCAGAGCTCGGGGTACCTGGGCAGTTCCCTGGGGGTGCCCAAGGGCTGCCAGTGATGATGAGGCCAGCTCCCCAGCTTAGGTCCCTCCTTCCCTGTTCGACCACCAGCAAAGTAGCACGACGCTCCACTGCCCCACCTGCCATCTGCCTCATCCCATGCAGATGGGGAGAACTCTGAGTGTGATGCAGTCAGCAGGTCTTCCTGGGGGTGCTCTGCAGTCACCCCATGCTCATCACCTCCTCCTGTAGCTGCACTGTCTGCCCAGCGTGTGCTCAGCCAGGGCTGCACAACCCTGCAGGCTAGAGGGTGGACTAGGTCCACACAGCAGCGTCAGCCTGCAGCCACTGCCTGAAGGACACATCCCCTCAGCTTGTTCTCCAAAAGCAGCACCTCGTTAACAGCTTTTACTCTGTCCAATCCCCGGATGTCAAGCCTGGTTGCCCATCTGCCCAGCAGCTGGGGAAAGAATTCTTACCATCGCTGTTAGGCTCCCCTTTCCCAGAGGAGCGAGGGCGAGGGGTTCCCTAGTCAGGTCTGGGCTCCTGTCTGTGCAGGACTATGTGCAGGTTTAACTTAGCAAGTCCTAAAGGAAGAGCACGCTGTAGACACACAGCAAGGGCTCAGTACCTGGTGGCTGTTCTCATACTGCTATTGTGAATACACACTTCAAGGAGACGCTACGTGTGTAAGAGGGACCTGCTGGATGAGACTCTGCCTGCTGACCCATCAACTGCACTAAGGGACAAGAGGAGGGGCAGCAGCTGCCCCCTTCCTCTTTCACAGACGAAACACGCGTCAGGGAGGCAAAGCCCCACCAGTAAGGTCAGTGGCGGATGTTTCAAATGTTCTGTGGGGTCACACTTTGTCCCCGTGCCTCATCCAGTGTTGACACAGATGAGTGGCGAAGGTGGTGCTGTGATTTAGGAGCTGGAGGGATGGAAGCAGACGGGAGCGTGTGTGAGAATGCAGCGCTGTTTGCAATAGTTTAAGCTGAAGCAGCTTTAAAACCGTACACATTCTTTGGGGTTAATATTCTTTGGGGTTGAAACTGTCAGCTGAGTGACTCCAACCAGCCACGGTGCCCGAACATGGTACGGCACCTAAGCCTGGGGACCCTGGCCACAGTGCCCGGGGCTGCCATTGTTTGCCGCTCTGGGTCCTTCCCCATCAGCTGCTGTCTGTCAGGGCGGCAGGGACCAGCTGACTGGTTGGAACCATATGTGCTATTTCTGGGCATAGGATGTGAAGAAGGACATGCCACAGTAAGTCAGGATATTATAAAGTGTTAAAAAGAACTGTCTTCAAAGCATCCTGAGAGCATTACACCACACTAACTACTCTGAAGGAGCTATAGGTTGAAAGACACTTAGAATCACTAAGCCCAGGAGAAACCCTGAAGAACATGGATGATTAGCATTGGTCAAAGGCCTGCCAATGAAAAGGAATGGATAAGGCTGAGGCTAAAATCCAGAGGTCCTAAAATTTAGAGGCAAAAAGAAAATTTCCAGGGCCACATATATCTCTGGCATACTTCCGTCAGACATGCAGAAGCAGTGGAAACATAGGCAGCTTGAAAAAGCTGTGGGGCGTGGGTTTGCTTTATTTTCCTTTTAAAATAAAACACTGTATTTTCAGAGCAATGTTTAATGGCGCCAAATTAATGGTCCTAAAATGGTTTTTTAAAAAATCTATTGGCACCGAGGTGTAAAGATACACAAAAGATGTCTCTCTGGAGTGCTGTCTGCAAGAGGGAAAAATTATTAACCACACGACATCCACAAATCAGTTAAATAAATGACGTTATGCCCCTTTGATAGAACCTAAGCAGCTGTCAAAAGGAATAAAGTAATTTAAATATACTGGCATAGAATGATCCGTGATAGCTGTTATGGCAAAAAATCAAGTTGTAGCAAATGTGCATGGCAATCTCATTTCTGTTAAAAAAGGTATGTTTGTATATGCAGAAGAAAAAGTCACTAAGGGGCTTCCCTGGTGGCACAGTGGTTGAGAGTCTGCCTGCCGATGCAGGGGACACGGGTTCGTGCCCCGGTCCGGGAAGATCCCACGTGCCGCGGAGCGGCTGGGCCCGTGAGCCATGGCCGCTGAGCCTGCGCGTCCAGAGCCTGTTCTCCGCGACGGGAGAGGCCACAGCGGTGAGAGGCCCACGTACCGCAAAAACAAAAACAAAAGTCACTGAGGAGCTGGAGAAAACCATTTACAACTGTTATTTGTGACTTTTTCTACAAGTGCAATGTTCTTGGAGGCCTCAGGGAGGCCTAATGGCCCACTAAGTCCCTGAACGAATGGGTGAAGGCACAGCACGGTAGTTGGAGGCTGCAAAACCAGCATTTCTCAGACGGCATGAGAAGAGAGGGCTTATAGACATGGGGAGCCCTTTCTTTAACCCTGTCACGGGACCTCTGCTTTCTAGCTCCCAGGTGTGTCCTAGGGCCTGTGTAACGTTCTTTGGCTTCAGGAGTGGGGCAGTTCACTGCCTGGCCATAACCCCACTGCTCCTGTTCAGGGGCTGTAAAGAGTTACCAGTGAGAAGTGACAGCAGCAACGCATCCACTCCAGCCTCTCCCTCCCAGCAAAGCCTCCAGGAACTGTCCTCTGTTTCAACGGCCAGGGCGAGGGAACTTGACCTGCCACTGGGACCACAGGAATCCATCCTAGTGCCCTCCCTGTCAGGAATTTCCTCTCTGTAAGTAAACAGTCCTCTGGTCTGCTTCCAACAGCCCCTTTACCGGGAAGGTGGGGGAGACCGCAGGCCCATCTATTTAACCACAGTGCACGGGTCTGGAAACAGTACTGCCTCAGCCTTGTGTTGTGAAGGCTGAAGAAGCCCAGACGTCACTGTTCTTCACAAGCGTTTTCTATTCTCCACAAATCTCCTCTGAACGCCTTATTGTCTCTCCTTTCCCATCCCAGAGCTTCCCTTAGGTAATTGCTATTCATCCTCCAGATTCTGGCTCCAACGTCTCTTCCTCTGGAGAGTCTTTCTCAACACGCCAAGGCCAGATATCCTCCTTACACTCTGATAGACAGTCCCCATCGCAGAGTGAGTATCCCAGCTCTTGTTCTCTATTTATTTCTGTGATAACGAAACTCATGTCTGTTTTCCTCGTTAGAACACAAGCTCCTCCAGGGCAGAAACTGCACCTGTTCTTGCTGCATCCCCAGTGCGCGGTACAGCGTCTGGCCCCAAGCGGATAGCAATAAAGGCTCACTCAGTAGAAGGCTGCTGCAGAGGTGACTGGGGTGGAATACACGGCACTGGGGGAGGGAGGAAGAGCAGCTGGGAGGGCTCTCTCCTTTGCTGTCACTAGCTGGCCTTCTTTATTTTTTGTCATGTGTCCAAGTGAGTGGTCAGCAAGTGGTCCCCTCTTAACGTCTGAAGATTTATGTGAGGTGGGTACTAGTATTACACGACAGTGTTTAAAGGAATTAAGAGGTTATGGCTCAGGCTCCAGAAAGTTTCTCAGCTGAAAGAGCAGAACTTCTGACCATATGACTTCCTGGTTATTTCCTGGGACCTCTTCAGCTCTGGACCCCGGGGCTGCCCAGGGATGCTGGGGGTGCCCTGGAGGATGGATAGAATACAACAGGGGCAGAAATCCTCTGCCAACATCAGAGAAAGACTCAGCCAGCCCCGGGTGAGGGGTGGGGGGCCCGGAAGGGCAGGGAGGGCACTGACCTCGGCTGATGCGCTGCTTCTCCCCAGACAGGATGCCGGGGCTGTCGATGATGCTGATGCTTTTCAGGACCTGATTGGGCAGCTGGGAGCACATGAATCTGGAAGAAAGGGATCAAAGGTGGGATCAGAACCTGCACGTTGCGGAGTGCACTAACCTCGGAGCTCCTTGGCCTCTCCTGGCTACTGACATCTTCTGAAAAGCGGGGGCTTGGAGGAGACTGATGGCGCCTCCACTGGTGGATGCTGGTTCACAGGGCAGCTACTGGAGGGTGGCCGGGCACCGGATGCTCCCTACCACCAGATCCCTTACTGTTAATTTTATTTTAGCTAACGTTTATTGAACACAGGTATTTTACAAACATCATCTCATTTGTTCCTCATATTAATCTCATGAGGAAGGCAACACTGTTTACCTCCGGGAGGTTATGTAACTTGCTCAGGGTCACTCAGAGCTAAGCTTTAAACCCAGGTCGGTGTGACTCCAAAGGCCACCAGCCCCACACGCCCCTCCTCTATCCTGCTCCTTAGACAAACGTCCCAGACTTTTCCTCCCCGGGAATCCCATGCTTCCTTCAGGGTCACTGCCCCACTGGGCTGGAGTATCCCAAGCTCTGTCCAGCCCCTGCTCACTCCCTAATGTGACAGCGGAGGTACTAGGGCCTGTTTTCACTGTCCGATGCCCCAGGGACATGCTATGGCTCCAGGCTCAGGGTGGGGCAAGCACCTGTGGGCAACACCCCAAATCCTCCAGGTGCTTCGGTGCCCTAAGAGTGGACAAAGGGGCAGGGGTAGGCAGGGCCCTGGCCAAGCATCTCCCAGCCTCCTTCCTTGTCCACCACCTTCCCGATACCACCTCCTCCTTCTCATCCTCATCCCTCTGCTGTGGTTCCTGTCGGCTGCCCTGGCGTTGGCCTTGGAAGCAGAGTGAAGTGGCAGGGAAATTGTGGCCTGTGCGTCAGCAGACCTGGGTTCAGGTTCAGCTCATCCTTTGCCAGTAACTTGCCTGGGACCCTGGGCAAGGGCTTCCCCATTCTGGGCCTGTTTTCTCATGTGTCAATGGAGACACTTGGACCAGGGGTTGGTGAGGTTCTTTTAGCTTTAACACGGTGTAACTCTAGAGGACCAGAGGGAAATGCTTTGTTACTTCCACCCCAGGCAACCTGGGGGGATCTCTGTTAGGCACTGTGTATGTTTTAAGGCAGAAACTAGAGTGTCTCTCCTTCTCCTATATTGTAAATGGCTAACTTTGGTATCTGTGTGGGCAAAAGGCTTGAAAATCCTTGGGGAAAGCTCAGTCCTTCCATTCAGTGGAAAAGGTGGGATTACTCAGAAAGTAAATATGCTGGGAATGCAGGAGAGGGAGGCCTGCCTGGCCCTCACAGCACATGTGGACAGCACAGCCCCCGGGCAGGCGTGGGCAGCCCTGAGAGAGACATGCAATTACTGACACTGCAAATGAACTTTCACTGAAGGTGCTTGGGACAAGTTTCTCAGATATTGTTTCCCACATTTTCAAGTCATCCCAGGAAGATGTAGGAATGATAACTATGATCATTTTGCAGCTGGAAAAGTTGAAGCACAGAGCAGTTACGACATGTGAGGCCATGCTGCTAATGCGTGGCTGGCTGGAGACTGCAGCCTGGTATTTCTGATGTCAGGTGAGTAGAACTCAACCCGTGAAGTTAAAAACCTCATAACATTAAAAATAAGGGGTCAAGTTAATTTATGAGAAGCCCCTCATTTCTGATTTTCTCCTGCCCCTCCACCTTTATAAACCCCACTGCCCAACACTCAGACAGCAGATCTGTGAGAATAAAGTGCACTGGGATCACTACACATTCTCTGTAAGTTCACAGAGCAAAAATACGCCATATTCAAGTCTCTAGATTGGGGTAGGAACAGAGTTCTGAGCACATCTGTGGTGGACTGCATTTCTTGTGGTAATTAGGTCTCTTATCATAGTCCCATCCTTTTTATCAGATGGCTCAAGACATCTGGCAATGCTGAGAAAACTGCACATATGTGAAACTTTTTCACATAAAGTATTCCTGTGAGAGGCAGACCTTTTTCTGGAACCACAAGCTCACACTTGATACCAATTTTTCCAAAACACAAAACCCTTGGATTCTAATGTGAAGTTAACAGAGGGATTCAAAATTTAGAAACCATCCACTCCCTCCATACAAAGAGACAAGGTTTCAACAACTCCCATGCCTCCTGACGTGACAGCAGAGACAAAATGTGTAAGCCACAAAACAAGATGGTCTGATGTGGTGACATCACCACGCAACATACAGGGAGCAGGCCCAGGGCCAGGAGGGATGACTGCAGACAAAAGGGGGGAGGGGAAGGGGGGGAGAAAAGAAGAGGGAGGGGAAGGAGGATGGGGGGAGGGGGGAGGAGTGGGGGAGGGGAGGGGAAAGGTGAGGAGGAGGGGAGGGGAGGGGAGGGAGGGGAGGAGGAGGGGAGGAGAGTGGGAGGGGAGGAGAGGGGGAGGGGAGGAGGAGGGGAGGAGATGGGGAGGGGAGGGGAAGGGAAGGAGGGGGGTGGGGAAGGGGAGGAGAGGGGGAGGGGAAGGGGAGGAGAGGGGAAGGGAAGGGGGGTGGGGAAGGGGAGGAGAGGGGGAGGGGAAGGGGAGGAGAGGGGGAGGGGAGGGGAGGGGGAGGGGGAGGGGGCTCTCCAGGGGCACCCCGAGAGAGGGTGACAGGGGTTGTGTGAGCAGAGCTGGACTTTGCACAGCCTGCCCAGCATGTGTGTGGGGGAGGTGGGGAGGTGGGCAAAGGAGCACAGGGCACAGTCAGCTTTCAGACCCCTGTGTGGGGGCATGGCCCACACTCTTAGGGGTTAGAACCACACATGCATTTTCTTAAATGGTTGTGCTATAATCAGAAAAAACCCTAATGCAATGCTGTTATAGCAATCTTATCTTCCTTTGATGTTCCATGAAAGGAAGGTGAAAAGTGGGTTATTTATCGGATATAACACAGTCAGCCTTGGGGCAGGCCTTTCCCAGTGATATGTCTGCTGCAATGTTTCCAAGCACAGATTTGCTGTCCCAAGATGGATTTCCTACTTCTTTCAGAGGTACTAACAAGCGCAAAGTGTACCCGTGCCTTGCCTTCTACATTTCACGTGAAATACGCACACGTGCCAGTTAAGCCCAGGAGCCTCACGTAAGCTTTATGAAATATGTCCCTCACCCAGGGCTGGCTTGATATATTTTATTTTTGATAAAAGGAGAGGAAGAGGGGATCGAACCCTACATTGGACCCGAATTCCCCGTCACCCCACAACCAAGGAAGGCTTAGGGGTAGCAGAGAGGGGGTGAGAAAAGGAATGGTCTGGGCTATAAGGTCTCAGGCCGGTGGCTAGAAGTCCTGCGGCACAGTAAGACAAGGAGGTAAGGCGACTTCAGTTCCTAAAATCACCTCCAAACACTAACATTCCAATTCAATGATCAACATTTTAAAAGAGCCAGGCAGTAGCTTAATAGTGATGTGATTTCCAGTGCAGTGATACCCAGTAGTTGCAGCAATGATCAAATGACACAAGCATCCACTGACCACTTACTGGGTGCCAGGCATTGTCCTAAGCACTTTCCATTAACGCACTCAATCATGGCCACAACCTTCAGCAGTGGGGCTGTGTGCCTCCATTCTACAAAGGATGAGACTGGGGTGGAGGGGAGCAAATCTGGCCACCCCGAAAATGTGTCTCCTTGGCATGAGGATTAATTTAGGCTGATTATTTTTAAGGCCCAGAAAGACTCAGGAAGAATCTTTGACCTCCTCTCTCACTGCCTAAGGAATGTAGACAGAGGACCTGTTCCAGGAAGGGAGCTGTCACCAGAGATAAACACAGTATGAACTAGCTGAGTATATGGGGGGAACCTCGCAAAGTCCATTTGTTAACACTCCTCTGTGTCCCATTGTCTCTGCATGGCCCAGCGAACATTTGTTTATCAAACATTATTTTCCAGCTCCATGTCAAATGCCTTCTTCCCCTTACAGGTTCCAAACCACTACCCCCAACATCCTCTTTTGCCTTTAACTGAAGATGGTATTTAAGGTGAGGGCTTCAGCCATCTGGGGGAGTTAGTTACTCGGTTTTCCTGGATCTCTCCCATGTATACACGTAATTAAATTTTTGTTTGATTTTCTCCTGGTAATCTGTCTCATGTCAACTTAACTCTTGGACCAGCCAGAAGAACCCAGAAGGGTGGAGGAAAATCTCTTCCTCCCCAACAAGGGCACAGAAGGGTCACATGCCATAACTTGCCAAGTCACATAGCTGGTAGGTGATGGAGCTGGGATGCGAACCTGGCAGTTCTGACCCCAGTCCGGCTCTTGACTGTTAGGCTGCTACTGCCATTTCATGCATTTGAATCACCGCTGTTTATCTTTATCAACAGAAGGCAACATCCTAAAATAAAGGAGTGACATGCCATAGCCCTGGAATTCCCCACCAAAGAGGCCCCTTTGTGTGACCTGCTCTCAATCCATTGGTGGAGGGTGGAGCAGTGACCAGGAAGCAGAAGATCTGGTTCTTGGCCGTCTTCCTTCTCACTCACCTCTTGGCCTTGGTCAAGTCTCTGAGCAATTCTACCAGCCTGAGGACTCCCAGGTTGTCTTTAGGTTCAAATAAACCTAAGCTTACAATAGAAGAGAGTATGCGGCTGTTTTTGCCCCAGTTCACTTTACTGATAAGAGTAAGATCAGAGAGATTACACGACTTCCTAAACTGGCAGAGTGAATAGCACCCAATATGCAAAAAGACTTTGACAGCTAACCTGTAATAACCAATTATTATTACATGGTCCTACCACAAAGACCTGATCTAAACTCCTACTGCCTACGAGGAATTTAATTTCACATCCAGACTATGAAAAGCCCATGGTTACCCCTTAGACTGAGTCTTATGGAACTACCACTTTTACAAGCAAAAAGATGGTTGAATATTGGCAATTCCATGCAGTTTGACCTAAACACAGACTTTTCTCAATCAAGTCTCCCTCTCCCAACCACCACAGGGGAAAAAGCTGGTTTTCTGGGATGACAGGACCAGGGCTGTGCAGGCAGCTGCCAACAAAGAACAATGGCTTGATGATCCAGGAGCCACCACAAATCCTGAGGTTAAAGATTAACGGGAGGGGCTTCAGGGAGTTTATTACGGATAAGCACACCACAAAACCCAAAACAAAACACCCTCCACCCCTAACCAGTTAATCTCTCATGTTTAAAAAAAAAAAAATTAGTTTTGCTAGTGAATCAAGAGTGATTCTTGGCAAGAGCCTATTTTCCTTAATTTCTGCGGCTAAATTATCTGGTGGAGCCAGCACGTGTGTGGACTGATGCTATTTACTTGTATTAAATCAGTTCTTTAAAAAATCCCAATGGTACTAAGTGACTGTGTAATATTCACAGTCCAAAAAAAGTCTATTGAATGAAGCCTCATTCAGTTACAAACACAGAGGTAACGATAAGTCCAAAAATACATATATATATTCTATTATTGCTAAATCATTATGCAAATTTAAGACAGTGGAGTTTTTTTGTGTTGGTTTTTTTATTGGTTTGTTTTTTATCACACCATCATCACCATCAGGCCTGGCTAAAATGACAGGAGCATTGGAAGTCCTGTTTAGATTCCTTCAGCTCAAAAGGAAGTTTCAAAATTTCAAGCCCTAGGGCCAGCAATTAATTTTTCAAAGAGAAACAGAGAAGTAAATGAGATTAATAATTTCTTCTGTGGAAGTCTACAATTTAATCCTAAATTGTAGATCCTAAACTGAAAATGATGTCTGTATCTATCTGGATTAAATAAAAAAGAAGATTACCATTTTCAGAAAAGTAGATTGAGGGAAAAATTTAACATGCGATCCAAATGCAGGCTGCAGGGGGAAGTGTCAGAGGCCAACTCCTGACATTTCTTGAACTGACCAAAACACGCTGCTGTCCCCCAGGGCTTGTGCCCTCAGTGTGCTGCTGGGTTGTCCCTCCCCTCTGTGAGGTGGAACTGCCTTCTGACAACAGACTTTGGAACCTCAATAACCACATTCCCACAGAGCAACTCCGAGACAGGCTTGCCTGTGGAATTCCTCTAGAAAGTAGAGCAGCACGGTGGAGTCTCAGAATGTCGCATTATTTTCCATAGAACTCTTTGTTCCAGACTCAACTCCTTTTCTTTTTCTATTGTTCAGGTATGGAATTTCTATCATTCAAAGCTGTCTTTTTGGGAATTTGTCTTCGTTCCTCAGAAGTGCACTGTAAACCTCCCGTTGCCTTCTTAGAAACCAGCCTTAGAGATGGAGGCTTAAGCTCCACTGGTTTGTTTAATGCTTCGAGGCTGGTACCATCTTGCGAAGTACTAAACTCTTTTAAAGACTCCCCAGTGCAGGGTAGATGCCCAAGCCCACACCCTGTAACGGGAGGGCCAGAATAATGAGACCTATCCCGTACGGGTAGGGGGGACAGGTGGTTGCTCAGTATGGTGGGGGGTGGAAGTTCTCCACAGCAGACAACCAGTTCTCCTCCCTACTAAGTATTGTATTTTGACCTAATTCCCAGAAAGTCTGCTATGTAGAAAGAAGTTTGCCTGCCTTTAGAGCTAAGCCTGCTGCTGTTCCCACAGGGATGCTATAATTACACACACACATTTGAGCACCCCACGCTAACTGACCCTCTTCCTTGTGCTAGTGCCGGGTGAAACGGCAGCACTGCCGTGTAGATAAAACTTAAGCAGGCTGTTTACTCTTAAGTACGCTATCAGTTTCCAGGTGGTACATCCCTGACATGTGAGTTTCGGGTATACATGGCCACCAGGTGGCTAGAAGGACAGGAACTCTTCTTTGCTGGTGCTTCATGAGGTGCAGGGCAATAGGTAAAAGGGAAGAGGGAGCCTGAATTCTAGCCCTGTCTCTGCATCTTCTTGGGCAAGTCATGTTACTTCTTTGCTCTCAGTTTTCTCATCTGTAAAATGGCCCTAGTGTCATCTGCCTTATTAGCCCTGAAAAGAGGGTGTATGTGAAATTATTAATCTATAATTTAGGACATAATCATTATCATCTTCATCATCATTGTTGGCGGGCTAGATTGAGGACAGCCTTAAATGTTAGATAGAGGGCAGCAGGCAGTGATTCTCAGTCCAAACGTCCTCCCATTGGGCAGCTCAGTACAGCAGTCACTAGCAGGACTCTAGCCCGATGGCCTGGGCTCCAATCCCAGCACTGCCATTTATCAGCCGAGTGGCCCTGTGGAAGTTAAATGAACCTCTCTCTGCATCAATTCCTCCTCTCTACGTTGGGGATAATAGTAGCACCTATGTCACAGGGTTTTTGTGAGAATTTAGAGCTAATTTACAAGTAAAGTTTAGACACTCAGTAAATGCCATATAAATATTTGCTATTACTTTTCTATGTATGCTGAATTCAATTAACACGATTATATAAAGCATGGGTTATTTTCAGCAGGTTTTAAATTCTGAGATAAAGAACCTTGCCATTCAAAATCTTTCCTGAGGGACTTCCCTGGCAGTCCAGTGGTTAAGACTTTGCCTTCCAATGCAGGGGGCGCGGGTTCAATCCCTGGTCTGGGAGTTAAGATCCCACAAGCCTCCGTGACCAAAAAACAAAAACATAATACAGAAGCAGTATTGTAACAAATTCAATAAAGACTTAAAAAATGGTCCACATCAAAAAAAAAAAAAAACCCAAAATACAAAAAGTCTTTCCTGAAGGCTTCTTTTCCACTCTCATCTGCTGTATGCTTGGAATTTAAGAAAAAATAAATTTGTTAGGGAAGTAAATCATCTGTCAAAATAAAAGAAGCCAGTAGCCACTCTCTCTAGTGTTTCCCTTGTGAATAGACTTTATAACATGGGAATTCGAAAAAGGTGGCAGCTTATTTCTTTTTTGAGCCTTTGTTAGGCAAAAGAAAAAGAAAGTAAGACTAAGGACAGTGGTAATGAAATTGAGGGACTCCAGGCAGCCTTTCTTGGAGAAGGATCCTGTGCCCTGCACTTTCCAGGGCCTCCGGAACCTTCCAGGGCCAGTCTTGGGACAGGAAGCCTAGCTGTTGCCTGCCCTAGGACCACGGCTCCTGGGAGGCCCTGCTGGGGGGAGCTTCTTGTTCCACTTCCCCTCAGCTGTGGTCCATTTGTCCCGAGAGACCCTCTGGTGTTCTCCCTCCTGGGCTCAACCCTTATTTCTCTTACAAGGAGGCATGCTGGTGCCAACAAAGGCTGCCCCGGAGTTGAGGAGGACACTTCTGCTAGAGGAGAGACTCTGCAGGTGGAAAAAGTCATCTGGACAGTATTCTGCCAATCACCACTAGCAACAAGATGGAATTTCTCTGCGACTCCATCTACATCATCTGTACATTTCTATTTATCCCGCGGCCAAGTTCCCTTGGTGCCCCTTGGATGCCTTCTTTGATTTGCTCTGGGAGCATAAACAAGCTCTTAGAGGAGAGTACAGATCCCTAGAGAGGCGCCTGTGGAGGTCGCCTGGGCCACTCTTGGCAAGAGCCACTGCACAGCACCTGGGCACGTCATTCATTCCACAGTCCTTGTGAATGGCGCACCCTGGAGTTGTGCGATCAGGCACCTCAGCCTCTGGGAAGACAGCAGTCAGCGGAGAGGATCTGTTCCTTTTTTTTTTTCAATCTAAAAAGTAGAAGTGCAGTTCAAGTCTCTTATCTGTCAGCTCTAGTTCCATGCCTCCCTAAAGGGGTTTGGAGGACCCCTCCCTGGCTCTGCATTCCCATAGCCCACTCCCCGCAACCAACCAGTCTAAAGAGGTAGACTCCTACAAGAGGGGAAGGGAGGGGTGAGAGGAACACAAGAAAGAAGAAAGAGAAAAGCATTTTAAAATATAGGCTAGGGGCTTCGCTGGTGGTGTAGTGGTTAAGACTCCACCAGCCCATGCAGGGGACAAAGGTTCGAGCCCTGGTCTGGGAAGATCCCACATGCCGCGGAGCAACTAAGCCTATGCGCCACAACTACTGAGCCTGCGCTCTAGAGCCCGCGAGCCACAACTACTGAGGCTGCGTGCCACAACTACTGAAGCCCACGCGCCTAGAGCCTGTGCTCCGCAACAAGAGAAGCCACCGCAATGAAAAGCCCGCACACCGCAACGAAGAATAGCCCCCACTCGCCACAACTAGAGAAAGCCCGCGCGCAGCAACAAAGACCCAACGCAGCCAAAAATAAACAAATAAATTAATTAGTTAATTCTAAAAAAATAGGCTAGGAGTGTCAAAGAAGAAGAGGGAAGGGAAGGGAAGAGCAGGTGGTGCCTGAAAGTGCAGAGCTGCATCCAGGACAGCCTGCTAGCTTGTCCTCTGTCCTGTACCCCACTGTGTCATTGGGAACTCTGGTGAAAGGTAGTACAAATAATACACATCTCCAATCAAGACAGAACCTCAGCTATCCTACAACTTCACATCTGTGAAATAATGACTATGCAACAAAATTAACGTTTTGTGTATTCTGACTCTACCTCCCCTGCCTTGCTCTAACGAATGAGGAAGCAGCTCAAAGCATGGGACTGAGAAGCAAAAGGGACAGCCAAGGAGGTGGGGTGACCAGTCCTGGAAAAACCAAGACTAAGTCTGGGTGTCAGGAGAACTTCAGTGGTCCTCTGGGTTCAGCTCTCTGTGCAGGAGGCCCCAGCACACGATGCCTGAGATGCGGTCATCCAGCTACTGTGTAACATTGCCAGCCACAGGGAGCTCACTACCTCACAAGGCAACTTGATCTATTTCTGTGAGGCTCAAATTATTAGAAATTTGTTCCTTATACTGTGTGGCCTCATAATGTCCAAACCTGGGCCTTAGCTTTGCCCTCTGAAGTCACCCAGAGTAAGTATAAATGATCGCGTCCTAAGAGAATTTTTCTAGTATTTGAATATGATAGTGAATTTTCTCGTAACTTCTCTCTTTCAGAACACACATGCTCTGTTCTTCTGGTTTTGGACCTGTACGTGTAATGGGCAAGAATTCCAAGAACAGGCTTAAACAACCTGACCAAATGGTCCTTACCGATTGAGGAAAGCATTTCCAAAGCGACTAAGCTTTCGAAATGGCTTTTTGGGGTCCACGACTAAAGCGTTCCCTGGGGTGCTGCCCTCAGTCTCCCCATACATCACGGCGATGAAGGAGTCGGTGGTGGGCTCTGGACCAATCCTCATGCCTGGGAAATCTTGCTCCAGTAAGTATCTGGGAGAGGGAGAAAAGAAAAGAAACTTAGCATGCGGTCACAAAGCAAGAGGCCAGAAAGCTTCCTGGGGCTACCAATTTGTAACATAATCATTTGAAAACCTAAAACATAACCCCCAAGAAAAAGAGAATGACTGGCATTGTACTCTTGTGCTAATAATGAATTTTCAAAGCTTAGAATCTACAGAACTATTTTTTCCCCCAGTGTAAGGAGCCTAGTGAAAGAGTCAGACATCTTGCAGACCTGCTGGGCCTTCTCAAAGTGGCCCTTAGCTCAGCACAGCCATCCCCGGTCACAGTTCCATTGGCACAATAGATACTACCCCAGAGAGGAGTACTCAGCCAGCTCCTATGCATCCTGGAAGACCCTGCTCAGGCCCACCTCCTTTAGGGAAGCGTCCCCGTCCCTCTAGCATGTTGGGGACACCTGCTCTGTGGGCCCCAGGCACCCTGAGCCTGTGGCCACCGTGGTGCTCACTGTGGGTGCTGCACTTCTCTGTTTGTGGGCCTTGAAGGCAGGCCCATATCTATGGCCAGATGTATATTCCCAAGACCCAGCACTATGCCTGCCCACAAAGGGTACCCAGTGTAGTGAATGAAATGATGAACCATCTCCTTCCTGATCACTGGCAGTCAGTGCGGCCCCAAAAGCCTCCCTTGGGCATTTTACAGCTCCCTTAGGATCCTGGAAGTCATGACCATGGAAGATGATTGCCAAAGAATTGAGCAGCAATGCAGACTGCTAAGGGGAGGGCTCGGATTAGATATTACCAGGGTCATCCCTAGCTTTCTGTGCAAATTGGAAAAAGATGCCCCTTCCTCTAGGCAGACCCAGCCCTGTGCCAGGGCTCACAGCTTAGTGAGCAGGACTCTCGCTGGATTTTACCCCCCATATGCCCCGTTGCCCAGGTGCCCTCATGCAGTTTAACCTGCATACAGTGGCCCTAGCAGATGTCACTGAGCATGTTCATCCAGGGGGCTGAGGAGACCAACTGATGTGCTACAGGGCATAGGACTGGCTCAGTGGCATGGCTGGCGTGGGGCAAGGGAGCGAGAGGTAGAGCTATGGGGAAAGTCTGCTCTCTGTGGGAAATGGCTGTGTCCTAACATAGCTCCCCACTACCTCCACCAGCACATCATTTAGCTGAAGCCAGTCAGAGCCCCTCCCTTCCTCCCCACCAAGATTTCCTTTCCAGGATGTAGGGACACACTTAGGTATATGTATGCCTGTATGGATGGAATGGGATGGGGGATGCAAAGACAACTCCCTCCTTCCTTTGCAACCAAGGGGAACATAAGGAGGGAGTATTTTGGAATACTTTTCACTAATCACCAAGCAACAGGTGGAAACGCCAACACCTTCAGAGAACACTTGGCAGGGACAGTGAACGGCAACTGGGGGAGGGGGCGGTGGAAGAGAATGCCTGTTTGAGGTGACAGAGCCTTGTCCCCGCCCTGCCAGGGAGATGATCCTTCACCCTGGGAGGAGGCTCAGGGCAGAAACATGCACAACTTTCTCCAACTCCCCATTCCTGCAGCTTACAGTCTGTTTGGTCCTGAACCATTTCTTTTGTTTCTAAAATGTCTTGACTGATCAAATTGAAGCCCAGAACCTATGATTTTATTTCCAGAGTTAGAGGGAAAGAATGAACTACCAACCATCCAACACCATTTTGCCATTTTTCTAAGAATAAGAAGTTAAGCCACCCTTTAGACTCATTTTTTCTCTGTAAATAAAACTGAAATTGTTTAGCACTCTTAGCAGGCTGTACTCTAAACGTTTGATCTTTTTATTTTTTAAATCTAAAGTTTCTACATTTCTATGAACTTGTAGAGCACCAGAATAGACACATTTAAATATGTCCCTTAAATTTAGAGTAAATGTGAAAAAAATCAGATAACAGCACCCAGCATTCACCAAGTACAGTCGACCCTTAAACAACATGGGTTTGAACTGCACGGGTCCACTTACATGTGGATTTTTTTTGGTAGTAAATACTACAGTACTACATGGTCCACAGGTGGTTGAATCTGTGGATGTGGAAGTACTGAGGATACAGAGGAAACGTGGGTATGGAGGGCTAACCATATGCTATATGTGGATTTTTGACTCCTCAGAGGGTTGGCACTCCTAACCTGTGTTGTTCAAAAGTCAACTGTTCTCATTATTTACCTGGTGTAGTACAATACTCTGGTGTAGTATACACTATTTACCTGGTGTATACTAACATTACCCCCATTTTACAGGTGGGAAAACTGAGGCACCAGAGAGGCTAAGCAACGTGCCCAAGGTCACACAGTAAGTGTTTCAGTGGAGATGGAATGCAGGCAGTCAGACTCTAGGTCTTGTGCTGTCTCCAGATATGTTTAAACCTGGGCTTCAGTTGGTAGTTTGTTCAGAGATGAGGCGCACAAGGGGAGTTTCAGGGTGCCTCCATAAGGCACTATGGCCCAATTATTTCCTCCAAAGTGAGGGAAAAGAGCTCTCCAAACCGTCCTCCTGCATGGTCCCTGGGCTGCCCTAACAACAAGGGGCCAGCTCTCCCCATTCTCTCTGGAGAAAAGCTGGGGAGAGAAGATGCTATTTTTCAAAACATATTGAAACTTAATTTTTTAAAAATCTCAAAACTTTTTCAGGCACCTAGTAGACTAGTAAATATTCTTAGGAGCAAAAGGTTCATGTTTATAATCTCTTATGAAATTCCACACAAATCTTAGAAATACTGATAAAAGCTACAGTGAGAGCATCGCATATTTTGTGAAACTCCAGCACTTATAGAGCGTATGCAGAATGTGTGGATTTCACATACACATATGAATTTAGAAATTTAAGTTTTACAGCCACTCTGAGATCTTAAGTCTGAAACCATTCAACAGCAAAGCTAGAAGTCAAGTCCAGATCACACCCATCCCACGTGCAGTTAGATTTCCACACCCCATCGCCTGGATGAGGCAGTGCCAGGAGGCCTGTGGGAGACACCGAGGAAGGGGGACAACTGGGGAGATGTGCCGATGTCAGCAGCCAATGTCACCAGGCTTCCTGCAGCGCACGACTCACAAAAAGGTTAGGTCTAAGTGTCGGTTTGAAACCTGACAGGCACTTTCCCATAGAGTCAACGTTAACAGCAATGGCTGGCTTGCCAAGATAGCCAAAAAAGGGGCTTGTTGCTGGTCAAACTCATGAGTGGCCATGCAGGACTGGGAGCCTGGAGCTCCTTCCTCCTGGCCGGAGGCTTTTGCTTTTATACCAGGCTCAGCCCCATAGCCTTGGGGTCCCACATAGCGCCCAGCTTCTGGGACCCCGAGTAGGACCTGTCAGATACATGAGTTAATACATGACACTCTCAGCTGATTGCCCAGAAGAGTTTTTACATTGGGGGATTGAGGGACTTGCCTGGCGGACCAGTGGTTAGGACTTAGCGCTCTCACTGCCAGGGCCCAGGTTCAGCCTCTGTTCGGGGAACTAAGATCTCACAAGCTGCATGGAGTAGCCAAAAAGACACCCTCCCCAAACGGAAAACAAATGCATTGCTACGCTGGGGGACTGTGAAACTCAGATATACTTCAGTCACACCCCTGGGCAGGCAGGCATGTGTCACATGCGGTGAGGGAACTAAGAACAGCCATGACACAGAGTATCTGATGTGAACAAAGTGAGAATGAAGAGATGAGGTTCAAACCCAGCAACCTTGAAAGGAAGAGTCTGAGTGGATCTGAGGTGTGATGCACCGAAACGGGTTACCCACCCAGCCACATGCATGACACTGATCAACTGTGATACTACTTTTTTTTTTTTGGACACCTCAGAGGCTTTCCCAAAGCTACAAGTTCCAGAGACTTTGTGGTGTTATCTGCAGTAACAGGAATTCAAAGGAACAAGAAAAGACTCCCCTACAGTTCAGAGTCAGCGAGCCCACCGCACGAGCATCCTGTGCGTTGGGCTGGGTTTTGTCCCCGGGTCCACCTCACTCTCCTTTTCCTGTGTACTCAGAGAGGGCTGCTAACTCCAGTGGCGACTGCTCCCAAGAGTCTCCAGCCAAGTCATCAATGAAAAAAGGGGCAGACATTTGGACTCTAAGCAGCTGGACAGAGGGAGTGGTGGGACCTGACACTGCTTTGTCCCTGTCTGCTGAGGGCCACGGTTCGGTTGCATCCAAGTGGCTCCTGGCACCCTGGCTGCTGTGCTCAGCCCAGGTCAAGGAGCTGCTTTCATGCAAGGCTATATGTAGACAGCGTCTTTCTTCTTCCACTGCTTAGGTTAGAAAATTTCTTTTTGACTTCATAGAAAAAATTGTCATTTGTGATGGGACCTAATGAGACTTAAAAGCTTTTGCACAGCTAAGGAAACCATAAACAAGACGAAAAGACAACCCTCAGAATGGGAGAAAGTATTTGCAAACGAAGCAACTGACAAAGGATTAATCTCCAAAATATACAAGCAGCTCATGCAGCTCAATATCAAAAAAACAAACAACCCAATCCAAAAATAGGCAGAAGACCTAAATAGACATTTCTCCAAAGAAGATGCACAGATTGCCCATAAACACATGAAAGGATGCTCAACATCACTAATCATTAGAGAAATGCAAATCAAAACTACAATGAGGTATCACCTCACACCAGTCAGAATGGCCATCATCAGAAAATCTACAAACAATAAATGCTGGAGAGGGTGTGGAGAAAAGGGAGCCCTCTTGCACTGTTGGTGGGAATGTGAATTGGTTCAGCCACTATGGAGAACAGTATGGAGGTTCCTTAAAAAACTAAAAATAGAACTACCATACGACACAGCAATCCCACTACTGGGCATATACCCTGAGAAAACCATAATTCAGAAAGAGACATATACCACAGTATTCATTGCAGCTCTATTTACAATAGCCAGGACATGGAAGCAACCTGAGTGTCCATCGACAGATGAATGGATAAAAAAGATGTGGCATATACATACAATGGAATATTACCCAGCCATAAAAAGAAATGAAATTGAGTTATTTGTAGTGAGGTGGATGGACCTAGTGTCTGTCATACAGAGTGAAGTAAGTCAGACAGAGAAAAACAAATGCCATATGCTAACACACATATATGGAATCTAAAAAAAAAAAAAAGGTTCTAAAGAACCTAGGGGCAGGACAGGCATAAAGATGTAGATGTAGAGAATGGACTTGAGGACATGGGGAGGGGGAAGGGTAAGCTGGGACGAAGTGAGAGAGTGGCATGGACATATATACACTACCAAATGTAAAATAGAGAGCTAGTGGGAAGCAGCCACATAGCACAGGGAGATCAGCTCGGTGCTCTGTGACCACCTAGAGGGGTGGGATAGGGAGGGTTGGAGGGAGGGAGACGCAAGAGGGAAGAGATATGGGGATATATGTATATGTATAGCTGATTCACTTTGTTGTAAAGCAGAAACGAACACACCATTGTAAAGCAATTATACTCCAATAAAGGTGCTAAAAAAAAATTTGTCATTTGTGACAGGGGAAGAACAAAAATCTTCAAGACGACGAAAAGTCCCTCAACATACCCAAGCACCATCCTCTCAAAGACGAGCTTAAGAATAACTAAAAAACAAGCAAACAAACAAACTAGAAGAGGCACATTACTCAATGATAGACATCCAAAATTCCAGCTGCAAACCTCGTCTCCCCTGGGTATTCACCCATGCATTCTGTCTGGGTTTTGTCTGTCACACTTGTGCTTGAAATAATGGAAAAGGCATTAATTATTTTAGTAATATACCTAACGTTTGAGAACTTGTTATGTACTAAAGTCTTTATATGAATAAACTTATTTAATCCTAAGTTCCTTATGGGGTAGGTACTATTTTTACCCCCCATTTTACAGATGAGAAAACAAAGGTTCGAATAGATTAAATCGTTTATTAGAACCTAGGATTTCTATTAGTCCTGTGAGAGCACTACCTGCCCTAAATCAGAACTTAAGAGGCTATCAACCTCCAACAGGCGTGTTTACAGGAATGGGTTTTGTGAATCATAACAAATACACAAATCTAAGACTTTTTAGTTGGTATTCAATCATTAAGTAAGCACTCTAAAAAGCAATATGGCACATCTATCTGGGGTGTTTTATGAGCAATATTTTTTAAATTCTCAAGCCAGAAATGAGAAAGAGAAATGGCTTGTGTAACGCTAAATGAGATTTTAAAATATTTGTGCATACAATGGCATCTGTGCAGAGAGTTTAGAGGTTTAATTCATTGCTGTGGTTTGGGACATTTTTTAAAAGAGCATTTAACTCCAACGGTCATTTTGTTCCTTTGAGCATTACTAAGGTTTTAAACCACAGAGTTGTGAAAAAAATATCTGAAGTATACAACTTTTGAGTTCAGCAAGAGAAACAGTTTTATTTCCTGATTTTTAAATCCAGGGCTATGAATTTAAATACATTTCAATTTATAATGTGTTGGAAGGTTTTACATAATGTATTTTTGATTGTTAATACCTGACCCACCATTTCACTAGGAAAGGGACTGAAAAGAAAGTGTTAGTCTTTCAACTCTGATTTGTCCTAAATCTGGAAATGATGTTTTTAAAGCAGTTTTTGTTTATCCTCATGTTTAATACCAAGAAATGGAAATGCCAGAAGAATCAAACATTTATTATCACAAGTCTTATAAAAATGGTCCAGAATATATCATTATTTCCTAGCAATGAGTACCACCACCACCACCACTACCACCACTGCTTGTAGACACCACCAAACAACAGATTATGATGAAATACTAATAATAATGATAATAATCTTACAAACAACAGTTTATAAGGCATTTCACACATAGGCTTTATCCTTTCACCCTCCCTGTTGCTGGAGCAGGTATTTTTATCCCTAGCTTATAGAAGAGAAAACTGCGCTTATGACAAGTTAAGCAGCTTGCACAGGACCACATTAATACAGGACAATGACTAATTTGAACATTTTGATATGCTTCCATCCAGTCATTTTCTGCAGGTATAATTTTTTCTTCATAAAATTGGGATCAAAACATTTAAACAATTTTGCATCTAGACTTTTCACCATTAGTTTTTCCTCACACCATTAAAAATTATTTGAAAACACAAGTTTTAATGGCTGCATACTATTCTGAGGTGAGTATGCATCAGTTTAGCCTGCCATTTCCTTTCTGTTGGGCATTGAAATAGCTTCCTGTTTCTTGCTATTAAAAATAATGCTGATAGAAAACAAACTTATGGTTACCAAAGGGGAAAGGGCAGGGGGGAGGGTAAATTGGGAGCCTGGGATTAACAGATACACACTACTATATATAAAATAGATAAGGACCTACAGTACAGCACGGGGAACTACAGTCGATATCTTGTATTAACCCATAATGGAAAAGAATCTGGAAAAGAGTATACACACACACACATATATATATATATATATATATATATATATATATATATGAATCACTTTGCTGTACACTAGAAACTAACACAACATTCTACATCAACTATACTTCAAATAAATAAATAATGCTGAGATAAATATCTCTGAGGAAGCATCTACTCTAAAAAGTTTTTAGCTTATTTATTTATTTTTATTGAATTATAGTGATTTACAACATTATATTAGTTTCAGGTGTGCAGCACAGTGATCTAGTATTTTTACATATTATATTCCATTAAAAGTTATTACAAGATTACTTTAAATATTTAATCTTCTTTGAGTTATTGAAAAACTAAGTCAGGCCAAGCTTTACTTCCATTTTAAAACTCTGTGTCTTCCTTAAGTGTGAAACCTAACTTTTCTTTTCATTTTTGTTTTCCCTTAGTTAAATCATTGACATATTATCACCAGGACTGTTTGTTCAGATGACATCATCCTTGTAACTGCTCTAAGGGAGTGCACCAAGAAAAACTGGAATGGCCTGTTGGACCAAGTATTTGGAACTTGCTGGGTAAAGCCTTTCATACCTCTATTTTTCCAGCTATGAGTGGAATTTAAACTACTTCAGGCTGGGATACGCTGAAGGCACAGTGCTGTCTAACCTATGCCATCATCTGGAGCTGCTCCTCTCCACCTTCCATGCTGCTCTGGAAGGAGGGTGGAAGAAAGGGAAAGGAAGGAAAGGAGAACAAAGGGAGAGGAAGTTTACAGGAATCAAAAGCAGCATACTTCCGTGGGCAGGCCCCGCACCTGCACACCTGCTATCAAGGGGAAATGGCCAGCACATGCTGAGGAAAGAGACAGCAAGCATCCAAATCAAAAACAGCCCTCGCGCAAAAATATATTAACCCCCCACAAGCTATTCATATAAATAGCCCTCCAAGACTACGGTAAATAATTGTTTCTCCTAAACTCACAGAGTAAGAGAAATAAAAGCAAAATGAAGAAGCAGAGGAACCACACCCAGTTAAAAGACCAAGAGAATTCCCCTGAAGGAACAAACAATGAAACAGACCTTTTCAGTCTAATAGACACCGAGTTCAAAAAGGAAGCAATGAAAATACTGAAGGAATTAAGAAAGGCTATCGACAAAAATGCAGATTACTGTAAAAAGGAACTAGAAAGTAAAAGGAGGAGCCAAGAAAAATTAGAAAATTAATTTGCTGAGATGAAAGCTGAGCTAAAGGCATTGAATAGCAGAATGAATAATGCAGAAGAAAGGACAAGTGATCTGGAAGACAGAATAATGGAAACTACCCAATCAAAACAGCAGACAAAAAGCAGAATTAAAAAAAAAAAAAAATGAAAGCAAAACAAGAGACCTATGGGCTAATATAAAGTGGGTCAGTCTATGCATAATAGGGATTCCAGAAGGAGAAGAAAGAGAAAAGGGGATCGAAAATGTATTTGAAGAAATTATGGCTGAAAACTTCCCAAATCTAAAGAAGGAAACAGATATCCAGATATAGGAAGCACAGAGGGTCCCAAACAAGATGAACCCAAACAGACCTACACTAAGACATATTATAATAAAAATGGCAAAAATTAAAGATAAAGAGAGGATTCTAATGGCAGCAAGAGAAAAACAAAGAGTTAATTACAAGGGAACACCCATATGGCTATCAGCTGATTTCTCTACAGAAACACTGCAGGCCAGAAGGGAGGGGCAAAATATATTCGAAGTCTTGAAAGGGAAAAACATGTGACCTAGAATACTCCACCCAGCAAGATTATCATTTAAAATAGAAGGAGAAATAAAGAATTTCTCAGACAAGCAAAAACTAAAAGAATACAGCAATACTAAACCTATCCTAAAAGAAATATTGAAAGGTCTTCTCTAAATAGAAAAGGAGCAGGAAGATATAGGAAGGAGGAAATCACAACTGGAAAGTAAATCACTTAAATTAGCCAGTATACAGATCAAAAAGAAAGAAAAAAAAAACCTATTTGTGAAAGCGATGATAAACACAAAGAACATCAAAAGGATAAACATGAAGATGTAAAAAAGGACATCAAAATCATAAAATGTGGGGAAGGAGAGTAAGAAAATGCAGATTTTTTTTTTTTAAGCATGTGTTTGAACCCATATGACTATCCGTCTAAAGCAAGCAGATAGAGGAAGGGGTTAACATACTTGAAAAACAGGGCAACTACAAATTAAAAACACACAATAGAGTCACAAAAAGAAGAGGACACAACCATAAAATAAAAGGAAATAAACCACAAAAAGAAAGGAACAAAGAAGAAACAATCAACTGGAAAACAAGGTTTCAAACGGCAATATGTGTGCATCAATAATTACCTTAAATGTCAATGGACTGAATGCGCCAATCAAAAGACATAAAATGGCAGACTGGATTAAAAAAACAAGAGCCTACAATATGCTGCCTATAAGAGACCCACCCTAGGGCAAAGGGCACACATAGATTGAAAGTGAGGGGATTCAATGGACTGAATGCTCCAATCAAAAGACATAAAATGGCAGACTGGATTAAAAAAACAAGAGCCTACGATATGCTGCCTGTAAGAGACCCACCCTAGGGCAAAGGGCACACACAGATTGAAAGTGAGGGGATGGAAAAAGATATTTCATGCAAACAGAAATGACAAGAAAACAGGAGTTGCAATACTCATATCAGAAAACAAAGACTTTAAAACAAAGGCTATAAAGAAAGATAAAGAAGGGCACTATGTAATGATAAAAAGATCAATACAAGAGGATTTTATACTCATCAACATATATGCACGTAATATAGGAGCACCCAAATACATAAAACAAATACTAACAGACATAAATTGATGGGAATACAGTAATAGTAGGAAACTTTAACACCTCACTCACATCAATGGACAGATCGTCTAGAAGAAAATCAATAAGGCAACAGAGATCCTAAATGATACAATAGAACAGTTAGACTTAATTGATATTTACAGCACATTACGTCCCCAAAAAACAGAATACACATTCTTTTCAAGCGCACATGGAACATTCTCTAGGACTGACCACATACTAAGGCACAAAACTAACCTCAATGAATTTAAGAGTACAGAAATTATTTCAAGCATCTTCTCTGACCACAATGACCTGAAACTAGGAATCAACCATGGGAAAAGAAATGAGAAAAAAAACGACTACATGGAGACTGAACAACATGTTACTAAAAAAAACGATGGGTCAACGAAGAAATCAAAAAGGAAATTAAAAAAATACCTTGAGACAAATGACAATGAAAACACAGCCATACAAAATCTATGGGATACTGCAAAAGCAGTTCTTAGAGGGAAGTTCATAGTGACACAGGCCTGCCTCACAAAATGAGAAAAATCTCAAATAAACAACTTAAACTACCACCTAAAAGAATTAGAAAAAGAAGAACAAACAAAACCTAAAGTCAGCAGAAGGAAGGAAATAATAAAAATCACGGAAGAAATAAATAAAATTGAGATTTAAAAAACAACAGAAAAAGCCAATAAACCAAGACCTGGTTCTTTGAAAGGGTAAACAAAATGGATAAACCTCTGGCCAGGCTCACCAAGAAAAGAGAGAGAACCCAAATAAACAAAATAAGAAATGAAAAAGGAGAAATCTTAACTGATACCGGAGAAATACAAAACACCATAAGAGAATACCATGCACAATTATATGCCAACAAATTTGACAGCCTAGAAGAAATGGACAACTTTCTAGAAATATACAGCCCATCAAAAGGGAATCAAGAAGAAATAGATGATTTGAATAGACTGACCACTAAAAGTAAAATCGAATCTGTAATTAAAAAAAAACTCCCTACAAGCAAAAGTCCAAGACCAGGCACTTCCCTGGTGGTGCAGAGGTTAATGATCCGCCTGCCAATACATGGGACATGGGTTCAAGCCCTGGTCCAGGAAGATCCCACATGCCGCAGAGCAACTAAGCCTGTGTGCCACAACTACTGGGCCTGTGCTCTAGAGCCCACGTGCCACAACTACTGAAGCCCATGTGCCTAGAGCCTATGCTCCACAACAAGAGAAGCTACCACAATAAGAAGCCCATGCACTGCAATGAAGAGTAGCCCCCACTCACCACAACTAGAGAAAGCCTGTGTGTAGCAATGAAGACCCAACACAGCCAAAAATAAATAAATAAATTTATATTTAAAAAAATAGTCCAAGACCAGATGGCTTCATGAACGAATTCTACCAAACACACAAAGAACTTATATTGATTATTTTCAAACTCTTCCAAAAGACTGAAGATGAGGGAACACTCTCAAAGACATTCTATGAAGCCACCATCACCGTGATACCAAAATCAGCAAAGATAACACCAAAAAAGAAAATTACATGCCAATATCTTTGATGAATATAGATGCAAAAATTCTCAACAAAATATTAGCAAAACAAATCCAACAACACATAAAAAAGGTCATACACCACAACCAAGGTGGGATTCATCCCAAGTTCACAAGGATGGCTCAACATACACAAATCAATTAATGTGACACACCACATAAATAAAAGTCAAAAACCACATGATCATCTCAATAGATGCAGAAAAAGCATTTGAAAAAACTCAACATCGATTCATGATAAAAACTCTCACCAAAGTGGGTAAAGAGGGAACACATCTCACATAATAAAAGCCATTTATGACAACCCACAGCCAATATAATACTCAATGGTGAAAAGCCGAATGTCTTCCCGCTAAAATCTGAAACAAGACAAGGATGCCCACCCTCACCACTTCTATTTGACATAGTATTGGAAGTCCTAGACACAAGAGTTAGACAAGAAAAAGAAATAAAAAGGTATCCGAATTGGAAGGGAAGAGGTGAAATTGTCACTATATGCAGATGACATGATACTGTATATAGAAAACCCTAAGGACTCCACCCAAAAACTACTAGATCTAATAAATGAATTTAGCCAAGTAGCAGGATATACAAGATTAACATTCAGAAATTGACTGCATTTCTTTACACTAACAATGAAATATCAGAAAGGGAATGTAAAAAAACAATACCTTTTAAAATCACACACACACACACACACACACACACACACACACACACACACACAAAATACCTAGGAATAAACCTGACCAAGGAGGTGAAAGACTTATACGCTGAGAACTATAAAACATTAATAAAGGAAATTAAAGAGGATTCAAAGAAATGGAAAGATATACCATGCTCTTGGATTGGAAGAATTAATATTGTTAAAATGGTTATGCTACCCAAAGGAATCTACAGATTTAATGCAATCCTTATCAAATTACCCATGACATTTTTCACAAAACTAGAATAATCAAAAAATTTATATGGAACCATATAAACCATATTGCCAAAGCAATCCTGGGGGGGGGGGAGAAAACAAAGCAGGAGGCATAACTCTCCCAGACTTTAGACAATACTACAAAGCTACAATAAACAAAACAGTGCGGTATTGGTACAAAAATAGACATACGGATCAATGGAACAGAATAGAGAGCCCAGAAATAAACCTACACACCTACAGTCAATTAATCTTCAAAAAAGGAGGCAAGAATATAAAACAGGAAAAAGTCTCTTCAGCAAGTGTTGCCAGGAAAGTTGGACAGCTGCTTGTAAATCTGACGAAGTTAGAACACAACCTCACAGCATGCACAAAAATAAACTCAAAATGGCTTATAGACTTAAACATAAGACATGACACCATAAAACTCCTAGAAGAGAGCATAGGCAAAACATTCTCTGACATAAATTGTACCAATGTTTTCTTAGATCAGTCTCCCAAGGCAATAGAAATAAAAACAAAAATAAACAAATGGGACCTAATCAAACTTACAAGCTTTTGCACAACAAAGGAAATCATTAAAACAAAAATGAAAACAAAAAGACAACCTAGGAATGGGAGAAAACATTTGCAAATGATGTGACTGACAAGGGCTTAATCTCCAAAATACACAAACAGCTCATACAACTCAACAACAAAAAAACACCCAACCCAACTGAAAGATAGGCAGAAGACCTTAACAGACATTTCTCCAAAGAAAACATACAGATGGCCAATAGGCACATGAAAAGATGCTCAACATCACTAATTATTAGAGAAATGCAAATTAAAACTATGATAAGGTATCACCTCACACCAGTCAGAATGGCCATCATTAAAAAGTCTACAAATAACAAAAGCTGGAGAGGGTATGGAGAAAAGGGAACCCTCCTATACTGTTGGTGGGAACGTAAGTTGGTACAGCCACTATGGAAAACAGTATGGCAGTTACTCAAAAAACTAAAAGTAGAATTACCATATGATCTAGCAATCCTACTCCTGGGCATATTCCTGGACAAAATCATAATTCAAAAAGATACATGCACCCCTATGTTAACAGCACCACTATTCACAATAGCCAAAACATGGAAACAACCTAAATGTCCACTGACAGATGAATGGATAAAGAAGATATGGTACATATATATAATGGAATACTACTAAGCCATAAAAAGAATGAAATAATGCCATTTGCAGCAACATGGATGCAACTAGACATTATTATACTAAGTGAAGTATGTCAGAAAGAGAAAGACAAATACCATATGATATCACTTATATGTGGAATCTAAAATATGGCACAAATGAACTTATCTACAAAACAGAAATAGACCTACAGACAGAGATCAGACTTGCGGTTGCCAAGGGGGCGGTCGGGTGGGGGGAGAGAGATGGACTGGGAGTTTGGGATTGGTAGATGCAAACGATTACATTTAGAATGGATAAACACCAAGGTCCTACTGTATAGCACAGGGAACTATAACCAATCTCCTGGGATAAACCAAAATGGAAAAGAATATATAGGATTATTCCATAAACAAGGTTAAAAAATAAAAAACCAAAACAAGAATACTTTCAAAACAGATTTTTACTTCCAAGTGGATTAAAGAGTTAAATATTTTAAAAAATCTATTTAAAAAAAGAAAATACAGGTGAATATTTTCTAAATCTTAGGATAAACAAGGATTTTCTAGGCATAAGAGAGATAAAAGACATCTTCTATGGAGGAGAAAAATGCTAGATTTGACCACAAATGTTACATATTTCTGCACGTCAAAAATTATCATAAAAATTAAAAAAGCAAACCTCAAACTGGAAAAAAAACTTATAATAACAATGACAAAGGACTGACAGCCATTATTGAGTAAAATATTTAAATATCTGCAAGATAAAGACTAATACTCCAAATGAAAATTGGTCCAAGTTCATATACAATTCACAAAAAAATATAGATGTTGGCTATATATTTTATGAGTTCAGCTTCACTAGATAAAAAAAAGAAACTTTTTCCTATCATATTTATTTGTTTTTAATAGTAATACTTAGTTTTATCAATGGTTTAATGAAATAATAATCCTTATATTAGACTCCCTAATGGGAGTCTAATTTGAAATAACTTTTCTGAATAGGAATATATATACACACACGTACACTCCTTTGTGTGTGTGTGTGTATATATATATATTTAATATATACAGCATACACACACACACAAAGTACATTTGTCAAGAGTATATACAGGGACTTCCCTGGTGGCTCAGTAGTTAAGAAACCATCTGTCAATGCAGGGGTCACGGATTCAAGCCCTGGTCTGGGAAGATTCCACATGCTGCAGAGCACCTAAGCCCGTGTGCCACAACAACTGAGCCTGCACTCTAGAGCCCGCAAGCCACAACTACTGAGCTTGTGCACAACTACTGAAGCCTGCGTGCCTAGAGCCCATGCTCCACAACAAGAGAAGCCACCACAATGAGAAGCCCTTGCACTGCAACGAAAAGGAGGCCCTGCTCGCTGCAACTAGAGAAAGCCTGTGTGCTGCAACCAAGACCCAATGCAGCCAAAAATAAATAAATTAATTTAATTAATTAGTATAAAAATGAGTACATATAAACTTGAAAAATATTCATAACTTCTGATGCAGTAATTCATGCTCAGACAGCTATTCTAAGAAAAAAGCTAGATATACTAAGATTTATAGCCAAGAGTATTCATTGCAATATTAGGCATAACAGCATAAAATTAAAAACAATGTTCCTATAGAAATCAGTTGTATTTCTTTACAATAGTAATGAAATATCAGAAAGGGAATGTAAAAAAAAAAAAAAAAACCTTTCAAAATCGTGCCCCCCAAAATAAAATACTTAGAAATAAACTGGACCAAGGAGGTGAAAGACATCTGCTGAGAACTATAAAACATTAATAAAGGAAACTGAAGATGATTCAAAGAAATGGAAAAATATACAATGCTCTTGGATTGGAAGAACAAATATTGTTAAAATGACATACTACCCATGCAGATTTAATGTGATCCCTATCAAATTACCCATGACATTTTTCACAGAACTAGAACAAATCCTAAAATTTATATGGAACCATAAAATCAAAGCAATCTTGAATTGCCAAAAGCAATCTTGAAGAAAAAGAACAAAGCAGCAGTCATAACCCTCCTAGACTTCAGACAATACTACAAAGCTACAGTAATCAAAACAGCGTGGTATTAGAACAAAAACAGACTTAGGGGTCAATGGAACAGAATAGAGAGCCCAGAAATAAACCCAAACACCTACAGTCAATTAATCTTTGACAAAGGAGGCAAGAATATAAAACGGGAAAAAGACAGTCTCTTCAGCAAGTGCTGTTGGTAAAGTTGGATAGCCGCATGTAAATCTGATGAAGTTAGAACACACCCTCTCACCAAATACAAAAATAAACTCAAAATGACTTAAAGACTTAAACATAAGACATGACACCATAAAACTCCTAGAAGAGAGCATAGGCAACAATTCTCTGACATAAATTGTACCAGTGTTTTCTTGTGTCAGTCTCCCAAGGCCATAGAAATAAAAACAAAAATAAACAAATGGGACCTAATCAAATTTATAAGCTTTTGCACAACAAAGGTAACCATAAAAAAAACAAAAAGACAACCTACGGAATGGGAGAAAATATTTCCAAGTGATGCAACCGACAAAGGCTTAATTTCCAAAATATACAAACAGCTCATACGACTCAACAACAAAAAACAAACAACCCAATTGAAAAATGGGCAACACCTAAATAGACATTTCTCCAAAGAAGAAATACAAATGGCCAGTAGGCACATGAAAAGATTCTCAACATCACTAATTATTAGAGAAATGCAAGTCAAAACTACATGAGGTACCACATCACACCGGTCAGAACGGCCATCATTAAAAACTCTACAAATAACAAATGATGGACAGGAGGCTGAGAAAAGGGAACATTTCTACACTGTTCGTGAGAATATAAGTTGGTACAGCCACTGTGGAAAACAGTATGCTGGTTCCTCAGAAAACTAAAAATAGAATAACCATATGATCCAGCAATCCCTCTCCTGGGCATATTCCCAGACAAGACTTTAATCCAAAAAGATACACGCACCCTCCTGTTCACAGCACCACTATTCACAACAGCCAAGACACGAAACAACCTAAATGTCCATCGACAGATGAATGGTTAAAGAAGATGTGGTATATATATACAATGGAATACTACTCAGCCAAAATCAAATAATGCTATTTGCAGCAACATGGATGCCGCTAGAGATTATCATACTAAGTCACAGAAAGGCAGATACCATATGATATCACTTATATGTGGAATCTAAAATATGACACAAATGAACCTATCTTCGAAACAGAAAGAGACTCACAGACATAGAGAATGGACTTGTGGCTGCCAAGGGGGAGGGGGTTGGGGAAGGGATGGAGTGGGAGGTTGGGGTTAGCAGATGTAAGGTATTATATGTGGAATGGATAAACAACAAGGTCCTACTGTACAGCACAGAGAATTATATTCAGTATCCTACAATAAACTATAATGGAAAAGAATATAAAAAAGAATGTATATATATGTATAACTGAATCACTTTGCTATACAGCAGAGATTAACACATTGTAACTGAAATGAAAACTACATTAGAAGGAATCAATAGCAGAATAACTGAGGCAGAACAACAGATAAGTGACCTGGAAGACACAATGGTGGAACTCACTGCTGTGGAACAGAATAAAGAACAAAGAATGAAAAGAAATGAAGACAGCCTAAGAGATCTCTGGAACAACATTAAACGCAACAACATTCGCATTATAGGGGTCCCAGAAGGAGAAGACAGAGAGAAAGAACCTGAGAAAATATTTGAAGAGATTATAGTCAAAAACTTCCCTAACATGGGAAAGGAAATAGCCACCCAAGTCCAGGAAGCACAGCGAGTCCCATACAGGATAAACCCAAGGAGAAACACACTGAGACACATAGTAATCAAATTGGCAAAAATTAAAGACAAAGAAAAATTATTGAAAGCAGCAAGGGAAAAACAACAAATAACATACAAGGGAACTCCCATAAGGTTAACAGCTGATTTCTCAGCAGAAGCTCTACAAGCCAGAAGGGAGTGGCATGATATACTTAAAGTGATGAAAGGGAAGAAGCTACAACCAAGACTACTCTACCCGGCAAGAATCTCATTCAGATTCGATGGAGAAATCAAAAGCGTTACAGACAAGCAAAAGCTAAGAGAATTCAGCACCACCAAACCAGCTCTACAACAAATGCTAAAAGAACTTCTCTAAGTGGGAAACATAAGAGAAGAAAAGAACCTACAAAACCAAACCCAAAACAATTAAGAAAATGGTCATAGGAACATACATATTGATAATTACCTTAAACGTGAAAGGATTAAATGCTCCAAGCAAAAGACACAGGCTTGCTGAATGGATACGAAAACAACACCCATATATATGCTGTCTACAAGAGACCCACTTCAGACCTAGGGACACATACAGACTGAAAGTGAGGGGATGGAAAAAGATATTCCATGCAAATGGAAATCAAAAGAAAGCTTGAGCAGCTATACTCATATCAGATAAAAAAGACTTTAAAATAAAGAATGTTACAAGAGACAAGAAAGGACACTCCATAATGATCAAGGGATCAATCCAAGAAGAAGATATAACAATTATAAATATATATGCACCCAACATAGGAGCATCTCAATACATAAGGCAACTGTTAACAGCTATAAAAGAGGAAATTGACAGTAACACAATAATAGTGGGGGACTTTAACACCTATGGACAGATCATCCAAAATGAAAATAAATAAGGAAACAGAAGCTTTAAATGACACAACAGACCAGATAGATTTGATATTTATAGGACGTTCCATCAAAAAACAGCAGATTACACTTTCTTCTCAAGGGCTCACAGAACATTCTCCAGGATAGGTCACATCTTGGGTCACAACTCAAGCCTCAGTAAATTTGAGAAAATTGAAATCATATCAAGCATATGTTCTGACCATAATGCTGTGAGATTAGACATGAATTACAGGGAAAAAAACAAAAACACATGGAGGCTAAAAATACGTTACTAAATAACCAATAGATCACTGAAGAAATCAAAGAGGAAATCAAAAAATACCTAGAGACAAATGACAATGAAAACACGATGATCCAAAACCTATGGGATACAGCAAAAGCAGTTCTAAGAGGGAAGTTTATAGCTATACAAGCCTACCTCAAGAAACAAGAAAAATCTCAAGTAAACAATCTAACATTACACCTAAAGGAACCAGAGAAAGAAGAACAAACAAAACCCAAAGTTAGAAGAAGGAAAGAAATCATAAAGATCAGAACAGAAATAAATGAAATAGAAACAAAGAAAACAACAGCAAAGATCAATAAAACTAAAAGCTGGTTCTTTGAGAAGATAAACAGAATTGATAAACCATTAGCCAGACTCATCAAGAAAAAGAGGGAGAGGACTCAAATCAATAAAATTAGAAATGAAAAAGGAGAAGTTACAACAGACACCACAGAAATACAAAGCATCCTAACAGACTACTACAAGCAACTCTATGCCAATAAAATGGACAACGTGGAAGAAATGCGCAAATTCTTAGAAAGGTATAACTTTCCAATACTGAACCCGGAAGACACAGAAAATATGAACAGACCATTCACAAGTAATGAAATTGAAACTGTGATTAAAAATCTTCCAACAAACAAAAGTCCAGGACCAGATGGCTTCACAGGTGAATTCTATCAAACATTTAGAGGAGAGCTAACACCCACTCTTCTCAAACTCTTCCAAAAAATTGCAGAGGCAGGAACACTCCCAAACTCATTCTATGAGGCCACCATCACCCTGATACCAAAACAGACAAAGATACTACAAAAAAAGAAAATTACAGACCAATATCACTGATGAATATAGATGCAAAAATCCTCAACAAAATACCAGCAAACAGAATCCAACAACACATTAATAGGATCATACACCATCATCAAGTGGGATTTATCCCAGGGATGCAAGGATTCTTCAATATATGCAAATCAATCGATGTGATACACCATATTAACAAATTGAAGAATAAAAACCATATGATCATCTCAATAGATGCAGAAAAAGCTTATGACAAAATTCAACACCCATTTATGATAAAAACTCTCCAGAAAGTGGGCATAGAGGGAACCTACCTCAACATAATAAAGGCCATATACGACAAACCCACAGCAAACATCATTCTCAATGGTGAAAAACTGAAAGCATTTCCTCTAAGATCAGGAACAAGACAAGGATATCCACTCTCACCATTATTATTCAACATAGTTTTGGAAGTCCTAGCCACGGCAGAGAAGAAAAAGAAAGAAAAGGAATACAAATTGGAAATGAAAAAGTAAAACTGTCACTCCTTGCAGATGACATGATACTATACATAGAGAATCCTAAAAATGCCACCAGAAAACTACTAGAGCTAATCAATGAATTTGGTTAAGTTGCAGGATACAAAATTAATGCACAGAAATCTCTTGCATTCCTATACACTAATGATGAAATATCTGAAAGAGAAATTATGGAAACACTCTCATTTACCATTGCAACAGAAAGAATAAAATACCTAGGAATAAACCTACCTAGGGAGACAAAAGACCTGTATGCAGAAAACTATAAGACACTGATGAAAGAAATTAAAGATGATACCAACAGCTGGAGATATATACCACGTTCTTGGATTGGAAGAATCAATATTGTGAAAATGACTATACTACCCAAAAGCAATCTACAGATTCAATGCAATCCCTATCAAATTACCAATGGCATTTTTTACGGAACTGGAACAAATCATCTTAAAATTTGTATGGAGACACAAAAGACCCCGAATAGCCAAAGCAGTCTTGAAGTAAAAAAATGGAGCTGTAAGAATCAGACTCCCTGACTTCAGACTATACCACAAAGCTACAGTAATCAAGACAATATGGTACTGGCACAAAAACAGAAACATAGATCAATGGAACAAGATAGAAAGCCCAGAGGTAAACCCATGCACCTATGTTCAACTAATCTATGACAAAGGAGACAAAGATATACAATGGAGAAAAGACAGTCTCTTCAATAAGTGGTGCTGGGAAAACTGGACAGCTACATGTAAAAGAAGGAAGTTAGAACACTCCCTAACACCATATACAAAAGTAAAGTCAAAATGGATTAGAGACCTAAATGTAAGACCGGACACTATAAAACTCTTAGAGGAAAACATAGGAAGAACACTCTTTGACATAAATCACAGCAAGATCTTTTTTGATCCACCTCCTAGAGTAATGGAAATAAAAACAAAAGTAAACAAATGGGACCTAATGAAACTTCAAAGCTTTTGCACAGCAAAGGAAACCATAAACAAGACAAAAAGACAACCCTCAGAATGGGAGAAAATATTTGCAGACGAATCAACAAAGGATTAATCTCCAAAATATATAAACAGCTAATGCAGCTCAATATTAAAGAAACAAACAACCCAATCCAAAAATGGGCAGAAGACCTAAATAGACATTTCTCCAAAGAAGAAATACAGATGGCCAAGAAGCACATGAATAGCTGCTCAACATCGCTAATTATTAGAGAAATGCAAATCAAAACTACAATGAGGTATCACCTCACACCAGTTAGAATGGGCATCATCAGAAAATCTACAAACAACAAATGCTGGAGAGGGTGTGGAGAAAAGGGAACCCTCTTGCACTGTTGGTGGGAATGTAAATTGATATGGCCACTATGGAGAACAGTATGAAAGTTCCTTAAAAAACTAAAAATAGAATTACCATATGACCCAGCAATCCCACAACTGGGCATATACCCAGAGAAAACCATAATTCAAAAAGACACATGCACCCCAATGTTCACTGCAGCACTATTTACAATAGCCAGATCACGGAAGCAACCTAAATGCCCATCGACAGACGAATGGATAAAGAAGATGTGGTACATATATACAATGGAATATTACTCAGCCATAAAAAGGAACGAAATTGAGTCATTTGTTGAGACATGGATGGATCTAGAGACTGTCAGAGAGAGTGAAGTAAGTCAGAAAGAGAAAAACAAATATCGTATATTAACGCATGTATGTGGAACCTAGAAAAATGGTACAGATGAACCGGTTTGCAGGGCAGAAGTTGAGACACAGATGTAGAGAACAAACGTATGGACACCAAGGGGGGAAAACCGCGGGGGTGGTGTGCTGAATTGGGTGATTGGGATTGACATGTATACACTGATGTGTATAAAACTGATGACTAATAAGAACCTGCAGTATAAAAAAACAAACCAAAAAAACAACTAATACTAAACTTTCTTTGGGTTATTTGTATGGAAATATGTTAATATAACTGTTTCAGACATTACATGAAATTTCTAAAAATCTTATATGTTCTGGGATAATGTTATGTCATAATTCTAATTACTTTAAAATGTATATCTCAGAAATAACTAAATTTCCTTGTCAATTACATTATTATGAACTTTCATCAAATCTTTAACTGTGGTCATTTTTAAGTCTTTTGTCATTTACAGACAGTTCTGGGTGTACTCTGATGCTTTTGCAAAAATGTTCCTATAAAAGGGTTTCATCTTCAGGGAATTCATGGAAAAGACTCTGACAAGTACAGGTTTCTGGTAACTGACTATACTGCTGAATTGAATGAATAAGCATTTTCAGAACTCTAATGGAAAACTGATGAACTCATAAAAGTGCTAACAAAAGATCAAGATTAAAAAAAATTAATTACATGGGACTGAGTGTACTGATGAGGATGATTATAATTTTTGTGACTTTCTGTTTGAATTAAAAAAAAAGACCCAACACAGCCATAAATAAATAAATATTAAAAGAAAAAAAACTCACTGGATTTTCCAACTTGAATATTGGGATTGAAATAAAAACATATCAAAATCAAAAAAAAAGAAATTAACACATTGTAAATCAACTGTATTTCAATTAAAAACTGGGAAAAATATTAAAAACAATGTTCCAAGCTTTATGATAGAATATGATGCAAACATTATTTTTGAAGATTACTTAATGACACCAGAAAAAATGCATCATATCATATTAAGTGAAAAAGGCTGTTTATTAAACTGCATTTATTGCATAATCCCCAGTTTTGTAATCATGACTTCTATGTCTTCTTCTACGTCAGCTGCTAAAAATGTGAACAGATGGAGCTTGGACCATATGCCATGTAAGGTCCACCACAGTGAGCCTCTCTCTTCAGGCTTGATGGTTCTAGTGTCATGATTCCATCAACTGAATATTCGTGTAGCAACGGCTCTCTAATGTTTCCTGGGGGAGGCTGCCTAAGAATCACCTTGAGATATAGTTTATAAAAACAAAAAACAGATTTCTCAGTCTCATCCACAGAGATTCCAATTCATAAGGTCTGGGATGAAGCCCTGGAATCTGTTTCCGAAGGTGTCCTGGTGATCCTGACCCACAGACAGATCCAGGAACCACAGCTCTCTAGTTCACAATTTTCCAAGGTTTTGAAAAGTACATTGAATGCCTTTTAGAAGTAAGCTTCTAGATGTCACTTCTCCTAATCCTCGGGTACCGCTGCCCTTTGTCAGGTAGACGATGTAATGAGTGGATGAGAGGCCAACCTACGGCGTCTCACCGAGCTGACTGATGCTGCCAATGCCACACTCAACCTGGCCGGTACCCCCTCACCCCCCCCAGAATCCTTGCTCCAAGTCCTGCCTCCTCTTGGGCTTCTGAAATGCCAGCCGCTCCCCCTCCACGGGCCCCTTCCATCAACTTCTAACTCTGCTGAGGCCATGCTCATCAACCAAACCTCCGGAATGCCTGTGACCAGGGCACGATTCCTCGCCTTCAGTGCCCAGCTGCTGAGAGTTTTCTATATTTGACGCTTCACCTCCCACTCATTCCTCAACCCTCTGCCACCTGGCTTCCATCACCACCACCTACTGACTCTTACCAAGGTCACCCTGGCTCCTGGTGGCTAATCCACTGGCTCCGTTTCCCCAAGGCAGCTGATGCTACTGACCACCCAGCCCTCGTTCCCTGGCTTTTGTAGGGGTCGTCTTCTGTTTCACCTGTCTAGCGTCCATTTCCCCTATCTGATAGCCGTGCCCTGAGAAGCTGCCTCTCCCCACCCTTAGTCCGTGAGGTTTGGGGGCTGACCACCCCACTCCAGGCACGGGTACTTCATTCCCCTGGCTCGAGAGACTGGTGCAAGGATGGGCAGACGGCCAAAGTTAAGCCAATAAAACTCAAACCTGAGACTTTCCGTGAAACTATGGGGAAAGGGGTTCTCTTTTTTCCTACTGGGGTTGCTGAGCCGGCAGAATGTGAGTCTGGAATTAGAGAGGGTCTGCCCACCCCACGAGGAACTGCCTGAGAAGGAAGCCAGCGTGAGGAAGGCAGCAGAGCTGAGACAGCGAGTCCTGATGGCACCACGTGGGGTCCTAGGCCAGGCCTGAAGCCAGCATAGCCTGGTTCAAACAGTTTTGTGAGAAAAGGTATACTTTTTTTTTTTTAACAGATTTTATTTTTTAGAGCAGTTTTACGTTCACAGCAAAATTGAGTGGACAATACAGAGGTTTCCCACACACCCCCTGCCTTGACATATGCATCGCCTCCCCCATCATCAACATCCCCCAATAGAGTGGTGCGCTTATCACAACTGATGAACCCACCCTGACACACCATTATCACCAAGAGTCCACAGTGTACATTAGGGTTCACTCGTGGTGATGTACATTCTATGGGCTAAGGTATGCCTTTTTACTTAAGATTTTTTTAGTTGAATTGCTGTCACTTGCAAGCAAAACAGCCCTAAGATGGCTCTGAACCATCATCCTCACCTGGCATTACTCCACCTACCTGGTGACATTTTCCCCAGCGTCTCCACAAGCTCATCTTCCTCTCATTCCAGACCCATATGTCTGACCCCTCACGGACTCTACACCTGGGTGTCCACTTACGCACAGGCTTAAATCTAAACTCGTAAGTATGCCCCTACTCTTCCTCCTCTTGTGTCCCCATCTCAGCAGATAGCTCAACCACCTACCTGGTTACCCAAACCTGGGCCTCATCATTGACACTTTCTCACTTTCCCTTCCCCGTCTCCTTGGGGCAGTGAATTCTGGCTCATTCCGTAGGGTTCAGCTTTTAGGCTGTATCCTCAGGGAGGCCTTTTCCAACATCCGAACCTGCAGGAAGGGTCCCTCCTATGCACCCATCCCAAACTGTGCTTTAGTGTCACAGCTCTTGTCACCCAGAGCCCTCACAGTTTGATTCTTCTCCATAGTCTGTGATAGCTGGACCCATCCCTGAAATCAATAGTATTTGAGTAAAGAAACACTAGGCTGTGTAGGTATGATCTTATATTGTATATTGTAAATAAAGTCTATTGTTTGGTGAAAATTAAATATTTCAGTATCTCGGCGAGATCTGTAAAAGGTATGGTACTTGACACACACTACTATGATTTTCAGGGGTCCAGCACTTGAATGGGGGTGAGAACCACTCAATTGGACCCACAGTGTTTCCCTAAAGGAACTTTTTAAGATTATTTTTGATGTGGACCATTTAGTTTTGAAGTCTTTACTGAATTTGTTACAATATTGCTTCTGTTTTATGTTTTGTTTTTTTGGCCCCAAGGCATGTGGGATCTCAGCTCCCTGATCAGGGATCGAACCCGCACCCCCTGCATTGGAAGGTGAAGTCTTAACCACTGGACCACCAACCAGACTGCCTCCTAGTGAGTGCCTTCACTTCTCTTTAATAACTGAGTCTAGAGCCTATCAAAGGAATGGAGCAGAGCTTTGTCCTTAAAATCTATTTCCCCCCATTTTTGAAAACTGGGACATTTGTCTGCTTCCAATTTTCTGATACTTTGCATATTCTTCATAATTTCTTACAAATCACCAAACACAGTCCTTAGAGCACAACTGCAAGTTCGTCCTATAAGGGCCTCCCATCTATCTATCCAACCGGGTATTTACTCGGTCTTGCCTGTGCCAGGCCCTGGAGAGCTCCTCGCAGTCTGGGTTTGAGTCCCTCTCAAACATGGCTGGGCTCCCTTTACCATCCCTGGAGCATTTTCTTTGAGAGAAAAGGAGGAAGCAAAATAATAGCTGAGTAGTTCTGCTTTCTGTTAATGTTATAGCAAGAGTTCCAAGCAGTGAGCCTATCACTTCCTGATTCTTTTTCTTGTTCTAATCATACCTAAAAAGGCTTTTTTATTGTCTGAGGCATTTTTGCCCTCTCAGCCCACTCACTCCAGCTTCTTAGTGCTTTGTACTGTCCATAAACCTTGTTTTCACCCTTGTGTGTAGAACCCCTGCTCCCTTTTCCCTTTTCAAGCATTTTATAGGAAAACATCATACCTTGATTTTACTAGCTTAAGTGTTATGAAGAATGTACATTTATACACAGACAAGACCATACAAGGGAACAAGCGTAGGGATGGTGCAATGGCTATTTGTACTCCTTTTTTCTTGGGTCTGCTCCTTAGTTCCTTCTGTCCTTGTGTTCTTTCAGCTTATTCCCACTTTTTTTTTCATTTGTTTTCTTTCTGGCATCCATTTTTATTTTAAATTATTGTACACAAATGCAGAAATTACCTGACTAGCACTAACTGCAGAATTTATAGAAAGTAAATAAATCACAGGATGCTTAATACTGAAAGACTGAATTGTTTTATATTTTTTATCGAGATATAATTCATACGCCATAAAATTCACATTTTTAAAAGGCACAATTCTGTAGTTTTTAGTATACTCACAGAGTTGTGAAACTAATACCACTATCTAATTTCAGAACATTTTTATCACCCAAAAAGAAACGCTGTACCCATTAGAAGTCACTTCCTATTCTTTTTTGCAGTGTGGATATCCAGTTGTCCCACCATCATTTGTTAAAAAGAATATTTTCCCCCATTGAATTGTCTTGGAACCCTTGTAAAAACAAATTTATCATAGATGTATGGGTTTATTTCTGGACTCTCAATTCTATTCAGTTGATCTAGATGTTTATCTTTAGCTAGTATCACACTGTCTTGTTTACTGTAGCTTTGTGGTAAGTTTTGAAATCAGAAGTATGAGAAATGCAATTTTTTTTTCAAGATTGTTTTGGCTATTCTGGATCCCTTACACTTCCATGTGAATTTTAGGATCAGCTTGTCAATTTCTGTAAAGAAGGCAACTGGGATTTTGCTAGGGATTGCCGTGAATCTGCAGGTCACTTTGAGTACTTCTGCCATTCTAAAAATATTAAGTTTTCCAATCCATGAACATGGAATGTCTTTCTTTTTTTTTTTTAAGGCTTTCTTTAATTTCTTTCAACAAAGTTTTATAGTTTTCAGTGCATAAGTTTTACATTACTTTTGTTAAATTTATTCCTAAGTACTTTATTTTTTAAGGTGCTATTATAAATGGAATTTTCTTAATTTCATTTTCAGATTGTTCATTGCTAGTGTATAGAAATATAATTGATTCTGTATATTAATCTTATATCCTGACATCTTGCTGAACTTGTTAGTTTTAAGAGTTTTTTAAGGCTTTTCCTAAATCTTTAGGATTTTTCTACATACAGGATCATGTCCTCTGTGAATAGAGATGGTTTTACTTCTTCCTTTCCAATCTACATGCCTTCTGTTTCTTTTTCTTGCCTAATTTCCTTGGTCTCTACCCTTTAAAAGCCTATATAGCTTCCTGAGTGACTTCCTTTTTTTTTTCCTTATTAGAATAAATTTTTTGAGAGAACAGGACAGGGTGCAGGAGGAAGAGAGAAAGTGGAGCTCTTAAAAATCAGAAGTTGTGGGCTTCCCTGGTGGCACAGTGGTTGAGAGTCCACCTGCAGATGCAGGGGACACGGGTTTGTGCCCCGGTCCGGGAGGATCCCACATACCGCGGAGCGGCTGTGCCTGTGAGCCATGGCCGCTGAGCCTGCGTGTCCGGAGCCTGTGCTCCGCAACGGGAGAGGCCACAACAGTGAGAGGCCTGCGTACCGCAAAAAAAAAAAAAACAAAACCAGAAGTTGCAGTTGTGTGGTTTGAATGGATTTCTGGTGAACCTCACATCCTCTCAGGGGAAATGTCTTCCTTCATAGCACCTGGGCCCAGGGACTTTTCTGGGGGAATCTCTGAAATCTGTTTTCCTCAGGTTTTGGACATAAGCCTGGCTGAACCCAATATCCAGCCTTCCTTGGCTGTTAAAGAGTCTACCATGACATGGCCACTTCCCCCGTGCCCATCTCTTCTCCTTCTCTGGTCAGTTCTTTCCTGCTGGTCAGAGGCAGAGCACCAACAGTTCCTCCCATTGCATCCTCTGTCTTCTGAGAAATAAAACTGTCAACGAGACAATAGGCTGTTTGTTTCTACCTCCAAAAGACTTTGACAAACATCTCCTGAAGTTCTGGGCCAGCTTTGTGACCCATGTGAGGAGAGTCCACCAAGACTCTCCTTCTATCCATCCTCCTCCTCACACTTGAGTCCTTCATGGTGATCTTCCATGCAGGAATGAGCACAACTTCTTGACACTCAGGTTCTCCATCCACCCCATTTAGGAGACCTCTTCATTAGAACACAGCACACACTTAATTTCTTCACTCTTGGTGAATTTCCTGGCTCACCATGTTTCAGTGGGGCTCTTAGTTCATCCCAGTTATGGGACAAAAGGAAGCAAGAGTAAGGTTTCATCAAGGGTGTGGAATGTACATCAAAGGTCTTGCTGAGTGGCTTTACAAGGAGAGAAGTTTCCCTCCATATCAGTGAAGGTTCTGTGTTACCAGTGACCTCCTGGGATATGCAGGAAGCCAGGTAGATAAGAATCTCTGACTATGCAGATAGGTGCACCCCATAGTCAAGTATGAGCTTCCAGTGCTCACTGGCTAGAAGCAAACCACCCAGGCACTGAGAAAAGACAGCCACGGATGCAGGCATGTTCCAGGACTATCAGCACCCTGGGCCAACACCTCTGGCCCCCAGTTCCAGTGCAGGACTCTAGAGGGCAGCTGCCCTTTTGTTTGGGGCTTTCCTCCCAGAAGCTACATCTTTTCCTCCTAGCTCCACTCTGAAACCAAACTCCCGTCTCCGGTGCTCACCAACCTTCCTGTCTACCCTGATTTTCTTCTACCCTGTCTACCTCACAGGTCCACTTTTGTGCCTGCTGCCTAACAATAAAGTCACTTTGTCGTTAGGGAAGGTCTCAAGAGCAAGTGACTTCCTGATAAGGTGACTCCTCCCTCACCCTGGTGTTGCACATGGGGCTCCAGTGCCTCCTGAGAAGTAGTTCATTTGGATGGAGTTGCCAGACCTCAAAATCCATCTTTAAACTATGCTTAGCTATTCCACAAAGCTCCCCCCAAATGACGAAACAGAAAAACAGTAAACTGAAAAAAAGATCGATTCATGTTCCTGTGGGTTTGTTCTCCTGCCTTTGGCTTGCTTACTATCCAGGCTGTGGGAGCAGAGAGAGTGCCTCATCACATCCGGGTTGACATAGTATCAACCATGGCTCCCTAATCACACAATAAAGCTCTCATGGCAAGGACAGATGGGAGGAACTACTCAGGGTGCTGTGAACATGCCACCGCTAATGTCTGAGACTATTATAACAATGCTTACCTTCTTATCCTTTATTTGTATATTTCAAAAAAAAAAAGTCCACCTACCACTCTTGTACCACTTGGTCATAATACTTCATTGTCCCACATACTTAAAAACTGGTTAGTATTACTGAGACCTTAAATGTATTGTGCCTCATCTTTCAAGGTATCAGTTACTGTAATATTTCTACGGTTCATTTTGAGTGTCTTAGGTGACATATTTAATATTGTTTTCAGCTTACTAATAAGCACCAAATAGAGCAATTTAAAATTATTTTCTTCCATCTTCCTTCACATTCAATTTACTGCCTAGAACTATATTTCAATATAGTGTATTTGTTTTACTGAATTCATTCATAGTGTATCTGCAGGCCTGTATTTTCTGTAGTGACAACTACTCTATTTGTGGGAACTATTTAGGTCACTGGAAGGGAGAAAAAGAGGTCACTACTTAATAGAAATGGCATGTATCCAAATACCAATGCAGTTTTCTGAACACCTGTTGAACATCAATGATGAAGAGACTGTTACAATTTCCAAAACCCTGGATCAAAACCTTAAATGATTACTTTGTTTCAACTGACACAGTTTAACCCAGGAAAACAAGTCTCCTAACCAAAGAAAGTGAGTCTTAATATGCCAGCTGCTTTAAAAGTAAAATAGCCTCTTCAAAAAGCTATCTGTTACAATGTAAATGATTTCCCATCAAAAATCACTAGGAAGGAGCTATACGATTTGAATGTCAAGGCATGCACAGTAACTGTTTGCTTTTGGAGACACAGCGAGCATGACAATATTTTCAGCTGTCAAGGGTGAGGGAGGAGGGACTGACCCACCTAAGAAATGGAAACTAACGAATAGTAATATGACACTCCCCCTTAGTTCCACTGGGCATCCGCTGGTGCGGCGGCTACACACAGCTAACTTCCTAACGCACGGTAAAGGGAGGCTGTGCAAGAGCTGAATGAAGGCGGCCTCTCTACCCTGTCCCCCGAACTCTGTGGTGGAGGCGGCGTGCAAGGACCGCAAGGGAAGGGCGAGTGGGCAATACCCTCTACTGTTGCCATTCATTCTTTCCTTCTTCCTTTCTTTCATTCATCCAACAAATAGTTATTCGCGGGGCACTGTGCTAGGGGCTTAACTTTCCAACTTTGACTCAATAACACATTCTGTTACCACACACCTCCGTCCCCATTTCCAGCCGTAGCCCTCACTAGCTCATCAAGAAGGTGCTTATTATAACCTCGCTTTCCCTCCCTTCCCCGGGTTCCCAGGCTAGGGTGACAAGATAATGCCAGCCAGAGGAGTGCCTTTCCAAAAGCAAAGAAGGAGGGCTCGGAGTACGCAGACAGGGGCGGGGGGCGGTTTCGAGGACCCTCCTGGCTGCGTAGGGAGAGCCAGCCCCTACTTTGTCGGCCGCGCCCCGGTTGGGGCTTCGGACACCCGGGCACCGTGCTCGGACGGGGAACCTGAGGTCACGCCGATACTGAAGGAGGAAGCAGCGGAGACGGGGTTCCTCCAAGGGGAAGTGTGCGCTGCAGGAAGCCCGAGGGAGGCGGGAGGCTGGTGACAACGAGCACACACGTGGGGAGGACCGCCTCCACCTAGGTGGTAGGGACAGGTTCGCAGGCAGGGGTGAAGAGCGGGCGGAGAGGGTTACCTGATGAACGTGGTCTTGCCCGTGCTGTACTGGCCCACCAGCAGGATCATGGGCTTGTTCTCAAAGTCGGCGTCCTCCAGCGCGGGCGAGTGGAACTCGTGGAAGCGGTACGCCTCCTCCAGCGGCAGCACCTTGCGCAGGTAGAGCGAGCGCAGGCCGCCCGTCACCGTCTGCACCGCGTCCGCGCCGCCCGCTCGTTCGCGCCCGCCCGCCTGCCGCCCCAACCAGCTAAACATCCTGCCGCCGGTCCGCCCGTCCGCACCCCGCGCTCGCCCTCTCAGTGCAGGTCCAGCGAACTGTCCCCACTCCGGACTCGACCCTCCCCAGCTCGCACTGAGCTGCCCAGGCCGCCCTAGCCACCGCCCGAGCTGGCCCCGCCTCGCGCCGTCTCAGCCAATCCCCAGTATCTACGTCACGGGAGCTCGTTCACTATTCAGAAGGGCTCTCTCAAGTCCTTCCTCATTGGGCTGCTACCAGCGCGGGTGGAGGGCCCAACCAATGGGGAGGAGGTTCTTAATGAATTATTGATGACGGAGCCCTCTGGAGGACTGGGAGGGGAAGAGGGTGTTTCTCGAAACCACCAGCGCACTCTGGCCAGGTGGCGTCGGCTTCCGGGCAAATCTGAACTGGTAATAAAAGAGCCTCCGGAGGCTCCTTAGTCTCCGGGAACGTTTACTCATTCCAGCCCTATGGACGTCGATGCTGGGGACAAATGTTCAGAAAGTTGACAGGCAGGTTCTTTCTACCTACTGGCAGGTTATTACACACATTTTATTGGTGAAGAGACCCTGACTCACGGACACAATTGACAATATTTGAAGTAGGGGAAGTAGACTTCAATTTACTTGGGTATATGTTTCTCCACACTGCCTCCACTAAATTCTGGGTCGATTGAAGACCTTTTGCCCTTAGTTTTCTTTATCTGATTTTCTGTAAATTTGAAGATTTAGTTATCCTCATTATTACAACCTCATTGCCACATAGTAACATAAAAAGACTGTTACCGCCTAGCTGTCTCTTTTTCAGGTGAAAAGGATACATCTAAATTGAGATTGGGAGAAATAATCAGCCATCACTTTTGGTGTCCTAGGTTACAGTTTTAAAATGTCTCAGTTGTTTCAGAGCATTTCTCAAATGTGGTGGAGGGGGGCACCTGCATAAGAATAACCTGGGATACTTGTTAAAAATGCAGATTTCTGGTCATCACCCCAGACCTACTGAATTAAAATACTGAAGAGGGTTGGAGCTCAACAACTACCCCCAGGTGATTCTGATGTATCCTAAATGTGAGGTAATAGGATCACAACAGACTTCTCACATTTGATAGCAATGCAGTCTGATTCAGTGGGTATGGGATGGGACCCAAGACTGCATTTCTAACAAGCCCCCAGGAGATGGATCTGCTTGTTCATGGATCAAGCAGATCCATGTGGTGGAGAGAACAGGATTTGGCATCAAAAGACCTGGGTTTGAATTCTGACTATATAAATTAATGGCTATGTGATCTTAAATGCAATGAGTTGTCTCTCTGCCTCAGTTTTCTTGTTTGTAAATTGGGAATTCCTTTGGAGTTGTGTGGATAAAGTATTTAGATGGAGCTATGTGTGACTAAGGAAGTGAAAAGAAAGCCAAGGGAAAATGTAGTTAGATATCTGCCTCATGTCAAAATAAAGATTGAAGTGTAAAAATAAAATGAAACCATAGACCTACTAGAAGAAGAACTACTACTTCAGAAGCTACTGAAGATTTGTAAAATTTGGAAGGGAAAAGCTTTTCTAATCAAAATCAAAGATAGAAATTATGAAAAAAAGAGTTGATAGATTTGTCAACAAAAAAGTAAAGGCTTCAATTTTTTTTAATACATACAAACAAACCCATATAAACATACTCTTGCCATGTGATCCAGAATTTGCTCTCCTTGGTATTTACCCAAATGAGTTGAAAACTTATGTCCACAGGAGAACTGCACACAAGTGTTTATAGCAGCTTTATTGATAATTGCCAAAACTTGGAAGCAACTAAGATGTCCTTAACGAGGTGAATGGGTAAGTAAACTGTGGTATGTTTAGACAATGAAATATTATTCAGCTAAAAAGAAATGAGTTATCAAGCCAGGAAAAGACGTGGAGGAAACTTAAAACTATATTACTAAGTGAAAGAAGCCAGTCTAAAAAGTCTACATACTATATTATTGCAACTGTATGACATTCTGGAAAAGGCAAAACTATGGAGACTGTAAAAAGATCAGTGGTTGCCAGGGGTTAGAGAGGAGGGAAGGATGAGTAGGAAGGGCACAGAAGGTTTGTAGGGCAGTGAAACTATTCTGTGTGATAATGTAATTGTGGATACATATAATTATACATTTGTCCAAATCCATAGAATATATAACACCAAGAGGGAACCCTAATGTAAACTGTGGATTTAGGGTGATAATCATGTGTCAGTGTACGTTAGGTTCATTGATTGTAACATATGTAACACTCTGGTGTAGGATGTTGGTAGTGTGGGATGTTGATAGTGGGAAGGCTGTGTTGCAAGGATAAGGGATACATGGGAACTCTCTGTACTTTATACTCAATTTTGCTGTGAATTTAAGACTGCTCTAAAAAAATTCTATTAAAAATGGTATATATAAAAAACCAAACAAATCCATAAACAAAAGTAAAGGGCAAAAGACAAATTGGGTAAAATATTACAGACATATGTGATATACATATTTAATTAAGGACATTAGAACTTTAAAAAGCTACTATGAAGTTATTAAGAAAGAAATGAATAAACTGAACACCACATTAGACAAATGAGCAAAGGACATAGACAACTAAAAAAACTAATACAACTGGCTAGTAAACATTAAATGATGCTGATCTCCATTAATAATCAAAGAAACAAATTTAAAGTGACGAGATAACATTAAGAATGGCAGACTTTTATTTTTCTAAGATGATGCCTAATGTTGGCAAGGGTGTATGAAAAGGTACCTTTTCATACATTGCTGGAGATGGTGTAAATTGGAACTTCTCTGGAGTCCATACTTATCAAAAATCTTGAAAATGCACATTCAAGACTTCTGCTTCTCAACATCATACTTAAGGTGAAATGACTGAAAGCTTTCCCTCTACAATCAGGAACAGGGTAAAGATGTCTGATTTTACCACTTCTATTTAATATCCTACTAGAGGTTCTAGTCACTACAATAAGGCAAGTAAAAGAAAAGGTATCTAGATTGGATAGGAAGAAGTAAAACTCGATTTGCAGAAAATATGATCATCTATGTAGAAAATTCTATGGAATCTACAAAAAAAGCTTGCAGAACTAAGTGAGCCTAGCAAGGTTGCTGGGTATAAGACAAGAACCTGCTGTATTTTTATATACTAGAAATGAATAACTGGACAATGAAGTTAAAAAAATCAATATCATTTGCAATAACATTGAAAATATTAAACACTTAGGGATAAACCTAATTTAAAAAATGTGCAAGGTCTATACACTGAGAACTACAAAGCATTTCTGGGAGAAATAAAGAAGGTCTAAATAAATGGAGATATATACCATGCTTGTGGCTCACAAGACTCAATATTGTTAAGATGTCAATATATATAATATATATATATAATATTATATATATATAATATATATATAATATTAAATATATAGATTTAGTGCAATCCCGGCAGGCTTTTATTTTTGTTAATTGACACGCTGATTCTAAATTCACATGTAAATGCAGAGGACCTAAAATAACTGGAACAACTTTGAAAAATAACAAAGTTGGAAAACATACTACCTAATTTCAAAACTCATTGTAAAGCTACAGAAATCAAGACAGCATGGTATTGGTATAGAGATAGACTAATATATCAAAAGAACAAAATAGAGTCTAGAAATAGACCCACACATACATGGTCAATTGATTTTTGACAAAGTGCAAAGGCAATTCAATGGATAAAGGAAATTCTTTTCAACCAATAATGCTAGAACAGTTGGACATCCATATGTGAAAAAATGAACTTTGATCTCTACCTTGTACTATATGTAAAAATTATCTCAAAATGATTATAAACAAATGTAAGACTTAAAGTTATAAAACTTCTAGACAAAAACATAGCAGAAAACCTTTGTGACCTTATGTAGGGAAAGATTTCTTAGATGACACTAAAAGCATGATCCATAAAAGAAAAAAAATTGATAAATTGGACTTGATCAAAATTAAGAACTCCTGGCCTTTGAAAGATACTGTAAAGAGAATGAAAAGACAAATCACAGACTAGGAGAATACATTTGCAAATTACATATCTGATAAAGGACTTGTATCCAGAATATATAAAGACCTCTTAAATCTCAATATCAAGAAGACAGGGAGTTCCCTGGTGGTCCAGTGGTTAGGACTCAGCGCTTTCACTGCCGTGGCCTGGGTTCAACCCCTGGTCAGGGAACTAAGATTCCGCAAGCTAGGTGGCGCAGGGGGAAGAAAAAAACACACCAAGATACTGTTATATACCTATTAGAATGTCTGAAATTAAGTCTGATTATACCAGTTGTTGGTGAGGATGTGGAACAACTGGAACCCTCATTCATTTGCCAGTGGCATGTAAAATGGTACATCCACTTTGGAAAACAGTTTGGCAGTGTCTTAAAAAGTGAAGCATACACCTACCACATGACCCAGCACGGGCGGAGCAGAGGGAAGGATTACAAAGGGCATTAGAAGAAGAAGACTTTTGTTGGCCTGAAGGATTTACTCATTACCTTGATTGTGGTTATGGTTGACAGTTGGATATATCTGTTGAAACTCAACAAATTGTGTAGTTTAAATATGTGCAGTTTATTGTATGTCAATTGTACCTTTACTAGTTGTTAGAAATGCTCACACTTCTCAGGAATTTTATCCTGAGGGAATAATGAATGTAAAGATTTATCAAAGGAATGTCTATCAGCATATCATTTATAATAGTGAAAAGCTGTGACTAGTTGTCCCCCCATGAAGGACTAGTTAAGCAGATGATGGATTCCTATGCAGTCTCTGAAAACTGTTATATAAGATGAGTATTAATGACCTGAGAAAATGCTCAGAATATATTTTTAAGTGGAAAAAAGCAGATTACAGAAGTGAATCCATGTAATTGCTATGGCAAACAGTATGGCAGTTCCTCAGACAATTAAAGACAGAAGTACCATATTATCCAGCAATCCCATTTTGGGGTATATATCCAAAAGAATTGAAGATAGGGTCTCTAAGACATATTTGCATACTCATGTTCATAGCAGCTCCACTCACAATAGTCAAGAGGTGGAAGCAACCTAAGTGTCGATTGATGGATGAATGGATAAACAAAATATGTGTGTATACATACAATGAAATATTACTCAGCCGTAAAAAGGAAGGAAATTCTGTCCTAGGTCACAATCTCAATGAACCTCGAAAACATTATGCTACCTGAAATATGCTGAGACTCCTTTATCCTTCCTGCTGCCTGGAATGTGGGCATGATGGGTGGAGCTCCAACAGCCATATTGGACCAGAAGGAAAACTTGAGGATGGCAGAAGCAAGAGCTGAAAGGAGCCTGGGTCTCTGATAAGAAATAGAAAAATAAGCTTCTTCTGTTTTGTTTAAGCCTCTTTAGATCCTTTTTGAGTATGTAGCAAAAGCAATGTTAACTGATATAGAATTTGAATACATGAATCAAGAACTTAGGACATTACCTTGGCTAGAACTAAAGGGTTGCAAGTTTTCAAAATAGAAGCAGTAGTAGACCTGGGTGTAGATGAGATTGCTTAAGGAGAGTATAGAGTGAGAAGGGGGGAGAGCTAAGCAAAGAGCCTCAAGGAATACTAGCAGTTAAAGGAGAGAGGGGAGGTGAAGCCAGGGAAGAGGCTTGAAAATGTCCAAGCACATGTGGCCCCTTCCCTCTAGGGCTGGGTTGGCAGCCCCTAACGTGTGCCCCTGTGTACACAGCTAATATGGAACTTCCTCTTTGTATTGCAAGCCTCTGTTTCCATGGAGGTCTCCTGCATGGGACCAGAAGGAAGCTCCTTGAAGTGTGGGGTCAATTGTTCATCCTTTTTTTTGTTGTCCCAGTGCCTAGAGCAGTGACTGGCACGTAGTGGGAAGGCAATAAATATTTGCAAGCGGAACTGAATTGAACTGCTTGCTGTTGGCAAGGAAGTCATGGGAAGGGAGGGTTTCAGGAAGGAGGGAGTGGTCTGCAGGGCCAAAGGCGGTGAACAATCGAGTAAGATAAGGCCTGTAAAGGGCTGGTGCCATTTGGCTCAGTGTATTGGCAATTAGGAGGGCATTGGTGACCTCGGGGAGAAGTGTTTTCATGGAGACATAAGGGCAGAAAACATCCACTGTGGGGCAGGGTGACTGGGCTGTGTGGCAGTGTGGTGTGCTGCCTGCTCTCAGGAAGGAAAGGGGAGACAGGGAGGGAGGGACATTGGGGGAGAAAGGAGTTTTATTTAATTTTTCTATTAAATCATGTTATAGGCGGAGAGCACGGAACCTGAGGCGGGAGCCTCCCTGTCCTCCCCAGGACCCTATGCTCTTGCCCTTCTCGGAGCTGATGACACTTTGTCCTTATCCCTTGTGTGGCCCTTACTCATCCCCTGCTCTGTGACACTGCCAGCACTGTTTTAGAAGCTAAGTCACTATTTAACTTCTCGAGTCTGTATACAAATCTTTTCATGTTTTACCCCCCAATCCAAATCTAAGTTCCTGGAAAGCAGAGGCTGTTCACAGACTGCTGTATATCAGGTAGGTGCTAGGCTGATGCTGGCCGCCCTTCTTTCCTCTCCATCAATCAGTGCTTCGTGAAAACCACCTGAGCTTCAAACAGCGTAAGTCAGCAAGGGCTGGTGCTCCACTAGTCGCTGCCGCGGCTTCACAAAAACAGAGGGGCACCCCACCACACAAGAAAGGGGGAACCCCTGCGGGAGGAGAGGAGGGCTGGGACGAAAACAGCCTTCTCACACCTCTGGCAGTGCGTGTGGGAAGCCCAGGCAGGGATGAGGGCAGGAGTTATGCAGGGTTTGCAGCACCAGATGATGAAGGCTGATGAGTCAACAGCATTTACCCACATGGCCAGTTTATTCTGTGCTCAAAAAATACAATGATTTTATAAACCTCGTTTTACATACTTTGATGAATCCAAGGCAGGGCTGCCTTCACCTTACAATAAACACCCAGGTCTTACCCAGCGGCTCACTCTGATCATTTTAGGAGAACCTGTTTCTTGCAGATGGAAAGAAAAGATGGCCAAGTGGAGGCAGCTGGCTGCTCTGGTGCTGGAGCAGGGTGGGGTCCCAAGTCAGCATTCTTTGGGTGGGGACCAGCTTTGCAGGTCCAGGAGCACAGTTTATCGGTGGCTCAGGGGAAGTGATGGATTCATGCTTTCCAGCTTATGAGTGAGCATGCCATAAACCCTCTCCTCTCAGACTTTAATATGCATAAGCATCACCTGAAGGCAGTGGAGAGGAGGTGAAAATCTCCTTAAAATGCAGATTCTGAATTCAGTATGGCTGGGGTGCGGCCTGAGATTCTGCATTTCTAACTCGTTCCCCACCACACTTTGGGTAGCAAGGATGTAAATCAGAGGACAATTTTGGTAAACTTTTGACACCTGTCACCACACATCTCCTAACATCCAAAGGACTGCTTAGGGAACATGGTGGCCCAGAGAGAGGGCCACGTCTTCCAGGTTTGCTGGGCTTCATGTAGACCACATGCCTTTCTGGTCACGCCTTCCATCAGCACAGGCATCTCAATGGCTCAGGTTACACATTTCTCTCCTTTTTTAACAAAATAAATTTATTTATTTATTTTTGGCTGCATTGGGTCTTCACTGCTGTGCAAGGGCTTTGTCTAGCTGTGGAGAGCAGGGGGCTACTCTTCGTTGTGGTGCGTGCGCTTCTCATTGCGGTGGTTTCTCTTGTTGTGGAGCAGGGGCTCTAGGCACGTGGGCTTCAGTAGTTGTGGCACGTGGGCTCAGCAGTTGTGGCGCATGGGCTTAGTTGCTCCGCGCATGTGGGATCTTCCCAGACCAGGGCTCGAACCTGTGTCCCCTGCATTGGCAGGCAGATTCTTAACCACTGCGCCACCAGGGAAGTCCTACACATTTCTTTAGTTAAGTTTCCAGCCTGATGGGAGATGTGGATACTTTGAGCTTCTGTGTCCCAGGGCTTTCCCAGAGATTCATCTGGAAACCATCTCCAAAGATGAGCATTTCCCTCAGGGTTAACCTAGTCCTTTCTGGGTTGATCCTTTCCAGTTTTGTTATCTCAGGGTGACTCTTCAAGAGTTGGGATGTTCTGGCCATGGTGTTTACATGATAAATCAGAGAAATGCCGCTTAGAAATAAGTAATACCATCTGGAAACCAGAGAGGAGGGTTAGGGTTGGAGAAGTGCCTCTGGAGCAGGTTGGTCAGCGAGTGGTGGCCCTGTGGAGTGGTGGCACCAGGCAGCATCACTCACCTGATGCCTCAGGTACCTGCCCAGACGTCCCAGAGCTGCATCCCAGATCCTTGTTTGGTGAACTGGAGCTGCAGACTTGGGCTTTGCCTGGCATTTCGCCGGAGCTGGATGCTCAGTCGAGGCTGCCCAGTGGGGATCAAAGGGATCACTTGTCCTCGGCCTTTAAGTGGTTGCAGAGGGGCTGCTGAAACCCCATCACCTGTTTGTGTTTGTTGTTGAAGAGACCAGGATGTCTCTAGTGCTCCATCTAGATCTTCAAGCATTATGCTTCCTAGTAATAAGCTGATTCATAAAAATAAAAATCACAAAATACAATTGCCTATAAAAATCACAAGAATACAATTGCATTAAATTTAAAAAAGCATTTGAGGTCAGAAAGAGAAAAACACCGTATGCTAACACATATATATGGAATCTAAAAAAAAAAAAACAACAAAATGGTTACAAAGAACCTATGGGCAGGATGGCAATAAAGATGCAGACATAGAGAATGGACTTGAGGACACGGGGAGGGGGAAGGGTAAGCTGGGACGAAGTGAGAGAGTAGCATGGACATATATACATTACCAAATGCCAAATGTAAAACAGACAGCTAGTGGGAAGCAGCCGCATAGCACAGGGAGATCAGCTCTGTGCTTTGTGACCACCTAGAGGAGTGGGATAGGGAGGGTGGGAGGGAGACACAAGAGGGAGGAGATATGGGGATATATGTATATGTATATGTATAGCTGATTCACCTTGTTATAAAGCAGAAACTAACACACCATTGTAAAGCAATTATACTCCAATAAAGATGTTAAAAAATTAAAAAAAATAAAGACCACCTTCAGAAATAAAAAAAATTAAAAAGCATTTTTCCAGAGAACCCAGAATGCTTCTCAGGTCCTCTTGTGCATTTCATGAGCAGAGAGGAGTAGTGAGGGGAGGGCTTTGAGTTCTAGCTCCGAATCCGAGGTTTCTGGGGAACCAGCCTCTTATATAAATAAAATTGGGCCATGCTATTATTCTCCACACTTCAGGCATGTGTGGGAGCCTGTGGCTCTTGGATCCCCTTCCCTGCAGGGAAGGTTTAAAAAACATTCCAGTGGGTATACTACTGGGCATATACCCTGAGAAAACCATAATTCAAAGAGACATGTACCACAATATTCATCGTAGCACGATGTACAATAGCCAGGACACAGAAGCAACCTAAGTGTCTATCAACAGACAAATGGATAAAGAAGATGTGGCAGATATATACAATGGAATATTACTCAGCCATAAAAAGAAATGAAATTGAACTATTTGTAGTGAGGTGGATGGACCTAGAGTCCGTCATACAGAGTGAAGTAAGTCAGGAAGAGAAAAACAAAATATACATGTATGCTAACACATATATATGGAATCTAAAAAAAAAAAACAGGTTCTGATGTACCTAGGGGCAGGACAGGAATAAAGACCCAGACATAGAGAATGGACTTGAGGACACTGGGAGGGGGAAGGGGAAGCTGGGACGAAGTGAGAAAGTGGCATGGACATATATACACTACCAAATGTAAAATAGATAGCTAGTGAGTAGCAGCTGCATAGCACAGGGAAATCAGCTCCGTACTTTGTGACCACCTAGAGGGGTGGGATAGGGAGGGTGGGAGGGAGATGCAAGAGGGAGAGGATATGGGGATATATGTACACATATAGCTGATTTACTTTGTTATACAGCAGCAACTAACACAACAGTGTAAAGCAATTATACTCCAATAAAGATGTTTAAAAAAAAATTCCAGTGGGTATAAAGCCCCATTACATCCCCTTGTTATTTTCCTTTGTCTCTTTCTCTTTCTCCTTCAACCTTTTTTTTTTTAATTTTAATTTTTTTGATAGAAAGCCCAGGCCAGCCTGCCTGCAGCCCTTGCTAGACAGCGGAGGTGGCTCTGAGGGCCGGTCAGCCCTGGGTTCTGCACCTCTGATGCTAGAAGCAGACACAGGACTGTCCTGGGACTTTAGGGGGGACTCTTTACGGGTGTCCTGGGACTTTAGGGGGACACTGGCTCTTCAGGCGTTTCTTCTTCTCTACTGCTAGTCGCAAGGCCTGAAGGAGCTTGTCCTTATTATTCAGGATGTTATATTCGGAGAGCTTCACCAGCTTGTCGAAGGCGGCCTCTGTGTACGTCAGCTCCTTGGTGGCGTAGGGAGATTTGGGACCATAGATGTCAACCTGGCCCTGCTCCAGCTCCTCGGGGCTTCGCTCCACACCTGGAGGAGCAGAAGGACTTGCTGTAGCCCCTTATCACGTGAGGTTGTAATGGTTTGTTTCTGCCCCTCTCCCTGAGGCCCACCCCTGCACACCCACAATAAAACGTGCCCATGTGCACACTCACACACGCAGATGCGCACGCACACCTCCTAGCCCACCAGGGCGAGGGACATAGCTTGCCCATCTCAGGACCTCCCTGGCACCGCACAGCGCCAGGCTGTGAATGACTGAAAGAGTAGAGCTTGACATCGCCGGCGCACGGGGGCATGGGGGCCTGTTCTTTCTCGCCGAAGCCAAGCTGGGCTCAGACAGGAGCTATGCCAGGCTTTCCCATTAGTGCTGTCAGGAGACTGCACATGTCTAAGAACAGGAGCTCTCCGTCCAAGACCAGTTGGGGTGCGACCTGAGCTCCCGGCGGCTTACCTGGGGCCTTGTACTTTTGGAAGGTGTCGCTGATGAGTGGGAAGAAAATCACAGTGGGGGCATCGGGCTCCTGGGAGCTCTCCATCAGGTAGCACTCCTTGAGGTTATCCTCCTCCTCCTGCACCTCATATTTGGGGAAGGGGATGTTCTGCTCGGTGCAGTACTTGCAGGTTTGTTTCATGGGCTGGAACATCACAGGAGGACATGTTTGAGTATCAGGAGGGGTGAGGGTGGGCAAGAAACACAGAATTCTTAGGTCCAGCTTTCTGATTTCCCCAGCTAACAACTCAGGTCTCCAACTGCTCTGCCTATGTGTGCTCTTTTTAGGACAAACCTGGATCCGGATGAAGAGCCAGGGGCAGTAGGTTGGTGTGTGTCCAACTGCAAGCTCCTTCCCCAAGTAAATTGGACAGAAGCTCTTCTGATGATGCTTCACCCACAGACCTGGAGATGTGGCTGGCTCCCTAAGAGGGTGACAGCCATGGCTGGCCAGGCTCCTGCAGGACACTCATGGGCTTTGGAACGTGACAGGGCCAGAAAGGACTCTGAAAGGGCATCTTTATAAACAGGATGTAACAGAAAAAGCAGCAGACTTGGAGTATCAGAATCCCCTTAGTTCTTCCCCGTTCTAAGCTCACTAGCTGTGCGATCTTAAGCAAGCCATTTACCCTCTCTGTGCCTCACCTTCCTCACCTATAACAGGAATAATAGCAGTTGTGCCATCTACCTCAAAGAGCTGGTGTAAGGATCAAGGGAGATCATGTGTAGGAAAGCATGTTGTCCCTTGTTTACAAACTTAGGTCATTATCATTGGTGTCATCCTTGTCATCTGTCCATACTCCCCTTTCCCTGGCCTCAGGATAGGACTGTATTAAAGTAGACCAGGGAGAGGAACCAAGATGGCAGAGTAGAAGGATGTGCTCTCACTCCCTCTTGCGAGAACACCAGAATCACAACTAGCTGCTGGACAATCATTGACAGGAAGACACTGGAACTCACCAAAAAAGATACCCGACATCCAAAGACAAAGGAGAAGCCACAATGAGATGGCAGGAGGGGTGCAATCACAGTAAAATCAAATCCCTTAACTGCTGGGTGGGTGACTCACAGACTGGAGAACACTTATACCACAGAAGTCCACCCACTGGAGTGAAGGTTCTGAGCCCTACATCAGGCTTCCCAACCTGGGGATCTGGCAACAGGAGGAGGAATTCCTAGAGAATCAGACTTCAAAGCCTAGTGGGAATTGATTGCAGGACTTCCACAGGGCTGGGGGGATCAGAGACTCCACTCTTGGAGGGCACACACAAAGCAGTGTGTGCATCAGGACCCAGGGGAGGGAGCAGTGACCCCAGGGGAGACTAAACCAGACCTACCTGCTAGTGTTGGAGGGTCTCCTGCAGAGGCGGGAGGGGTGGTGGCTGTGGCTCACCGTGGGGACAAGGACACTGGCAGCAGAAGTTCTGGGAAGTAATACTTGGCATGAGCCCTCCCAGAGTCTGTCCTTAGCCCCACCAAAGAGCCCAGGTATGCTCCAGTGTTGGGTTGCCTCAGGCCAAACAACCAAGAGGGAGGGAACCCAGCCCCACCCATCAACAGTCAAGCGGATTAAAGTTTTACTGAGCTCTGCCCACCAAAGCAACATCAGCTCTACCCACCACCAGCCCCTCCCATCAGGAAACTTACACAAGTCCCTTAGATAGCCTCATCCACCAGAAGGCAGACAGCAGAAGCAAGAAGAATTACAATCCTGCAGCCTGTGGAACAAAAACCACATTCACAGAAACATAGACAAGATGAAAAGGCAGAGGGCTATGTACCAGATGAAGGAACAAGATAAAACCCCAGAAAAACAACTAAATGAAGTGGAGATAGGCAACCTTCCAGAAAAAGAATTCAGAATAATGATAGTGAAGATGATCCAGGACCTTGGAAAGAGAATGGAGGCAAAGATCAAGAAGGTGCAAGAAATGTTTAACAAAGACCTAGAAGAATTAAAGAACAAACAAACAGATGAACAACACAATAACTGAAATGAAAACTACACTAGAAGGAATCAATAGCAGAATAACTGAGGCAGAAGAACAGAAAAGCGACCTGGAAGACAATGGTGGAATTCACTGCTGCAGAACAGAATAAAGAAAAAAGCACGAAAAGAAATGAAGACAACCTAAGAGACCTCTGGGACAACATTAAACGCAACAACATTCGCATTATAGGGGTCCCAGAGGAGAAGACAGAGAGAAAGGACCAGGGAAAATATTTGAAGAGATTATAATCAAAAACTTCCGTAACATGGGAAAGGAAGTAGCCACCGAAGTCCAGGAAGCACAGCGAGTCCCATACAGGATAAACCCAAGGAGAAACACACCGAGACACGTAGTAATCAAATTGGCAAAAATTAAAGACAAAGAAAAATTATTGAAAGCAGCAAAGGAAAAACAACAAATAACATACAAGGGAACTCCCATAAGGTTAACAGCTGATTTCTCAGCAGAAACTCTACAAGCCAGAAGGGAGTGGCATGATATACTTAAAGTGATGAAAGGGAAGAACCTACAACCAAGATTACTCAACTCAGCAAGGATCTCATTCAGATTTGATGGAGAAATCAAAAGATTTACAGACAAGCAAAAGCTAAGAGAATTCAGCACCACCAAACCAGCTCTACAACAAATGCTAAAAGAACTTCTCTAAGTGGGAAACACAAGAGAAGAAAAGGACCTACAAAAACAAACCCAAAACAATTAAGAAAATGGTCATAGGGACATACATATCAATAATTACCTTCAACGTGAATGGATTAAATGCTCCAACCAAAAGACACAGGCTTGCTGAATGAATACAAAAACAACACCCATATATATGATGTCTACAAGAGACCCACTTCAGACCTAGGGACACATACAGACTGAAAGTGAGGGGATGGAAAAAGATATTCCATGAAAATGGAAATCAAAAGAAAGCTGGATTAGCTATACTCATATCAGATAAAATAGACTTTAAAGAATGTTACAAGAGACAAAGAAGGACACTACATAATGATCAAGGGATCAATCCAAGAAGAAGATATAACAATTATAAATATATATGCACCCAACATAGGAGCACCTCAATACATAAGGCAACTGCTAACAGCTATAAAAGAGGAAATCGACAGTAACACAATATTAGTGGGGGACTTTAACACCTCACTTACACCAATGGACAGATCATCCAAAATGAAAATAAATAAGGAAACACAAGCTTTAAATGATACATTAAACAAGATGGACTTAATTGATATTTATAGGACATTCCATCCAAAAACAGCAGATTACACTTTCTTCTCAAGTGCTCATGGAACATTCTCCAGGATAGATCACATCTTGGGTCACAACTCAAGCCTCAGTAAATCTGAGAAAATTGAAATTATATCAAGCATCTTTTCTGACCACAATGCTATGAGATTAGAAATGAATTACAGGGGAAAAAACGTAAAAAACACAAACACATGGAGGCTAAACAATACGTTACTAAATAACCAAGACATCACTGAAGAAATCAAAGAGGAAATCAAAAAATACCTAGAGACAAATGACAATGAAAACACGATGATCCAAAACCTATGGGATGCAGCAAAAGGAGTTCTAAGAGGGAAGTTTATAGCTATACAAGCCTACCTCAAGAAACAAGAAAAATCTCAAGTAAACAATCTAACATTACACCTAAAGGAACTAGAGAAAGAAAACAAACAAAACCCAAAGTTAGCAGAAGGAAAGAAATCATAAAGATCAGAGCAGAAATAAATGAAATAGAAACAAAGAAAACAATAGCAAAGATCAATAAAACTAAAAGCTGGTTCTTTGAGAAGATAAACAAAATTGATAAACCATTAGCCAGACTCATCAAGAAAAATAGGGAGAGGACTCAAATCAATAAAATTAGAAATGAAAAAGGAGAAGTTACAACAGACACTGCAGAAATACAAAGCACCCTAAGAGACTACTACAAGCAACTCTATGCCAATAAAATGGACAACATGGAAGAAATGGGCAAATTCTTAGAAAGGTATAACCTTCCAATACTGAACCCGGAAGAAATAGAAAATAAGAACAGACCAATCACAAGTAATGAAATTGAAACTGTGATTAAAAATCTTCCAACAAACAAAAGTTCAGGACCAGGTGGCTTCACAGGTGAATTCTATCAAACATTTAGAGAAGAGCTAACACCCATCCTTCTCAAACTCTTCCAAAAAATTGCAGAGGAAGGAACACTCCCAAACTCATTCTATGAGGCCACCATCACCCTGATACCAAAACCAGACAAAGATACTACAAAAAAAGAAAATTATAGACCAATATCACTGATGAATATAGATGCAAAAATCCTCAACAAAATACCAGCAAACAGAATCCAACAACACATTAAAAGGATCATACACCACGATCCAGTGGGATTTATCCCAGGGATGTAAAGATTCTTCAATATACGGAAATCAATCAATGTTATACACCATATTAACAAATTGAAGAATAAAAACCGTATGATCATCTCAATAGGTGCAGAAAAAGCTTGTGACAAAACTCAATACCAATTTATGAAAAAAACTCTCCAGAACGTGGGCATAGAGGGAACCTACCTCAACATAATAAAGGCCATATACAACAAACCCACAGCAAACATCATTGTCAATGGTGAAAAACTGAAAGCATTTTCTCTAAGATCAGGAATAAGACAAGGGTATCCACTCTCACCACTATTATTCAACATAGTTTTGGAAGTTCTAGCCATGGCATCAGAGAAGAAAAAGAAATAAAAGGAATACAAATTGGAAAAGAAGAAGTAAAACTGTCACTGTTTGCAGATGACATGATACTATACAAAGAGAATCCTAAAAATGCCACCAGAAAGCTAGTAGAGCGAATCAATGAATTTGGTAAAGTTGCAGGATACAAAATTAATGCACAGAAATCTCTTGCATTCCTATACACTAATGAAAAATCTGAAGACAAATTAAGGAAACACTCTCATTTACCACTGCAACAAAAAGAATAAAATACCTAGGAATAAACCTACCTAGGGAGACAAAAGACCTGTATGCAGAAAACTATAAGACACTGATGAAAGAAATTAAAGATGATACTAACAGATGGAGAGATATACCATGTTCTTGGATTGGAAGAATCAATATTGTGAAAATGACTATACTACCCAAAGCAATCTACAGATTCAATGCAATCCCTATCAAATTAGCAATGGCATTTTGTACAGAACTAGAACAAATCATCTTAAAATTTGTATGGAGACACAAAAGACCCCGAATAGCCAAAGCACTCTGGAGGGGAAAAAACGGAGCTGGAGGAATCAGACTCCCGGACTTCAGACTATACTACAAAACTACAATAATCAAGACAATATGGTACTGGCACAAAAACAGAAACATAGATCAATGGACAAGATAGGAAGCCCAGAGGTAAACCCATGCACCTATGTTCAACTAATCTATGACAAAGGAGACAAAGATATACAATGGAGAAAAGACAGTCTCTTCAATAAGTGGTGCTGGGAAAACTGGACAGCTACATGTAAAAGAATGAAATTAGAACACTCTAACACCATACACAAAAATAAACTCAAAATGGATTCGAGACCTAAATGTAAGACCGGACACTATAAAACTCTTAGAGGAAAACATAGGAAGAACACTCTTTGACATAAATCACAGCAAGATCTTTTTTGATCTACCTCCTAGAGTACTGGAAATAAAAACAAAAGTAAACAAATGGGACCTAATGAAACTTCAAAGCTTTTGCACAGCAAAGGAAACCATAAACAAGACGAAAAGACAACCCTCAGAATGGGAGAAAATATTTGCAAACGAATCAATGGACAAAGGATTAATCTCCAAAATATATAAACAGCTAATGCAGCTCAATATTAAAGAAACAAACAACCCAATCCAAAAATGGGCAGAAGACCTAAATAGACATTTCTCCAAAGAAGACATACAGATGGCCAAGAAGCACATGAAAAGATGCTCAACAACATCACTAATAACTAGAGAAATGCAAATCAAAACTACAATGAGGTATCACCTCACACCAGTTAGAATGGGCATCATCAGAAAACCTACAAACAACAAATGCTGGAGAGGGTGTGGAGAAAAGGGAACCCTCTTGCACTGTTGGTGGGAATGTAAATTGATATGGCCACTATGGAGAACATTATGGAGATTCTTTAAAAAACTAAAAATAGAATTACCATATGACCCAGCAATCCCACTACTGGGCATATACCCAGAGAAAACCATAATTCAAAAAGACACATGCACCCCAATGTTCATTGCAGCACTATTTACAATAGCCAGGTCATGGAAGCAACCTAAATGCCCATTGACAGACGAACGGATAAAGAAGATGTGGTACATACATACAATGGAATATTACTCAGCCATAAAAAGGAACAAAACTGAGTCATTTGTTGAGACGTGGATGGATCTAGAGACTGTCATACAGAGTGAAGTAAGTCAGAAAGAGAAAAGCAAATATCGTATATTAATGCATGTATGTGGAACCTAGAAAAATGGTACAGATGAACCGGTTTGCATGAGAGAAGTTGAGACACAGATGTAGAGAACAAACCTATGGACACCAATGGGGGAAAACCCCAGGGGGTTGGGGATGGTAGTGTGCTGAATTGGGCGATTGGGATTGACATGTATACACTGATGTGTATAAAATTGATGACTAATAAGAACCTGCTGTATGAAAAATAATAATAAAATAAATAAAGTAGACCAAAAAACAGTTTCTTTCCCTTGAAAATCCAGAACTTTTCAAAAGGAAATAAATTAAAATAAATAAAAATCTCTGGTCCTAACTCTTTGGTGTAATTACATGGAGGCTCATACTTCCTGGTAGTGGGGAGACCATGTGATCACTTTGAACATAGGACATTACAAGCTCCTGAAGTGGTACAAAACTTTACAATTGACTGGGTTCTATTAAGGTTATTATTATTTTTTTAATTAATTAATTTATTTATTTATTTTTGGCTGCATTGGGTCTTCGTTGCTATGTGCGGGCTTCTCACTTCAGTGGCTTCTCTTGTTACAGAGCACGGGCTCTAGGCACACGGGCTTCAGTAGTTGTGGCACGCGGGCTCAGTAGTTGTGGCTTGCGGGCTCAGCAGTTGTGGCTCGTGGCCTCTAGAGCACGGGCTCGGTAGTTGTAGTGCATGGGCTTAGTTGCTCCGCGGCATGTGGGTTCTTCCCGGACAAGGGCTCGAACCCGTGTCCCCTGAATTGGCAGGCAGAGTCTTCACCACTGTGCCACCAGGGAAGCCCTAAGGTTATTTTTTAAACTCTTTTTTATTTTGCAGCTAAAGAATTGCCAAATATGGGAAATGCTCAAATGTAAGAATAAAATTGGAATTAGCTCAGTGAATCTAGTAAACCCATTGCATGCGGGCCAGCGGGCTACGCCTCTGAGGTTTGGAGGTGTAACCTCCATCAGGGATGGTGGCTTGAGCTTCTCCGATGCTAAGTCTAGAAGCCTGTGGGGAGTGGGGCGGGAGCCTTTCTTTGCCAAACTTGCCTTTGTCTGGGACCCAGCACAGTAATTGAGGTGGATGATGAGGTCAGCTTTTCTCTCCGGCCTGAGGACGGGCGGGTAGCTGGAGTTGATGACGAATGCAGTGTCCAGCAGGCACAAGTGGTTCACGGACGCTGTCAGCTTGTTTGGGAAGCCATCTAGCACCGAGTCTGAAAGTCAAGGCTTGTGGTTATCCTCACTCCTTGGCGCCCTGATCTCAGCAGATGGTCAGAGGCACCTGCTGGGGATGGGATGCCCTGCCCGGAGCTCATCCACTTCAGCCTGGCCTCCAGCCCTCCCCTTGGCCAGCGTACCCGGTGAGTCCCAGTGTCCCCCTGGGTAGGCTGAAGAAGAACAGCATTATCTGGGGAGTTTAGCAAGTCTTTTATGGAACATGCACAGAGAGCCCACTAAGGCTCAGCCCCATAATTTGTGGTGCAGCAGGGGCTTAAGACTATCCTATAAATTAGTGCAGACCATGGGCCCAGAGCCAGCTGCCTTTTCTGCCCCAGATAGTGAGGACAAAGATCATTAGCCTAGGCTCAAGCAGCCATTGCAGGCTGTGGCCAAGTAAAATACCAAAGATGGTGGAAAGTCAAATTTAGATCCTCAGCAGGGTAGGGACGAAGTCTTGAGTTGAAGCTGCAAGACCACAGTTTAAGAGCCAGCTCTGCCACTCACCATTTGGAGGAGCCTGGGCTGGGCCGTTCCTGCCCAACTCCGGGGGCAGCACTTACATTAAAACGTGTCCCCAGGGGCTTCCCTGGTGGTGCAGTGGTTAAGAATCCGCCTGCCAATGCAGGGGACACGGGTTTGCGCCCTGGTCCGGGAAGATCCCACATGCTGCGGAGCAACTAAACCTGTGCGCCACAACTACTGAGCCCACACGCCATAACTACAGAAGCCCGCATGCCTAGAGCCCGTGCTCTGCCGCGAGAGAAGCCACTGCAACAGGAGGCCCGCGCACCGCAACGAAGAGTAGCCCTCACTTGCCGCAACTAGAGAAAACCCGCGCACAGCAACGAAGACCCGACGCAGCCAAAAATAAATAAAATAAAATAAATACATTTTTTTTAAAATGAAGAAAAAGAAAAAAGGTGTCCCCAGAACACAACTGTAGAAAGTCAGGGCCCATATTTCCCCAACTGTAAAATGGGGTCAACTTCTACCTGCTGGGATTGTTATACAGATGCTGTATAGAGTCATTGTACAGATTCAATTAATTAAATACACCACCACTCCACCTGTTGTTCAAGGCTTCACCAGATGTAGAATACACTATGGGGAGAGTCTGCCACTTGGGCCCAATGAACATGGGCAGAGGAGTTTTCTCATCCTTTCTCCCTCCACATCCACTTCCCCTTCCTCTAAACAGAGGTAGGCCTCAAGGGGCAGCAGGTAAGGTTACCCTTCCACGTGGAGAACTGGCCATTCTGGTAGTAGTCAGTGTGCATCTGCAGCCCCAGCAGGAAGTTGTGGAACTCAGACAAAAAGGCCCGGGAGGTGAGGATGTTGCGGAAAGTATTGGACAGCCATGACCCTGGCATCACCACCGTGGTGTCCAGCATGTTGGCATCACATTTGGGGATTTCAGGTAGGAGTGGCTCATCTTCTGCAGGGGAGGGGGGTGGATGGAGGACAGGTTACAGAGCTGGAGTCCCCAGATTGCCCAGGTGAAGCACCCCATGGTTGCCCTGCACCCAGGGGTCAGCCTGTAAGTGCAGTGCACACCTTCCTTGTCTAGTTCTCGGAGCCAGGAGGACCCAGGGGAGAGACATAGAACAGGGGCAGGGTAGAGGAGAAGGAGGGGGGTGACAGGAAAGGAGGGGTTCCAGAGAAGACAGAGAGTCCAGAAGGGTGACCTTTAACTGCATTCATAGATCCCCACCCTCTGCAGCTCTCCTGGGCACCGTGCAGCTCTTCCAAGCCTACCACACGGTGCATCCACTCCCCCGGGCCAGGCCAGAGCTGGCAAAGGTGTATCCAAATGCAACCACCCTCCTTTCCAGGCAGGGAAGACCCCCTAGCTGCCCTCCTATTTCCATGGGCCATAGGGATGAGGTTGAAACACCTGGCAGGTGGACTGCTCCTCAGTTGCTGATCCACCTTCCCCACCCTGCCATCGCCCAACCAGGAGGGGAAGCCAGTGGGTCACCCACCGATATCATGCACTCTCTCCCTTGTCCACCTGTGGAAAAACTCCTCCGAGGTGTGGGACAAATTCCAGGCATCGAGCAGGTTCAGGGAGAAGATGCTGCTCCACAGACCTAGGGAGCAGGATCAGCGGTGAGCTGCTGTGCCCAAGAGCCTCCAGGCCCACCCAAATACTGATTGATTCTGCCTTGGACTCGATGCCCCCTCCAAGTCAAGCTGCTCAGGGAGTGGGACGGGCTTTCATTTCCCTCTCCCCACAGTGCAGCTCGACATAAGTGACTCAGCTCTCCTCCACTCTCCTCTTGGAACTGGAAGAGGGTATGAAGGCATATAAGGCACAGCCCCAGGAGAGACTTAATGCTGACAAGTGCAGGCTTCAAGTTCAAGTCCAGAAATCACCCCTTGCATCAGTTAACACACTAGTTTAGGACAGCGCCTGGCACATGGTGAGCACTCAATAAATGTAACACCATCTCTTATTATGATTTAAAAAATGCAACACAGTAATAATAATACTCATGTGAAATCTTTCACATACATTGACCCATTTGAATCCTCCGTAAGGTTGGTTTTACTCTTAAGCCCAGTTTACAGATGAGAACACTGAAGCTCAGGAAGGTTAGGTAATTTGGCCTACTTTGCACAGCTAACAAATGAGGAACCAGAGTTCAAGTCCGAGTGTCTCACCTACAGATCTCTGAGCCACATGCTCAACAGCACAGGTGTTCAGAGGAAGGAGAGGCTGCTGGGGGCTGTGGGCTTCGGGGTTGACTTCCCAGAAGAAATGGAGCTTAAGTGGGACTTTCTGGGATGGGTTGGATTTGGGATAGATGGAAGGGAGGGGGAGGCAGACAACTAGTTTAAATAAGGGCATAACTGTTGTTGAGGCTGTAAAAATGGGTCCGTTTTTTGCGGTTGCCCTTTGACAGATGTACTTTGGGCTCTGAAGGGGAGAACTCTACGAGTGGACATCACAGTCAGGCCCCTGCACTCAGTGGGCCTGGCTTCTGGAGGACCAGGGAACATAGTGTTGGGAGCTGGGCCAGGCTTCCCCAGACACTCTGTCTTCACCCTGAGGTCCCCTCTGGCCCCTTGGATCCCAGGGGCTGGTTCAAGCCCCGGAAACAGGCATGTTGCTTCCTGGAACCAGGGAGAAGGGGGTAGAAGTTCCAGAAGCTTCCATCTCAGCCTGCAACTCCCAGTCTTGTTCTGAACGGACACCAGGGAGACGACTGGAGACCAGGACATTGGGAGAGTCCCCTTTGTTCCCCAGTGACCCAGGAGCCCCTGTCAGGTCCTTCTGGGCCCACAGGGTCACAGGGAGATCAGGGCAGTCTGGGAGGCTGGGAGGCTCCGGAGCCTCTCCTGGAATGAGGGTATGCTGACAAATGCCAGGAGGGTCACATGCCCAAGGGATAACCCAAACCAGCACCAGCACCTGGCACATGATCCTGGGGGAACAGACCGTGTCTCCTCGTCATTCCTCTAATCAAACGCGGAGCCTGTTCCGCACGGGGCAGGGTTCCCAGGGGCCTCCCCCAGCCAGGAGTCACCTAGCATGTAGCATATCCGCGACTCTGGGATCCTCCTCATCAGTCGCCCCATGAAGAACTCGGAGCCGAAGAGCTCGGTGGGAATGAAGGCTCCATACTTCTGCAGGCCCACCTCGTAGGGGGAGAACTCGAACCACTCTGCACACGAAGCAGCAGGGCAGGGTGTCAGTCTCAGGCCGGGGCGGCCCCGCCCACCCTTCTCCCTGCTCGCGCCGTCTCCCCGGCCGCGAGGAGCCTGGGATGGGGAGGCCGCAGTTCCCCCACAGGGCACAGGGGGGCGCCCGTGACCGGCTTCTGCTGGCCCGGCAAGACTCAGTGTTGCAAGCTGCACAGGCTCGTTTGCGCCTCATAAACCCGGACCAAAACCGGACCCCGAAGCAGGGCAGGTCTCTAGAGTCCCTCCATCCTGGCAGCTTAAGAAATGTCTAGGACTCTCTCCCTTCACGACCTTTATTTCCTCTATCCCATCAAATCTCTGCTCAGGGGAGCCATAGGACCCCTGCTGCCCACCGGCTACACGCGTCTGGGCAGAAGCGGGTAGCCAAGTGGATTTCTTCGGCTGTCAGCACATTCTTGCTGTGGAGGCTGGCAAAGGTATGGTGGCGGGACGTGTGCGCTGGGGTACTGAGTGCCTTTGCCTGCTGAGAAGGGACCCACCCCGCCCCGGGGAAATTGCTAGCCACCAGTGTTACCTCTGAAATCCTGGTTGCTTACATCATCCTTGACATTGATGGTGAGGTAGATGGGCAGGGGGTTCTGGCCCTGACACAAAGCAGCACGCTGATCTGACAGTTTGCATTCATATCTCTGTGTGGAAAAATAATGGTTAAGGAGAAGGAGCAGACAAGCAGCCAGGAAGCGGTGCAGAGTAAGAGGACAGTCTGGACCTCTGGCAGCCCACCAGGCTCCTGAGCCCACCAGGCTGCTCTGGAGGTCTCACCTGATACCAGTCAAAGCTACTCTTAAAATGTACCCAGAAAATGTTCACTCATCCTTGGGCCGTTCATCACCCCAGACACATGGACAGGGTGGGACTGGATCTGCAGTTTAGAGCTGTCCTTCAGAGTCCTGGGGTTCTCCTCGAGTCTCAGGGACCAGAGAATGAAAAGGCAGGGGTGGAGGAGGCCACCACTGCCCCTTCTTCATCCTCATCACCTTCCACCCTACTCAAACCAGAGCAGCTCCATTTTTTTAAAAATCTGCTTTGCAGGTTGGGCTCTCTCATAAATTCATTTGGGAGGGAAAAAAAAAGATTCTTCTTTTTAAACAAAAGATTTGGAAACTTGGCACTGGATGGCAGTCAAATTCCCTCTAAGCCCCCAGAGCACTAAGTGGTGTAATCAAAGTGGGAGTCCTGCAGATCAGCCTGGACCACAGGCCACCTCCCAAAATGAATCAGCCAGTGTAGACAAGGCCACTGGAGGCTTTAGAGGACCAGGCTCTGACCCCAGGCCAAGCAGCTGCCTGGTGGGTGACATCCATGGTTGCGCGAGTGTGTAAAGGCACAGAACTTGTGTGGGATGGTAAACATGTGTGGGTCAAACAACTCTTAGGCCTCCCTTGCAAGGCCAACAGGATGCCTGTCAGAACTGGGCCCAGAGATATGGGCACCACAGCAATGACCGTCATGGAAGGAGAGGAAGTTGCAGACCCGGGGAAGAGCCCAATCCATACTCATTGTCAAGGGGGCCTGAGGCAAAGGAGCTCCTGCCTTGGCCAGAGTGGAAGAGCAGAGGCCTCCTTCCATCAATCCTAGACTTGCTTTCCCAGGAACATAGGCTCCTTCCTACACCAAACCCTGGGCAATGCTCAGACTCTAATGTTAAAAGCCTTGGAGCTTTCCTCCTCACCACATGGAGCACTAACTACTCTAAGAAATATTAACTGTTGACGAAACGGTTGATGAAATTCCCATTTAAGGAATAGCACAGAGCAGAGCCAGAATTCAAATCCTGTCCTGCCTGAATCCAAAAGCCAACACCCTCAGCCTCTGCCTGCCCTGCTCCATCATGTGGACAGAGTAGACAGTGGGTTATCAGAAAGGGCAGGGATTCATCCAAGGCTGTGAGTGCCCGCGTTTGAATCCCCACTGTCTAGCACAGTTCCTGGCATGCAGGAGGTACTTAATTTTGTCGAAAGAATGAATGGGGGAATGAATGAATGTTGAAGATGAGGTTTGGTCTGTCCTTGGTTGCTCAAATTGTGTTTTCTGGAAGAGGGGATCTACTAGAAAAGAGTTTGCTGTCCCTCTTCCTTCTGGTAAGTTCTGATTTGAATTCTGAACTCTTCAGACACCTTTGGGAGTGGGGCAGACAGCCATAGGCCTGGATAGAAATTAGATGGGAAGCCCTACTCTGGGGTCAAGCAACAGCCAAATTTGGTTCCACCCTGGGGCCTGGGCAGTCGGAAGGGTCCAGGTGTTAGCGGAGCTCACCCTGATGTCCGGGATGGCAGCATCCCATGGGGATCCCACTGCCCTACCATGGCCCGCATGGCTCTCACAGCAGCTGGGTCCCAACACAGGCTGCTTCTCTTCTTGGGCACACACTGCTCAGATCATTGGATATCAGAGCTGGAAGGAACCTCACTGGGCTCATCCTCCGTGTGGCGGCCATGAGAAGGGGCCCAGCAGACCTCCAACTACAGGAGTGTAATTGGCTGATGGCCCAGCTACCGTGCTCTGAAATCCAGGGCTGAGTTTGTTCTAAGGCCACACTTCCCACTGGGCTGGTCCCAGCCCATGACTGAGCGTGGCAGGGATCCTGAGGCAGGCCCACTGTGGTGGAGGGGAGGGGGCGGTGCCAGACTCCTCCGATGGCCAATTTGGCTGGGGAACTCTGCAAGGGTCACTGTGCTGACCTTTCAGACCGCACAGGGGGCTAGGATGCTTCCACCTGGCCTTTCCTTCCCTCTCTCCTCCACTTGGGGTCAGGCTTACATCACACTCTGATGGCTCCCTCCCCATTTTCTCTCACAGGTTCTCAGAGGGCCCGCTGCCTCTCGGAAAGGTTGCACCTAAGTCACCCCTGATGTGAGGGTTTCAGTCATATTCCAAAGGGACTCGGGAAGACAATCCCACCATCTGCCTGCATCATGCGTTCTGATGCCTCATGCTTCTTAAGGCCCACGGGTGCATCTGCAGGTCTAACCTAACTCCCTCCTGCTGCGATGTACCTCCCGGTGCCCCAGTGAAGGCGGAGGGCTGGGCATCAGCCCCGGGCGGGCTGGGCTCCAGGGGAAGCTGAGCACCTACCTCGTCCCCCAGACAGGCCTCGACCAGCAGACCCCAGAAGTCTGTGAAGGTGACTTTGTAGCCTTCCTGCCTGCGCTGCTGCAGCTCCTCCCGGAATTTGAGGAGCTGATCTGGGAACAGAGCGGGCGTCTTGTCCTTGACTACGTGCCTCCGCGCCTCGAGGATGGCAAGCTCCAGGTTTTTGGAGGACCAGTCAGGGTCACGGTACAAGGTAGCCATGGTCCTGGAGAGAGACAGGCGTGGCTGAGAGAGCTGAGCCAGCCCTGGTCAGATCGACTCTGGACCCTGGCAGGAAAGGAGGTGGGTAGGTCATGGGAAACCCTCACCTGCCAGGAGAGGAGCCTGGAGGAAATGGGGTGAGGCCCAGTCAGGGAGGGGAGAACATTCTTACTCAAAGTCACAATTGCTGCCATTTCTTGACTGCCTGCCGTGTGCCAGGTGGAGCACAGTGCTTAACAGTGAAGATTCTGGACCCAGATCTTCCTGGGTTCAAAACCAGACTCTGCCACTCACCAGCCATGGGATCTGGGCAAGGTACCTAACTGCTCCTCACCTCAGTTTTCCCATCTGTGGGTTGGGGAGAAGGATGATAACTGTACCTACCTCACAGCGTTATTGTGAAGATGACATGAGTCAATGTAAAATGATTAGGACAGTACCGGGCACGAAGTAAGTGCTGGGGCCAGCATTTGACCCCAGGCTTTGCTGATTCCAAATCCTGGACTCTTCCCACTCTGCCACATTAATTCCCATAATTGTGATGCCAGCTAAGACTTACTTCCCCTTCTTCTTCTTAACTTCTATGTGGGCAGTGGGGAGGAGTAAAACAAAGATAGATATCCCCCTAGCCCTGGGTCTTTGCCTCTGTCTGCCTCTGCTTGGCCTGGACCCGGCTTTTCTCAGTCTAGGTCAGGACAGCACCCAGGAATCCCCCTCCCCACAGTGGACCTGGTCTACAGCTGCACAGCTGTCTGAGCAGCGGCCTCTCCCTTCAGGAGATTTCTTCAACAAAAAGTACCCTGCTCTCCATAAGGTTCACGCTGTTACTTTCATACCTTTAAAAAAGCTTTAAAAAAACATTACAAATGATTGATTTTGATTTTACAAAATTCCTTCCCAGTGCTTTCCCAGGCCAGGAGACACCCTACCCCCACCCCAGCTGGGTCTGAGTTCCTCCCAGTTTCCTGCCTGGCCCAGAGGTAGGCCAGGAGGATGCAGGTGCCCCTCTACCCTGGTGCAAACAAGTTTATCTCCTTAACCTACTTCCCATGGGCAGCGGTTTATCGGTGAGATTAAGAATGTGGGTCCCCCCCCCAAAAAAAAGAATGTGGGCCCTGGACTCAGACAGCCTGGGTTGAAATCCCAGCTCTACCGCTCATTAGCTGAGTGACCCTGGGCAAATTCCTTTCTTTCTCCAGCTGTAAAATGAGCATAATGACAACATCATCCTCATAGTCTTCTTGTGAAGAAGAAATGAGATAGTCCATTGGAAGCAGTCACCCCAGTGCTCCGTGCAGAGGCAATGCCCGTAATCGTCAGCTATCCTTCTGTCCCACCTGGGCTGAAGCCTCGGGGCCTCTGGTGCACCAGGAACCCTTGGTTTTCCTCACATCCACCCCCTCAAATGAAAGTTACCCAGAGCCCCTCCAGGATGAGGGACACAGCTTGGGACGCTGAGGGCTCTGAGGCCCACTAGTTACACACAGAATAAGATGCAGCCCTGGCTGAGAGGATGTGGGTGGTCACAGGCCTGGGTCACCCTAGACCAGGGCTGCATTACGACTTTGGTGGGCCCCTTCCACCATAAAAATATTAAAAATTATCTTCTATGACTGTTGTATAAAGACAAATATAGTGATATATTACTATATATTAAAACACTTTCTTCAACCTAGGTTTCTTTTAAAGAACTTAAAAGAAATTACAACATCTTTGTGGGCCGCCAGCGGCATCGTGAATCCCAGGTGCCGTGGCTCCTGTGGAGAAGCCGGCCTTGTGCTGGCCTCACCTGTCAGGGGAGCTAAGGGCTCACCCTCCCTGCTCACCAGCAAGAGTGAGGATGGGAGCCCGAGGACGCCTGCAGGGCAGAGGGAGCACGCAGGGCTGGGGGTGGGCTGGAACGTGGCAGCCAGAGCAGCGGGCCAGCTCCACCCACCCCAGGAGACCTGGCACAGTCTGAGAGAGGGCAGCTGCTGGGGAGATGCACCAGTGGCACCAGTGGTTCACTCATAACTGGCTGCCACGCTCCTGGGATCCTGCCATAGTAATGGAGTCATGACCAACACGTGTCCCTGGTGTACCCAGTACTGGGAGAGCATCTCACAACAACCCCATGAGGTCAGGGCTATTACTATCCCCACTTTACAGATACAGAAAATGAGACTCAGAGAAGTTCAACTGCATTCCCAAGGTCACACAGTGGTGAGGGGTAGAGCTGCCCAGGTGTCACGAGTCACTCTACTTGGGGCGGATGAGCTTTACCAGAGACCCCACCCCCGCCCGCCGGCCAGGCTGTTGGCTGCTCGCTCTGGGCTTCACCAGACAGTGGCCCCCCGCTCCTTACCAGGTGGCCCCTGACAGGCCAGTGATGTAGCTGGCACAGTTCAGGATGTTCAGCTTCTGCAGCCCCAGCAGGTGGCCATACATGGCAGTCATGGATCTTGTCCCACCCCCAGTGGCCATGATGGATATCAGTGGGACCTGGGGGCACATGGAGGCAGACTGCTGGGGCAATGCTGGGTAGGGGAAGACTTGGAGAGACAGGAGCTTAGAAATAACAGTGGAAGAGGAAGAGCTGGCTACAGAGAGCAGAGAGTGGGGACTGAGTGACCTGAAAACTGCCTTTCACAGAGTGTCAAGCCACCTGGTAGGTCTAGAACTGGACCTTAGTTCCAAACCCAGTGGTCGGTGTCGGGCTTGGTAAATTAGAAGGCCATGGCTGGAGGAGTTCTTGGCACTATTAATCTAGCTCTCAGTTAACAGATGATGAACTGGGGCCAGAGGGCTGGGTGGCTCGCTCAAGAGCCCAGCTAGCGTGTGATTCTCTAATGGCTGCAAATCAGCACCTGCTGTAGAGGGATTGGATGTCAGGCTCAGGCCTGGCACATGGTATGTGGTCCCTATAGACCATATGTGTAAAAGCAGGGGTAAATGGATTTTTGATGTGGGAAGGAGCACAGTTGTCACCTCTGGGTTTACTTAGGTTTAAGATGTCCTCAGTGTGTTTCCCTATAGATGGGAGAGCGAGGCGTGGAGTCTTTGCCAAGACTCACTCAGTTTTCATCTGAGTGGGGACTGTAAGATGTACTGTCGGCCGAAGCCCCATCACAGCCCTCCTCAGGGACGAGGTCTCTGTCTACACCTGTGGTTGGCCTCTGAAGTGCGGGCTCTCCGAGGGGAGTGTGAGCCTCAGCCCCTACCAGGGAGGGGACAGAGGGCTCTGGCAAAGGTACCATCATCTACCTGTGCGCAGAAGCTGGCCCTGCGTGAGGAAGCTGCCTCTCTCCAGCCCCCCACTGCTGTTCGTTCTGTGTGTGTGTGTGCGTGTGCGTGTGCGTGTGTGTGTGTGTGTGTGCGCACATGCGCATACATTTATGGGAAGGGAGGATTGAAGAATGAAAGGCCCAGGGCCTTTTGGGTGGAGGTGTGTAGAATGTGGGTGGTGGTGGAGCTTCCAGTGTTTTCCTGGCTGGGGAAAGGATGCCACATTGTCCCGTGTAGACAAGACATCATTCATCATCTCAGGATCTGTTAGCGCACGGGGAGCAGCAGCTGGGGCTCCTTCCTTTCTCTCTACTCTGCCCTTCCTGCCCCTTGCGAACACACAACTGAATCACATCCAGCACAGCCAGTCACCTGGGCACCTGGAACCTCAGCAGGAAGGGCCACCAGGAAAGGCAGTGCTGAGGCTGCCCTGGGGCAAGGGAGGGACTGCAGGGGGCAGCTGGCAGGCACAGTGTTCGAAGGACAAGCCTGGCTCTGAGCGGACCTCTGCTCACCCACCTCGTCTGCCTGCAGGTCCTCCTCCAGCTGCAACACCTGCTTCAGCGCCTCAGCCACCACCACCCTCCGCTTCTGCAGGAACTCCAGCTCTGCCTGGCACAGGCTGAAGCCTAGCCGCACGTCCAGTGCCTCGGAGCTGTGGGGACAGAGGAGCTTGGCTTAGCGGGTCTGTAGACTCCACCTCCATGGAGAAGACATGGCTTTAGGGTCAGTTGGACCTAGGCTTGAAGCCCGGTTCTGCCAGGAATCACCTTTATGACCTTGGGCCCCTGCTTTCTCATCTGTAAAATGGGGCTAATCGTGCTTAACTCCTGGCACTGTCTTCAGCACTTAATGAGATAACAAATGTAAAGCCCCAAAGCCTTAGCTGGTGGACCGTAAGCAGGTACTCAACACAATTAGGGACTCACTGAACCCTCTGCCTCTTCAACGAGATCTGGAAAGTCTTGAAAGCCTTCCCCCAGGCACCTTCTAGAGCCCAAGGCCAGACATGGGTGACAAGAGGCCCTGAGATCCTTTTGGCCAGTCCCTCTGAATAAGGCTCTACAGTAGGGCTCTTCTGAGCTGGATAAACAAGGTCCTGTTCTCATGGAGCTCATATTCCTTGGTGAGCTTTTCCTGCTCCCAGAGTAAAAATCATCCTGTGTGACAAAAACCCTTCACATCCCTGATCTCACCCTGTCACCCCCACAGGTCTGCAAGGTGGGTGGGGCAGGAAGAGCATGCCCAACGCTTGCCCTCTTTTTATCACATCCCTGATGTGAGCAAGTCCAGGCTTCTGGCCTGGCATCCAAGCCCCCACCTGATCTGTCCAACCTCACCTCCTGCTACTTCCTGGAAGGGTCCATCGGCTCTCAGAGCCCAGGAGTAGTCTGGGTTCTAAGCCTCCTCCCTCTGCCCATCAACATCCCTTGCATTCCAAGGCCCTCCTCCCCAGTGACTCCAGGAGAATGGACCTTGACAATTTCCAGCCTGAGTCTTAGTGACCCTGGTAACTATAAAGGTCACATCTCCTTGAAGGTAGGGCCTGGGAGCTCTCTCATTATGTTTCCTTCATGTCTGGTATAGGCCTGCAGACACAGCTGTGAGGAAATCTTCCCTTGGCCTCAACAAGGAATGAATAATAAAACAGCAATAATAATAACATTTGTTGATATTTTCTGAGTTTCCCACTTTGCAGATCACTGATTTCTTCACATGTGTTATCTCACTGGATCCTCAAAGCAACCCAATGATAGACAGTACTCCTGGTATTGCTCTAATTTACAGGTGAGAAAAACTGAGGTTTAGAGAGCCTTAATAACTTGACCAAGGACAAACAGCTATCAAATTGTAAATGGAAACTACAGTCACTTGATTTTCAACAAGGGTGCCAGGACAATTCAAAGGGGGAAAGAACAGTCTTTTCACCAAATGATGCTGTGACAACTGGATATCCACATGCAAAAGAATGAAGTTGGACCCCTATTTCACACTGTATATACAAATTAACTCAAAATTGATCATAGACCCAAATTGAGAGCTAAAACTATAAAACTCTTAAAAGAAAACATGGGAGTAAATCTTCATGACCTTCGATTAGGCAATGGTTTTTTAAATATGTCACCAGAAGCACAAGTGACAAAAGAAAAAAATATACATACACTGAAGTTCACCAAAATTGAAAACTTCTGTGCTTCAAAGAACACCATTAAGAATGTGAAAGACAATCTCCAGAACAGGAAAAATATTTAGAAATCATATATCTGACAAGGGGCTTGTATCTAGAATATACAAAGAAATTTTACAAGTTAACAATAAAAGGCAAGTCACCCACTTTAAAAATGGGTAAAGGATTTGAATAGATATTTCTCCGAAGAAGATATAGAAATGGCCCATAAGCCTGTGAAAAAATGCTCAACTTCCCTGGCCGTCAGGGAAATGCAAATCAACACCACAACAAGATACCACTTTAAGTCCCTAAAGATAAATGAGTCAGAGGGACAGACCGAAAGAGGGCACTTTACCAGGGTGTAGACTTCATGTGTAATTCACAATTCTTGTTCTGGGAATTGAAAGATGAAAAGTTTGTCAGGGATGACAGCTCAGAGCCAAGTGGTCCCAACCAAATAAGGGGAGACTCACCACACCGTGCCCGCCCCCACCCCGGGACGCTTGACTTAGCGCATGCGCATGCAGCGCCCCGCCCGCGCATGCGCACACAGGTTCTCTTCTGGACGTCTCTCGCTCCCAACCTGGCTCAGCTTCCACACCCTGTCTTTGGCTCCACAATGCAGCTCAGCAGTCTTCTATCCCCCAAGACTCCTGTACCCTGCCTGAGAGACCCGCCACAAGCCATGCTCCCCGCCGGGCTCCCCAGGCTGTCCCCGTCTCCCTTCCACAGGCACTCCAGGTTACGCTGCTCAGGGACCCCTTCCCAGACCCAGGCCCTCACCACAGGTAGGGTCACCGCCTGGCCGTCAGGGAGGCAATCCAGGGACAGGCACACAGGGTCGTTCTTGCACGCACTGCAGCAGCAAAGCTGGAAGGATGGGCCGTTTCGTGAGGGGAGGGGCTCCTCCCAACTCGAGTCTGAACCAGCCCCTAACCCCCTACTGTCGCAGCCTCCTACCACAGAGCTCCACTGGCTCTTGGGCACCTCCACGTGGACCTGGGGCTGGAAGTACTTGGGGTAGTGGAAGCAGGCAGGGTTTGGGCCGCAGGGCTCCAGGCAGTGTGAGATGTGCTGGGTGTGCTCGAAGGACTCCGTCACTGTCACCGGGAGGCCCTTCACTGGAAGAGAGGACAAGAGGGCTGAGACCCCTGGGAAGCCTCCCACTTCCTACCCCAACTCGGCCCAATAAAAGGCCTAGGGGAGGCACCCAGGACAGGGGTTTAGAATTACCGAGGGCATTGGTTAAAATGCCCCAGAGAGTCTCATTCTGAAGGGCCAGGCGGGGCCCAGGAATCTGCGTTTTTACAAGGCTTTTGTGTGTGTGTGTGTGTGTGTGTGTGTGTGTGTGTGTGTGTGTGTGTGTGAGGTCTGAGAGGCTGAGTTTTCTGGACTAGTCCTCCTAGGTTCTGCTCCTCCACAAGGTGCCCCGAAGTTACCTTCCCACTGCACTGAAAGCAGGCCCTCTCCTTGCTGCCAGTTTGGGGGCAGAACCTCTTCCTTCCCCCTCCCTCCCCCATGCCAGTTGGGCTGTGCCGCTCTCCTCTCTGCAGACAGGGCTGGAAGCCTTGCATGGGGGGGATGGGGTGGAGTGGTGAGAAGGAGAGTCGCGTATTTGCGGATCTCTTAGGTCCCTGCCAGCTATAAAATGCATTCCCCATGGAGCCCAGGGCAGCCATGGAGCAGCCAACTCTGGTGTTGACAGGGTTGGGAAGTGGCACTGTCCTCCCCACCCCCCAGCAGGCAGAGGTAGTCAAAGGGCTCACCTTTCCTATTCTTCTGTCTCCTGGATTCTGCATGAACCTCCAGGCAGGACATTTGTCGAGACTGAAACAAAGGAAGGGGAGGTCATTTTGAGCACAAGCTTCCGGGGATGCTCTACCAGGCCACAAACTCCCAAAGACTGATTTTCGGGGGAGAGATTTCCTTGAATCCTGAGGCTTTAGATGCATCTAATTGAAATGGCTGTACCAACAGCCTAATTATGAAAATCTTTTTCATTCTGAACTTGTGCTTATAGAGAGATTGGAGTTGGGGGAAAATGGGACGAGACCGATTCTGACAGTGGGTGCTTTATTAGGGAGGTTGCTGAGGTCATCGTTTTGGGAGATGGGATGCTGGTCCAGGTGTTTCCTCCCCAGGAGCAGGAGCCCAGCTGCTGCCCCCACCACTGCCCGCACCCTCTTTGTCTGGCTTCAGTTAGTCTGACTCCTAGCGGGCTCTGGGACAAGGGCCCAAGTTGGGCCTGGTTTTCCCTCCCACAGTTCTGTTCCCAAGAGCAGCAGCCACAGGTGGCCTCTGGAGCCACAGGCGCCTGGAAGGACAATTACCACCAGCACGCCATTCGTGATGAGACTCTCAGGTGGAGAGGGGCTGAAAAACAAAATGAGAACTCCTGGTCAGTCATATCGTTCTTTCTAAAAATTTATTTTATTGAAGTATAGTTGATTTACAACATTGTGTTAATTTCTACTGTGCAGCAAAGTGACTCAGTTATATACATTCTTTTTCATATTCTTTTCCAGTATGGTTTATCACAGGATATTGAATATAGTTCCCTGTGCTATACAGTAGGACCTTGTTGTTTATCCATCCTATATACAATAGTTTGCACCTGCTAATTCCAAATTCCCAATCCAACCCTCCTCTACCCCCTCTTCCCCTTGGCAACCACAAGTCTATTCTCTAAGTCATATCATTCTTGACTGATTTCTCACAAGGCTGACGAACAGCCTACGTAGGGTCAATAAGGAGATAGCAGAGCCTTCTTAATCCTTGTGAAAAATATTGGCTTAAGAAACCTTAGATCTGCAGATTGTCAAGGAGAAAACTGGCATACATTTTAAATAGAATGTCCAGAAAAAAAAAAAAAGATTTCTAAGTTAGAGGGAGTAGAAGAGTTTCTTTTCTTTTTCTTCCTTAAAGGATAGCTGTTCTTTATGTCCAACCAGACGCAACTGCATGGAGTTATGAGGATAAACAGGTTGCAAGAAAAGGCCAGAGCCCACCATCTCGAGCAAATGTAAACAGTTCTGGTAGCAAAACGGACTCATCCTATTTAATTTGTGCATTTAACAAATAGTTTTGACCCAGCTAGAGAGGGGCCTGGTGAGTGTGAAATGTCCTTGTGTTACAAAGCTGAGAAAGCCTCCAAGGTTACAATTCGCCTAGGGGAGTCCACAGCCTCCCTTGTCAAAATGAAGCCCAAGATGACTGTGTTTCCATATCAACTCTGATTACCAATGCTGACGTATTTCATTTTGTAAGCCACTTTCTAATTCACCCAAGGAATGTTTTTCCCCCTAAAAGTCCTGTCAAACCAAGAACTGAAGGAGAGAGCCCAGATTTTCTTTAATATGAAAGAAATAAAGTTGATTTTAATTTGTCAAATTTAATTTTAATTTAAGTTGATTTTAATGAGGCACCTCAAATAGTTCCAAGACCCCCTATGCAGAGGATTCTCCGGGTGGAATTTGACAAGCCCTCTTGTTCTTGTTCCTGCCTCTCATTGTCCCCCTGTCCCTGGGCTGTTATTAAGTCCAGGGGACTCAGTTCTGCCAGGGTTAAGAAGCTGGTTGCCCAATCACAAGGCACACTGCTGCCCCAGGGCAGGCTTGTCCCCTCCCGGCAGGAACCCTACTCCCCTCCCTCACCGCCCTTTCCTCTCCTTTCTCTCTCTGTGTCTTCTTCTTCCCACACTCCAGCTCTGTGACCCAATTCCACTTGAGTCCACGGCACAGTCATACGTCCAGGACCCTGGACCTTTTTCTTAATTGGACATGATGAGAAATAACCCCACATCTCTGTCCTGAGCCTCCCCTTGACTTGGTTCCAGAGTTGACTGCAGAGGGGCATGGCCTCTGCTTCAGGCCAGGTTTGGGGGAGTTTGTTCTAACAGTCCTGGGTCCAGGAGGAGACGCCTTGGTCCTGATCTCTTTCTTAGCGTGGCCTCAAGAAGGCCTCATCCCCAGGGTGGCAGGAAGTCTTCCCAGAGGCCACTCTCAGAAATGCTGGGGAGCTGAGGCAGGTGATTTGGCCAGAGTACTAGATCTTTAAAGCAATACTGACATCAGTAGACCTGGATGAGAAGGGGTGGGGCCCAGGCACCTATGGGATTTAGAAGTTCCCAAGTGATTCTGATGCACAGTGAGGAGCGTCAAGGGTGGGAGTAGAAGTGGGGGTGGGGAACCGCAGAAAGGAGGACCCAGCTGTACAATGCCTGTGCCCAGAAGCTGCTTTGGGGTCAGGACCTTGGTGGAATCCTGGGGGGTTGGGTCCTACTCACCTCTCCTCCAGCAGGAACTCCACCTCCAGCTCCTCCATGCCCTGCAGGGGGAGGAAGAGACTGCAGTTGTGAGCTGTGTCTACGCCTCTCTGCAGACCAGGACCCTGTGCCATCCCAGGAGACCCTGTGGACCTGCCCCTGTCCTTCGCACAGGGCTGTCCTGCTGTCTTGGCGTGGGGGCAGCTGCTCCTGGCTCTTTTTGTCCCCTCTGCCTCCCTCTGTCCCAAGTCTTTGATATCAGGAACATCACTGACCACCCAGGGGAGGGTCAGGGTGTGGAGTTGACCCCTAGACCCAGCAGGTAAATCTCTCTGCCCCAGAACATTTTCCTTTCATCCTCTCCCTCCAGCTTCCATTGCTCCCCTTCTTCTCCAAGGGGCTCAGGGCCTGGGGCAAGGGAGATATTGCCCCCAGCAAGCTCAACTCTGAAGGCTAGGAGCCCCTTCCTTCAGCTACTGCTTTGCATCTCTTGCTGTGTAACTTCAGGAAGTCATGACCTCCCTCACTGGACCTTAATTTCCCCACAGAGTATAAGCCAGGTGAGGGCAGGGATGCTCGTCCCTGAGGTGTCGCCCGTGCACGGCACAGTGCCTGGCCCATAGGGCATTCAAATACTTGTTGAATGAATTGATAACATCCTGGGCCTTTTCAGCTCTGCCTTTCTCTGATTTGCAGATTTGCACTCCTTTATCCTTATCTGTCCTCTGTCCCCTGGGACCATCCCAGAAGCAGGACTCTGAGGAAAGAAAGGGAATCAACACGTATTCTGTCTCCATTTTGTACTGTGAACAGTGCTAGATGCCTTAATTATGTATTCTTATTTAAGCCTCACAGTGACCCTGTGTGGTAGGTCTTACTATCACTATTGTATAGACGAGGTAACAGAACTCAGAGGAATGAAGCAATTTCTGCAGGGTCACAGAGCTATTGATAGTAAGCCAAAGCGCTGGGATTTGAACAGCAGTGCTATCTTCTCCTGACCTGGCTACAGAGAGAGGATCCCATAGAACAGCATCATAGGAATAACCAGCTGCCCCTCGTGAAGCAGGAGGCTGAGGGCTGGGGCACCTGCACTCACCTCTCTGTTGAGTGGGAACTTCACGTGGGTTTTCTCTCGGAAGCAGAGCTTGGTGAGGTCATAGAGAACTGTCAAGAAATGGTCATCTGGTGTCAACGTGTCGTCATCACAGACGCTCAGCTCTAGCACGTTCTAGGGGAGAACGGAGGGTTCAAGTCTGGTTACCAAGGTTGCATCAACCCATTCCCAGGATGAGCAGCCTGACCTCAGTCCTAGTGAGGAGGTGGGTCTGAGGGATGGGAGCCAGCACAGCTCAGGTGTGAGGGACATCTGTAGGGACATGAATTAAGAGAGGAAAGTGTCTATTCCCTTCTTTGCAACTCTCTGAAGCCTTCCTGCCCTTCTTCTCTGATTCTCCTACTGGGAAATTTTGCTCTTTTGCAAGCTTGGCAGGGGCTTGTGAAGTGTGAGGGATTTCATTTCACCTGGGGGAGAGATGGAAGGGCACAGCAGAGAAGACCCCTGTCAAGACATAGAATGTATCCAGCATTGGGACCCAGGAGCTGAAGACAGTTTCTTTGGCACTAGAAAACCGAGCTAAGGGAAGCTAACATCTTCACACTCCAGGGGAGTGATGTGGCAAAGATTATAGAGGGTTTGATTGGGTTGGGATGACGTATTGGAACTCTATCCTTTGGCTCATCAGCCCCTAAAGAGGTCTCATGGATGGTCCCAAAGCTGTATGTCAAGGATGGAGCAGTTACCCTGTCGTCTGGCTGAACTCTAAGGTCAATGATTTTAGGTGACATGGATTGGCCTCTGAGGCCACTTTTTCCAAGGATCCTGAGAGGTGTAGGTTGGGGCTGGGTTTGCCTCTTTGGTTCCTATCTAGTGGGCATGAGGTGGTTCTGGGGGTTCCCAGTTGAATGAGATCTGTTGACTTTGTAATGACTAGAAACCAGGTGTGTCCCTGAACCAACCCAGCAGCCCCATAGATCTTCAGACAAAAGAAACACGAATTCTGTTTTCAAGATGGTAGGCCGAGCCCAAACTGAAATCCCCCTTTCTCACCAAAAACCATATATATGATAGAAAAGATATTTTTAAAACAATAAATATAAAGCCCTTCTTGAAAACAAAAAGGATAAGTCATTAACTCGGAACGGAGAAGCATCCCTAAAATATGAAAGCAGTAAGCTTGATGGAGCTGTCAAGCCTCAAATGCCTCAAGACTGGGTTTGATGCCTCCATGATGAGGCCAAGCTTGTCTTAAGGCCACCCTGATGAAGCTGTCACAACTCAGGATGTTCAAGAGAGGATTCTCCCTCAGGAGATGTGAGCTCAACTTAGAGTCACCGTATATCTGAAGAAGACAAATACCATGAAACAGCAACTCAACAAATGAAGAACACACACCCAAGGAATTCGAAATAATAAAGCCATCTAAAAAGGATTTAAGATAGAGAAAGCCCTCTGGCCGGAATTAGACTGGTCTTGGGCCTAGTGAGTAGAATGGCTCTTCTCTATATGCTCCTGCTTGGAGTATGTTCTGGAAGATACTGGAAACACACTCTATTTTGGGGCAGGAGACATCCAGTTCCAGTGACAATTAGGTAGGACAAGAGAGACAGGAAAGAGGATAGAAGGATAAGTATGCCTAGAGGGACGAGCGTGAGACAGGCAGAAGGAAGGAGTGGGTGAGTGGGGAGACAGATAGGTCGATAGGAGGACAAGAAGTCGGTAGAAAGAAAGACAAATAGGGACTTGCCCGGTGATGCAGTGGTTAAGAATCTGCCTCCCAATGCAGGGGACACAGGTTCGATCCCTGGTCTGAGAAGATCCCACATGCCATGGAGCAGTTAAGCCCGTGTGCCGCAACTACTGAGCCTGCTCTCCAGAGCCCGCAAGCCACAACCACTGAGCCCACGTGCCACAACTACTGAAGTCTGCATGCCTAGAGCCCATGCTCTGCAACAAGAGAAACCACCGCAATGAGAAGCCTGCACACCGTAATGAAGTGTAGCCCCCACTCGCTGCAACTAGAGAAAGCCTGCACACAGCAACGAGGACCAAATGAAGCCAAAATAATAAATAAATAAACAAATTTATTTAAAAAAATACAAATAGTCATTATACTACAAAGTCACAGTAATCAAAACAGTATGGTACTGGCACAAAAACAGAAATATAGATCAATGGAACAGGATAGAAAGTCCAGAGATAAACCCATGCACTTATGGCCACCTAATCTATGACAAAAGAGGCAAGAATATACAATGGAGAAAAGACAGTCTCTTCAATAACTGGGGCTGGGACAACTGGACAGCTACATGCAAAAGAATGAAGTTAGAACACTCCCTAACACCATACACAAAAATAAACTCAAAATGGATTAAAGACCTAAGTCTGGATACTATAAAACTCTTGGAGGAAAATGTAGGCAGAACATTCTCTGACATAAATCACAGCAAGATATTTTTCAATCCACCACCTAGAGTAATGAAAATAAAAATAAACAAATGGGGCCTAATTAAACTTAAAACCTTTTGCACAGCAAAGGAAACCATAAATAAAACGAAAATACAACCTTCAGAATGGGAGAAAATATTTGCAAATGAAGCAATTGACAAGGGATTAATCTCCAAAATATACCAGCTGCTCATGCAGCTCAATAAAAAAAAAAAAAGAAAAAAACCAAAAAAAAAACTGAAAAACTAAACAACCCAATCAAAAAATGGGCAGAAGATCTAAATAGACATTTCTCCAAAGAAGACATAGAGATGGCCAAAAAGCACACGAAAAAGTGCTCAACATCACTAATTATTAGAGAAATGCAAATCAAAACTGCAATGAGGTATCATTTCACACCAGTCGGAATAGCCATCATCAAAAAGTCTACAAACAATAAATGTTGGAGAGGGTGTGGAGAAAGGGGAACCCTCCTACACTGTTGGTGGGAATGTGAATTGGTACAGCCACTATGGAGAACAGGTTCTTTAAAAAACTAAAAATAGAGCTACTATATGACCTAGTAATCCCATTCCTAGGTATATATCCAGAGAAAACTATAATTCGAAAGGATGCATTCACCCCAATGTTCATTGCAGCACTATTTATGATAGCCAGGACATGGAAACAGCCTAAATGTCCATCGACAGAGGAATGGATAAAAAAGATGTGGTACATATATACAATGGAATATTACTCAGCCATAAAAAGGAATGAAATAGTGCCATATGCAGAGATGTGGATGTACCTAGAAACTGTCAAACAGAGTGAAGTCAAAGAGAAAAACAAATATCATTTACTATCACTCATACGTGGAATCTAGAAAAACAGTAGAGATGAACTTATTTGCAAAGAAAAAATAGAGTCACAGATGTAGAGAAAAAACTTATGGTTACTAAGGGGGAAAGGCGGGTGGGATGAAATGGGAAATTGGGACTGACATATATACACTACTATAGATAAAATAGATAATTAATGAGAACCTACTGTATAGCACAGGGAACTCTACTCAAGTGCTCTGTGGTGACCTAAGTGGGAAGGAAATCTAAAAAAGAGGGGATATGTGTATACGTATAGTTGACTCACTTTGCTGTACAGCAAGAAACTAACACAACATTGTAAAGCAAGTGTACTCCAATAAAAATTAATTTAAAAAAAGAAAGAAAAACAAATAGTCATAAGAAGGGCACATGATCAAAGAGAAGGACAAGCAGGGAAGGAGGGGAATAGCAAGCAGGGCAGGCAGGTGCTGTCCCCCACGTCTCACCTTCACCCGGGTCTGGATCTGGAACTTGAAGCTTTCATTCCACTCTGGGTTTCGGCAGTTGGAGATGGTCCTAGTCCTCAGCCTCTTAGGAGAGCTTGTGGGCAGCCAGAGGCTCACAAAGCAGTCTGTCTGGCTTACTGTCCGAGGAAGACAAGGGTGGGAGGGGAGGGTGAGGAGTCAACCCAGGTCCAGAGAGGAGAGAGTGTGGAGGCAGAAGCCAGCTTCTGGTCCCCTCCTGACTCATGGCTCTGACTCTCCAGAGACCTTTGTCCCAGAACCCTGAGAAGGTCATGGACTGCAGGCTAGAGGTTTCACAGAGGGGACCCAGGTCCCACTGACTGTTCTCGTGGACACAGATGGCCTCTGGCTCTTCTCAGCAGCACCCTGGCTCTCTGAGCAAACACCTGTTGGTTTGGGACAAGGTACAGTTGCACAGTTTTCCCTCTGCCAGGGGAAGATCTGGAGGACTAGCCCCCAAGTGTCCAGTTTATCTCTTGCCTTAGCCCAGGGCACCAGGGAAACCACAGTAGGGCCCAGCTCTTCCTCTGAGCTGAGGAGCAGCAAGGATTAGAAGGGACACCATCGGCTGGGAGTCAGCCTAGAGGGCCCCAGCGGGGAAGGGCTTGAGTGGAACAAGCTATTCAGCAGGATCTAGGGGCCGGGACTACCATCCACACATGACTAACATCTCAGATACACCCCGACGGGCTTTTCATATCTCTGCTGGTCTCCCCACATGGGGTGTGTGACCCAAGAAACTCTCACATCTAAGACCACATACTCTATTTTTCATTTGAAAGAACAACGCAACTGTGATGATGCTGTAAGTGCTCTGGAGAAGGACAAAGGCTGTGACCTCAACAGGCCCTCCTGAAGTGAAAGAAGGCCTCCTGGGTCTTCTGTTTGGAGCAGCAGAAGGCATACAGTGAAAAATGGCAGCCCAGCCCAGCTCCTTCCCTCCATTCTACCTGGGAGGAGGGAGGAAGAGGTGCCACGATTGCCCTTGTCACTCTTCTTCGGTCATTCCCAGGGTACCCACCCAATTCATAGAGAACGGGAACCGTCAATACAGTTTCCAGTGTCAGAGAGTCTTCTAGATAGTAAAGCTGGGCAGGGATGCGAGACTCATCCAAACTACCTCCTAATTATAATTAATAATGTCCTGTGAGAGTGGAACCAGAGGTGACCCACTCCCCAGACTGACCTAGTCCTATATTGTCTCTATACTGAGAACTTTATCAGACTTAATAACCATGGTTTGCATCACAAGCATCCCTAGTTTCTGATTTCATCCCCGCTGTCTGGTTAATCTGTGAGGGCTCACCATTCAATGAATTGGAATTCATGGCCTTCCTCCCACTGAATAGAGGTGAGATGACCCTGTCCTTTAAATGTCATAATCATCATTAATCCAAACACAAAGAATGACCCAAACCCAACAGAATCAAAAGAAAATGATGACATCATCCCTATCTTTCCTTCCACACCCAACCTGTTCTTCCTCACCGTCAACTCAGGTGTCCTGACTAGACACCAAATATCGTCCTTGACTCTCACCTTGAGTCGACTTAACTCCTTGGAGCTCTCCAGCCTGTCCACTTCTCCCTACTTGCATGGCCACTGCCTTGGTACAAGCCACCTTCATCTCTGCTGCCACTGCCCCAATGGATGCCCTGTCTTCTGTCCTGCCCCACCCTGATCTTTTCTCTTTAGAGAAACCAGAGGGCTCTTGTCCCATCTGACCATGTCACTCTCCAGTTTAAGATCCTTTAGCGGCTCCCATATGCCTTCAGAAAGGAGTCCCACCCATTCAGCATGGATGCCCCTCCCACTTCCCCAGCCTCAGCTTCATCTTTCCATCTTCCCTACCACCCCAGCCCCTTCCCTGCCCCCAAACACACACACACACACACACACACACAGAGGTGCGTGCACACATGCACGCACGTAAACACTCACACACGTGCCACCACTCACACTCCAGACTCCAGCCAAACCCAGTCCCTTGTAGGTCTCAAAGGCCATGCCATCTTGCAATGAACACCCTTCTGTTCCTCCTTCACGCCACCCTTCCTTGGTTAGCCCCTTCAGGTTGCAGAAGAGACCTCCTCTGGAAGCCTCGTCTGAACCTCCAAGTCTGGCCCAGGTGCCCCTTGTAGCCCAGGGCCCTCTGCTCTCCTCCCGATGGAGCACTGGCTACAGTTCACTGCAATGGCAGGTCGGTGCATCTGTCTCCACCTCCCACTGCACCCTGGGAAGCTCAGGAAACCCATGTTGGCACCGCTAGATATTTGTTGAATAAATGAATGATAGAAAAGCCCAACTTCCTGCTATTGGGCTGTATCAGTACCCAAGAAATTCTGGGCTGAGTCACCACAGATATAGATAGGCACGTTTAATGGCTCTGCTCAGAGAGAGACTCCCTGGGGACCTGCTTAGTCCTCCTGGACCCCTCCCTTGGCTTTTCCTGGGCTCTGGGGCACCTCCTGCTGGTCTGCCTCCTGTACACAAGGAGCCTGCAGGCAGGGACCCACCAGGCCTACACTCACTTGCTTAGCATGATTTGAAGGACCCTGTAAAGGCCCATTTCCCTCTAGCATCCCTTTCCTATCATCAGTCCATGCCTAAAATTGTCCCATTAAATCCACTAAATAAAGTTTCAGGTATTTTGGCCGAAGGCTTAAATCTCTAATTAAGATAAAAAGACTCCTGGAAGAGCCAGGATTGATCAGACACCCACATGTCAAGCATTAATTTATTTCCCAGTCCTTTCGTAGGGAGCCGTTCCACCTCCTCCCCAACAAGGTCGGGAAGGAAAGTGAAGCCCAAGAGGGGATAATCCTGGGGAAGGAGGGATGATGAGGTAGCCGCTGGACCCAGATGACGATCTGGGGCATGGGCATAATGAACTGACTGTAAGGCAGTGACCATCGAGCTGGCAATGAAGAGTGGTTAAGCAAGGATGACCCAATTCTGAGAATTTCAGGGACTTCAGGGAATTTCCTAAGCACAGATAGGTTCTAATCCTTGTTCTTCATGAAGTGACAGAGGGCTTGGTCATCAGAATGACATGTCTCTTTTCCCAGAATGTGGGTGGCCAAGATGACTCAATGATCTCTATAGATGTCAAGAACATTGTCTTCCTAATACCTTAGAGACACCTGCCTCACACCCCCTGGGAGTGCTGGTTTGAGTTTATTTTCCCAAGAGGAGTAAAAACTCTTGACAGCGGGGAGATTTCCGGGCTGATTTTCTCCCAGCTCTGGTGCAGGGCTGGGTGGTGTGCTCCTTGATGGGGCAGTCACCCCTGAATCTCATCCCTGAATCTCATCCCTTTCAGCCTCCTGGAAATCTTAGAAACTCAGGCACTCATTACAGGACTGAACCAGAGAGGAGCTTGTTTTTGATCCAAGCTGGAAGGCACAATGTGGGGCAAGGGTAACCCAGGACCTGCAAGAGGTTAGGATAGACTCAACCCAGGTGAGGCAGCAACAGATCCCAGCCTGTGACAACTGTGGATCCAGACACGTGACCTGGGCTGCTGACACCCCCAGACACCATGGCTGCCCCCGGACGCTGTTCTTTAGGGAAATGAGGAAAACATAAAAAGGGGTTCCCAAAGGGGCCAGGGTGTCCCCGAAGGGCAGCCTGTGTGCCAGAGGCGTGTGGGGGAAGGGGGAGAGGAGGGTGGTGGAGCAGACCTCAGCCTGTTTCTCTGGTTCCTGTTCCCCATCCCACCCCCTCCTCTAGGGCTTGTAGGTGACGGGTGTAGCAGGGAGAAGACAAAAGGAAGGGCCCTGGACGCGGGGGAAGGTCTGAGCGCACAGGTGTAGGCACGCCGTGCGAGTGTGAGGCCCGCATGACACACAGGGCTGGGACAGATACGCCTCCAGAGGAGCCGAGGCAGGCGAGGCAGCTGCCGGCATGCGAGAGCTGTGGCCGTCCCTGAGGGAAATGGGCTGAGGTGTCTGATAACCCACGCTGGCACGGCAGGAAAGTCAGAAGAGGCAGGCAGGTCCTGGGTCCAGCGGACACTTCCAGGCCCCTCAGGTCACTCACTGGTGGCCTGAGAGGTCCCGAGAAGCCCAAGAAGTCCGTGGCCCTCTGGCTGGTCTTGTGACAGAGCCAGGTCCCAAATGATGCTGGCTGCAATTGCTCCCCCGGCATGGGCTCTGGACACTCACCCTCCCAGGGGCCCAGTCTGAATGCTGCCTGATCCCTTTGTTCTCTCTGGGGCTCCAGGGCCCTCCTTCCTCCACCCTCCACACTCATCCTTACACTGCAGTGTTGCAGCGACAGCTTCCCGGAAGGTGTGTCAGCCTCTCCCACCTGTGCTCCTGCACCATCTGCATATAAGCCCTCGGGAAGTCATGCAGTCCCTTCCTCAAGAGCTCAGGTGCCCATCACTTAGATTCCTGTCAACCCTCTGAACGGCCCTGACCTCCTCCTCCTGGCTTGTCTCCCTTAACCCCCAGCGGTCCAGACCTGGCATCAAACACTGATTCTGCTTTCGGCAATTAATCCTCAATGTGCGAAATGGGCCCCACAGCCCTGCCTTCAGGTTGTGCGGAAGATGAATGATGTTTGGATGTCTGGCCCCAGCTGGCCCCCAGCAGGGGCTCAGGGGGACGCAGCTCCTCTCCCTCAGACTGGGCTCCCCAGGCCTCTGGATGCTCACACCCTGTCCCCTCAAAGCAGCTTTCCTCAGCTACTCCCAGCTTTCAGTGTCCTCCAGTTCTAAATTCCGTGGTGACAAGATGAGAATGCCGTCCTCTATTACTACTCTATAATTGCTTTGGGCATAGACACCTCCCCATGTATCACGGCTCTCCCAGGCTAATTGAATCCTGGGGTGAGGGCAGTATAACAGAGCTTTGGGGAAACTGGAGCCCTTGGGCGATTCCTGTGTGGTCACCAGTGAGTGGGGATCCCCTCAGCCATGGGCCTTGACACAGAGCTTTCTCCTCCTTGAGGGCCAAGCTTCCTCACTGGATGGGGTGGGGGGAGATGAGGGCAGCATAGGGAGGGGCTTTTGTTCTGCCCACCCAGATGCCTTCATTTCTTCCTGAAGCCAAAGACTTCCCTGGGCCCCCGTGGTCTGGGAATGCAGCAGGGGCTGGGATGAAAGGGACGTTAAAGTTGCAAGAAGACACTGCACAAAGAGCCCTGGTGAGTCAAACCACATCCATGGCCTGAACTGAGGAACTCGGCGCTATGGGGCACCCGGCATGCACTGTAGAACCCGTTTGAGATCCAGGTCCTGAGAAGGGCACCTGGGCTGGCCGGCAGCTGGCTCCATGGTACTCAAGGGCCCTTCCTTCCCTGCCACCCCTAACAGGCCGTAAACTCATGCAGAGACAAGGAGTGCCCAGTGTGGGAGAAGCTACTCCTGGAACGGATCCTAGGGAGGGGAGAGTGGGGAGGAGAGAGCGAAGTGAGCCATTGGAGGAGGCCGAATGCAAGGGCCGGTCATGCCAAGGGTGCAGCTAGAGGGAGGGGCCTGGGAAAATGATACAAACCCCAAAGTCTGTAATACAACTTGAACATAGAGCGTGCACACACACACACACACACACACACACACACACAGCCACACCTGACCATTTCTCCCCCGGGGCCTGTCTCCATCCTGGCCCCAGATGCAGAGAAGAAGGAGGGAAGAGGGAGGGGGATACTTACCCACGTCAGCCTGTTGGACGTTTTTCATCCGGATGACCCTCACTGTCAGCAGGTGGCATGGAGACAGCTCCTCCTGTGGATTGAGAGGACAGTGGACTCACTCTTTGGGCGATTGTGGCAGGTGGCCTTGACGGAGAGAGCAGCACAGGCTCCCACTGCCCAGGCTCAAGCAACCTCCCCACTGTCCATCGGTGTTTCTGGGCTCTGGAGGCTGCTTCTGGTCCTCAGGCGGCCCGAGGCTATGGACGTGAGGGGCTTTGTCCTCACCCCACTCTGAGCCAGCACACCCGGGAAGAGGGACAGCTTCATGCCTGTTCCGTCCCTGTCTTGCTTGTTTGGATCTGGGAATTGGAAGCCCTTTTCCTGAGCATTTTACCCAGGCTTAGACAAGTCTTTTTACTGTCCACTCCCAGCCCACGCCCATGGCAGACACCATCGGACTCCTCCAACCCACCCAACGACATTTATAGAGGCCCCTGAACTGGAACCCTTTACTCCACATCGTCCACTCCATGTTACTAGAATCACGTTCTACCCTTCCAAGAAGATGCAATTCTTCTGTATTTAAAATAATATTGGGGGACTTCCCTGGTGGCGCAGTGGTTAAAAATCTGCCTGCCAATGCAGGGGACACAGGTTCGAGCCCTGGTCCGGGAAGATCCCACATGCCGTGGAGCAACTAAGCCCATGCGCCACAACTACCGAGCCTGCGCTCTACAGCCTGTGAGCCCCAACTACTGAAGCCCGTGTGCTGCAATTACTGAAGCCTGGGCGCCTAGAGCCCATGCTCCACAACAACAGAAGCCATGGCAGTGAGAAGCCTGCGCACTGCAACGAAGAGCAGCCCCCGCTCGCCACAACTAGAAAAAGCCCGTGTGCAGCAACGAAGACGCAACACAGACAAAAAAATAAATAAAAATTAAAAACAATATAACATTGGGATTTAGGGAAAAACATGAGAGTATGAAGGAAAAAAGTCCCCATAATGCCACCACTCAGAAAAGGTCACTATTTATAATTATTTTTATTTTCAACTCAGACTGCCCACAGATAGTTCATCTGCCTTGGCGGTTATCAGAGATAATACTATTTGTAATAGCATCTACTGAACACGTACTGCAGTAGGGGCGGGGCAGAGCGGGGCAGGGCAGGCACCGACCCTTAGTGCGAGACCCTGAGCTCAGGGGTTAGAGGTCCCACTCAGTCAGCCTCACGGGGGTCCTGGGGCAGAGAGTGCAGTGGAGGTGGACAGCGGCCTTCTCCCCAGGGCCCTCCAGCCTCAGGCCAGCGGGTGAGCTGGGCTCCTGGGGGACAGGCTGGGTGCTGGGTCTCGCAGAGCTCCAGAGCCCTTGCCATGGCCACCCACTGGCCGGGCCCAGGCCACGAAGCAGCAGTGAACCTCTCCGCAGTCCCCGCCTCTGCGACCTAATGGCGGCGGGGTCTCCATGGGTCACAGGCCGTGGGACCCACCCCTGTTTGGGTGGCCTGAGGAGCCCGAGGGCCAGCTGGTTCCTGGGTGCCTGGCTTCCTCAGTGATGAGATCTGTGCAGGGTCTGGGGATCTTGCCCTGAGGACACCGTCAGCTGAGATCTGCCTCCTCAGCCAGGCCTGGGCACTGGCGCGAGGACCCAGACTGGAGGCTGGTCCAACACTCCCAGGCAGGGAACCAGCCCACGTAGGGACCCCCTCCACTTACCAGAGGCTGGACCTCAGAGGGCAAAAGTTGAGCCTTGGGACCTTGCCCTTTCTTGTCAGAAGAGAGAATACCATTTGTTTTGGTGGAGGTTTACAGGAACATCGTGACCTGACTGTGACCTGACCTCAAGAACAAAGGCTCGGACACCGAGAAGTCTGCAACAACTAACCATGCCCCTCCTTCACCTTTCCTATAAAAGGGCTTCGCTGAAAGCTTTCAGGGAGTTTGGGAATTTTTAAGGCATGAGCCACCAGTCTCCTTGCATGGCCCTGCAATAAACTTTCCTCCGCTCCAAACTCCGACGTTTTGGTATTGTTTGGCCTCACTGTGCATCGGGTCCACGGACTTGCCTTTGGTAACATTACTATTTGCTAGACACTTCTCTTATAGTTTCTAATCCTCATAAAACCTTTATAATAGAGGTATTGCCATCTTTTTAAAAGTTAAGAAATAATTGACGTATAACATTGTATAAGGTTGAGGTATACAGCATAATGATTTGCTATATGTATTTAGTATTGCCAGATGATTACCACAAGAAGTTTAGTTATCCATCATCACACATAGTTAAAATTTTTTTTTCCTTGTCATGAGAACTGTTATTTTGATGGCTGTCCTTCCAGCCTCTTCGGGGCTTAATTCTGACCAGGAACAATAGGACGACGGCTGGGAAGACAGTTGCTTAGTCCCTGAGATAGATACATACGTCAGTTTTAGGGCTTCTTCCTCCTCTCTCCCCAACAACTGCCTCACAATCGGAACAAAAGCCACACTGGCAGACACATACAGGCCTGAGGATTCCTTCTGTGAGATTAACTCTGAAATGTTGAATATATTCATGGTCAATAACTTGCTCTAATGGGATTGCCTTTTGAGCTTTGTAACTGGGCCAAAGGTCACAACACTGCTTCTCTTTTGGTTCTGGAAATACGGCTCAGCCTCTGGGCACGTGGGCTCGTCATTCTCACTCCCCACCTGGGCAGAGCGTGTGTCCTGGTTTGATCTGGTGAGGAGGCAGGAGTCAGTTTTCATCCAGGAGAGCAATTCTGGTGAAACCTGTTCCCCCTGGCCCATTTTCTCAGAAGGCAGCTAGAGGGCTACAAGAGGGGAGCTGCCTGAGGACTCAGCCCAGGCAGGGGTCACTCCTCATGTCTCTGAACCCAGGGTCACAATCCTCTTGGCCATCATAGGTCTTCTCCTGCCTCCAGGAGGGGCTGCCCTTGGCCCTGCCCAGCTCCCGTGTGTCTTCGCTGGGAGAGAATGAGCATCTACAGCTTCCCGCAGGACCTCACTTGAGGTCTCCCTGCCTTCCAGGAAAAGCTCTCTGCTGTCATCTAACACGATACCTTCCAACGAGGCTGACCATTTCTTTCTACTCTAACTCAGCCCCATTAACAACACAGCTACCATCTGCTGAGTGTCTTCCAAATGCTAAGTGTTGTGTATATAATCTCTATATTTTATCTTACTATTAGCCTTGCTTTACAGATAGAGAATCTGAGCCGAAGTCCTTTGACTTCAGGCACTCAGCTAGAATCAAAGGTAACTGAGTTTGAATCCAATTCTAATTCTTAAGCCCACGTTCACAACCACAATTATACTGTCACCTTACTTGAAAGCGACCGTGGGCAAACACGAAGACAGGTGCTGCTTACCCTGATCTCCTCGTGCTTGGTCTTGTCCTCTGAAAATCTATTTTCCCGGCAGAGTCTTCTTTTCACCCTTCATTCCCCCAAAGCCCCCAAATAATCCCCACACTCTGGCAGTCCTTCTATTTACAGTGCTCTTCTGACACATTTCATCACCTCTCTCTGTTTTAAACAGACAGAGCACGTCAGAACTGTAAGGGTACTTGGAGAAGCTCTCGCTTTCTAGCAGCCACAGATGGCTCCTTTGTGGTCATTCTGGAGCCTCAGATTACACCTTTAGCCCAGGAATTTGCAGAAGACACCCAATTGCAAAGCACTCTGCAAAGCACTCTTACATCTGCCAGCAGGGAGCCAGAGCCTGGAGGGTTTGAGAGAGAGCCCAGAGGGGCGGTGCGGAGAGGAAGGCAGTGGGAACATGGGACTCGGGTCTTGGGCCCAGACGATTCCAGAAATGAGGTCTGTGAAAAATGACCTTCTGGGATTAACATGAGTGTACATATTTTGCTCCTGATATGATCAGCTCAGTTGGAGTGGTGCTAGACACAAGCAAAACTTCATGGCCCCAGAGGTAATGAACAGAAAGACGTAGAAAGACGTAATAGATCAAAGTACAGAGTCCGTGACTATGGGAACCTGAAACCAGTGAGCTTACGGAACCCAAGTGTATGGGGTAGCTTACGGGATCCAGGTAAGAACTTCAGGGACTTAGACAAGCTCATCCTTCCAATAGGATGCCCTGGCTGGGCATCAGGGTGAAAGTTTAACAACAGGCATGGCCAGGCTGCGGCCCTGGAGTTGGGATGGGCAGTAATCCTCCAGTTCATGGGGGTATTGGAGGGTCCTGGGATAAGGACCAGGGAGCACTCCCTGGAGGGGCTAGAACTGAAGTCAGGGATTATTTGGCAACCAGTGGAGGAGTGTATTTAGACACTTTAATAACCAGAACAGCTGTGCAGGGAGGGTGGCTGGATGGTAGTTTGCTGGGAAGTCACTGCTCAGGCTGCAGACACACCTGGCTCCAGCCTCCTCCCTCACCTCGGTCCCTGGGGCTGGACTTGCCAGGACTCCATTTCCCCCGAAAACTCCTCAGGACAGGGGTATCTTGCCAGCTCATATGGAAAAGAGCTTGACTCTCAGCACTGGCTATTGTGCAATCCAGTATTACCCCTTCCCAAACCCTCACTTTAGAGATAGGACTTTGGCGGGGAAGTTGGGAATACAATTCCTTACCCTCCTCTAGTGCGCTGGGCTCTGCTCTACCTGGGGTTGCTGCATCTGTTCTCAACTACCGCCCGCCCCCGCCCCCCCATCCCAGCCAGACTCTGAGGAAGGTACTGTTATCCTGCTTTGCAGAGGAGAAGACCGAGGTTAGAGAGCTTGCATCTCACATGGGGTCACACAGCCCAGAAGGGGCGGGGCCAGGACTCAGACGCAGATCCACCTGACTGCAGGGCAGAGCCCTCTCCGTCCACCTGGAGGCTGGCTCTCACCGTGAATTAACCAACTCAGTTAAAAGCTTGCTCCAGGTCATGCACTAGACTAGTTAATAGCAGAGGCAGGAGTAAAACCCTCAGCTCCCATTCTGGGACTGTCCTCACACCCCAAGAAACTAGCTATCATCACAAATTAGAAGAATATTTAGTTACAGATGGGCTCCCAGGGCCTGGCTCCCAGGTGCGGGGGAGGGTTGGGAGGAGGGTCTGACAACCCTGTTTCAGAAGTGGTTAGGGTCAGACATACCCAAACCACACCAGCGCATGAGGTCTGGGTGCTGACGAGGGAGTACAGCTCCCGGGGAACCTGTGGGAACTCCCCTCCGCGGCGCTTCTCAGGGCAGGCCCGGCTGGCGATGCCACCTCCTCCTCCCTAGAGAGCTGGGTGTATCCATCAGTTCCCTGCAACACCTGTGTCAGAGCTCAGACCAGCCTGGCGATAGCTTCCAGGAGGCAAGGGCCCTCCCTAAAAGGAGAGCATTGGGATGGGAACTCTGTGGGATCCCAGAGCATTTCCCTGCTAGTCTGAGCAGCACCCCAGACCAGGGGTCACCTGGGAGGAGCCACTATGGCTGTTTTCCTTTTTATCACCCAGGCTAGGTGAGAGGTCAGGGCAAGAAATCCCAGCTCTGAGTCATGGACCCTCCAGGACCTGAGAGGGATGGGCACAGCTCTCAATTGCTTCATTCCCGCTTCAAGGTAAGCTCTGTCCCTCTGTGGAGGTTTCTCCTTGCCCAAGCTCCAGGAGACTCAACGAGACAGGAGAGGCAGGAGCACGTGTGGACCAGAGGCTATCTCAGCCCCCTGAGGGCTGTGGAGGAACACAGCCCAGAAGGCAACGTCTATCCTGGCCCAGGCGGCGGGACACCAGGCACCATACAGCATGGGGTTTCCCTCCTGGGCTCCTTGGAGACTGAGCAGGGTCTCCACCTCCCACCCCAAAGGGACAAGACACTTTCAGGGCATCACTCGCCTCACTCCATGATTTAGTGTGGGCCGGGGGAAGCTAAGGAGGAAGATGTTGCTGCTGACAGCCCTTGCCATGGCATGCCTACAGCAAATTGGAAGACAGAGACGATGGGAAAGCCAAGGCAGGGCTGGTCTAGAGCCCTGGAAACCTGACCCATGAACCTGGGGTGTCTCTGCAAGGCCGTGAGGGGCTGCATAGACCCAGGAGTCTAGACCACAGACCCAGGAGGGGTGCCTCGTGGCCAATGGAGACAGGTTGACAATGGCACAGATCCTCACTGGACACCACACCACACACTCTCCCAGCAGGCAGTTCAAGACGTCCACAAGGTAAATGCCTGCTCACCGTTAGGAGAGGCCAAATGTGACCCACCCCCAGCAGTGCTGAGCACTGTCCTCCTGGGTGCTGCTGGGCGCAGGACGTCCCTGAGCCACTCCATAGAGTCTTGTCAAGCCCGTGGGTATCCGCAGCTGGGCCATCCACCCAGGAGCCCAGCCCCAGCTGGGCCAGACTGTGTCCCCTGGTGCCGGGCAGGGGCTGCCCTAGACGAGGTGCTCCACGTCTCTGGAGTCTGCGGTGCCCCCAGCCCTCCCTGAACCCGTCTCCTGCTCTCAGCTCCGGACCCACCCAGCCCTGCTCCCTCACCTCCAAGGTGCAGGTGGCGGAGGGCCTGCCATCTTCTGCTTGGCTTGGGTGTGACGGGTGGTGGGAGGCTGAGACAAGCATCTCCTTCTGGAGCATGGTGTGGCTCTGCCGTTGGGCCGTGAGATGGGGAACTTATACTCTTACTCAGAGCTCCGCCCTCTGGAAGACTCTTGGCAGTGTCTCTAATTGCCCGGGGAGGGGTTTAGGTAGGTAGACAGATGGGGTTCCCGGGCACAGGCCTCTTAATATCAAGGGACCCTCAGGTCTTCAGATCCTGGAAATGCAGGGACCAGCAGGGTCAGGGGTCTGCTGCCCCAAGAAGAATGACCAGCCTGTCCACTGCCCCAGAGAATGGCAGGAAGAGGCTGCTGGACCCTCATGACTTCAGGATTAGCCCAGCCACGATTTGGAAAAGCTGTCTCTACAGCTTGTCAAGGTCATGGCTCAGAGGTGCCCCTCTGGGGGATATGCCCTCCCTCCTGACTCTACTTAGCCCCATGGCTCAGTGCCCCAGGAGCTGTAGGCAGGGACCTCAGGAGAGGCAGGGACCATGACCAGGACTCAAAGTTAGAGGATGAAGAAGGAAAGTAATCGCCTGAATCCCTGGTGAGGAGAGAGTCAAGGGCTAGTGGTCCCTGCCCTCCCAGGCAGGTGGAGAAAGGGTGAGCCCAGCCCCTGCCCGGGCTCAGAGATGCTCTCGCCCCATGCAGCTGATCCCTATCTCTGTCCTGGTGGCTGGCTCACTCCAGGGGTCTGGGGAGGCAGCTTTGCTTACTCAGCTGCGCAGCTGGGAGCTTTGGGAATTTCCTGCCTGAGCTATTGCCTGGGGGCCCACAACCGGCTTTTCCGGCCCATGGATTAAAGTGATTTTATGAAACTAAGGGTGAGATCTGAATACAGGGCTGATTGGGCTTGAAGGCAGGGATGGAACCTGGTCAGTGGTATCTGTGGGGCCTCTCCGTATGCCAGGTGGAGGACATCCCCACCCTGCTCCTCTCTGCTTGCCAGGCTCTCCAGACGGGGGATGGGGCCTTAGCTTGGACCCCTCCCAGCTTGCACCCTTCCCTGCCGCTGCCATGGCGCACTGCCAGGGACACAAACAGCATCCGCGCCCCTCGGTGGACTCTACCAAATTCAATTTAGTTCACAGCGCTTAGTGAACACCTACTGCATACGTGCTACTAAGAGAGGAAAGTCCAAGCTTGAAGCTGCTGACAGTCCAGCTGGGGAACCAAATGCTTCCAACCCCTCAGAAGCTCAGAGGTCTGAGTCTCCTGTGGTAACTGGGGTATCCTAGAAGGAGCAATATAAACCCTTTACATTTGTAAAAATCTGTGGTTTGCAGACCTAATAACTGGCTACGGAGCACAGAAATGGGGAAATGAGTGTCAGCTGGGAAGGGAAAGAGTGGGCATGAGAAGGCTTCGTGGAAGAGGCAGCATCTGAATTGGGTCTTGCAGGAGAGATGGGATTGCAGTAGCTAACGATAGGTGAGAAGGGCATCATGGGAAGAAGGAGCAGTAGGAACAGGAATAAGGAGGCCAGAAAGCAGGCTATGCTCAGGTATGTAAGTGGGCTGGTATCAGAGTAGCGAGTTGTGTGGGAGGAGGTATGGGGGGGTGGAGAGTGGGACACAGAGGGTGGTGGAAGTTGGGCAGAGAGAAGGGAGGTTCTGTGAAGGAACAAATCTGGAAAGATATATTAGGCCCCCATAGTTGTGACCTTTGAAAGGCATACTTTAGGGACTTCCCTGGTGGTCCAGTGGCTAAGACTCCGCACTCCCAATGCAGGGGGCCCAGGTTCAATCCCTGGTCGGGGAACTAGATCCCTCATGCTGCAACTAAATGACCTGCACATGGCAAGGAAGATCCAGTGTGCTGCAAATAAGACCTGGAGCAGCCAGATAAATAAATAAATATTTTAAAAAATTAAAGAAAAATAAAAGGTGTGCTTTAAATTTGGACTTATTCTCTAGGCAATGGGGAGCCATCAATGGTTTTTGAGCAGGACAGTGACATGATCAGAGCTGAAATTTCGGAAGGCAATGGTGATTCATGTTGTAGACAACCCAGCCCACAGCACTACAATGTCCTGAATGTGATGTGGTGAGGCTATAGTGAGGGAAGGGGGACCCTCCCCCCAACGGAGGTGTCCGCCTGGTACCCATTCCCTCCACTCCCCCACCCTTCACCATCAAATGGGCCCAGGGCAAGCCCCAAACTCCAAAACATTCCTCAAAGCCTAGAACTTGATCCTCCTCTCACTGAAGGAGCCTAGCCACAAACACCCACCCTACCCCGCTCCATCCATCCTCGGCAGCCTGTGAAAACTCTGGGTCTCCAATCCTTGTATTTCCTCATTGTGCATAAACTCCTCAAGAGCGGGGCCTCACTTTAGCTGAATGAAATCAGATTGAATAGGACACTTTCAGGGCATCACTCGCCTCACTCCATGATTTAGTGTGGGCCGGGGGAAGCTACACAGCCTCTGACCCCGGTGGGAGCTGGTGCAACAGCAAACAGAGTGGACTCACCTGCCAGCATTTACCGCCTGGCTCTGAGCTGACAGGGTGCAGTCGGGAAGGAAACAACAAAGCATTTGTGATCTAGTGAGGGGAGCAGAGAGGGCTGAGTTAAGTGGTGAATTGTCCAGTGTGGACTCTAAGTAGGGCAGGAGGGGACAGAGGCCTTGGTGGTGGGAGCTGTGGGAGTGGGCTGGGAAGGTGGGGAGTGCCAGGCATAAGGTAACGTCCAACTATGGGGTGACGGGAGCCTAACCCCCTCCTCTGATCCAGTGTGTCTCTGAATGAACCCACAATTAAAGCTACAACAGTGTTCTTGGTACACAGTCTGATGCTCCAGAGCTCCTTCATGCGGAAATTCTGAAGCCATCTCCGCACAAAGTGGAGGGGACTTGGTTTCTTTCTACCCACCGCCCTTTCCTCCCTAATGAGCAGAAAGCCTGAGATCTCCCCAGAGCCCCCCAACCTGCTCTTCTGAGCCTCCACCTCTGACTGTGTCCGGGGTCTTGTTAACTGGCTCCCATTTATCAGGGTGACCAGGAGCTGCCTTCACCAGCCGCCTCTTGGTCTCAGGTAACCCAGCATTGGAAAGTACATTCCTCCCAGTGGCTCAGCTGACATCACTCCCAGGAGAACCAGCAAGGATGAATTCTTCACCTTTCCTCTTTCAAGATGCCTCGGGTGCCTGTCCCTTCCGTCCCACCCCATCAGCAGCATCTGATTCTCAGCCTCTTGCCTCTCACGAGTTTTTGCCCCACAAACCAGGCTGGCCAGTGAGCTTCGTAACCACGCCCTCAACCTGTCATTCTCCTGCTCAACACATCTAATGCTTTTCCATTCTTGCCAACGAATTCTGGATTCCAATACCTTCCAAGCAGAGCCCAGAAACAGCCCTATGTACACATGAAATTTCATTATACAATGAAGGAAGTATTTCAAATCAGTGATGAAACGATGGACTATTCACTACTGGAAAAAGTATTATAGCTTACCATTTGGAATAATATAAAGTTAGTTATAAAGTTAAAATGAACTTCATAACCACACAAAAATAAATTCCAGACAGATTAAATATCTAAACATTAAAATAACACTATAGAAGGTTTAAAATAAAATATTAGAGAATGATGAGGAAGAGGAGGATTTTCCTAAACAAGGTATAAAACCTAGAAACCAATAGGGAAATGCTGCCAGATTTTTAAAAAAATTTTTAAAAACAATTTATTTATTTTTGGCTATGTTGGTTCTTTGTTGCTACGCACAGGCTTTCTCTAGTTGTGACGAGCTGGGGCCACTCCTTGCTGTGGTGCGTAGACCTCTCACCATGGCAGCCTCTCGTGTTGTGGAGCATGGGCTCTAGGTGCGTAGGCCTCAGTAGCTGTGGCTCACGGGCCTAGCTGCTCCTCGGCATGGGGGATCTTCCTGGACCAGGGATCGAACCCGTGTCCCCTGCATTGGCAGGCAGATTCTTAACCACTGCGCTACCAGGGAAGTCCCTGTTGCCAGATTTAAATACATAGAAAGGGACTTCCCTGGTGGTGCAGTGGTTAAGAGTCCACCTGCCAATGCAGGGGACACACTTCGATCCCTGGTCTGGGAAGATCCCACGTGCCATGGAGCAACTAGGCCTGTGCACCACAACTACTGAGCCTGCACTCTAGAGCCCTCAAGCCACAACTACTGAAGCCCATGCACTGCAACTACTGAGCCCGTGTGCTGCAACTACTGAAGCCCACATGCCTAGATCCTGTGCTCCGCAACAAGAGAAGCCACCGCAATGAGAAGCCTGCGCACCGCAACGAAGAGTAGCCCCCGCACGCTGCAACTAGAGAAAGCCACGTACAGCAACGAAGACCCAACACAGCAAAAGACAAAACAAAACAAACAAACAAAAAACATAGAAATGTAAAACTGGGGTAAAGCAAAAGATGCCATAAGCACCGTTCTACCTCCAAAACTTATCCCAAATTCCTTCCTCTTAATAAATATCTGTGGATAACAAACCACTCTTAAAAAATAACAGTAAAGAGGAGAGTCTTACCCTGCCTGATACTAAAATAAACTACAAAGTCACACTAACACAAGCAGTAGGGTGTTGGTGCGAGAATAGGACCAATGGAACAAAGTAGAGGGGGCAGAGATAGACCCCGATATTTAAGGGAACTTAACATATGAGAAAATTGGCACCACAAATCAATAGAAAAAGAACAGATTGTTTAAGAGGTGACATGGTCATGAGTGGCTCAGTGTATAATGTAAAATAAAACAGCATCCTCACCTGTCCCCATATAAAAAGATGGGCTGTAAATGGGGTGAACATAAGAAAGGGAAAACTATGAAGTTGGCAGAAGATAACACAGGAGAGTCTATTTGTGGTCTTGGGGATGAGGATTTCTTAAACATCATTTTGAATCCACAAACCACAAGGAAAAAAATTTCTAAATTTGATTACATAAGAATTAAGGGTTTCTGTCAACTAAGAACACAGAGAAACAGTTAATAGACAGCCGACAGAATAACAGAAGACATTCGCATCGCATTTGCAAATCACAAAAGGATTAATGTCTAGTATATAAGAAGAATTCTTACATACTCCACAAGAAAAAGACAGCCATGCCAACACAAAAGTGAACCAAAGATTTGAACCTGCAATATATAGGAGGGGAAACCCAAAAAACTAACAAGCATTTGAGGAGACGCTCAAAATCATTGGTAATCAGAGAAATTAAAACCAAAATGAAATTTCACTGCAGCTATTAAATTGGAAAGCACTGAGAAAGTTGAATAAAGATTGCCTTTCTTTGGGGAGAGAATGGGAAAGGATTTGTGGGTTCAGGGAAGTAACAATCAAGAAGACAAACTCGGGGCTCATGGGCACCTAGGGTGATAACAGGCCATGTCCTCGGCCCTCTGCACTCAAGTGAAATTATTTTCCCTCCTGCTTTACCCCAGAGTCACTGCCACTGCTCCAGCCTGAGTCATCATCTCCCTCATCTCAGCTATGGCATTAGGCTAACTGGTCTTCCTGCTTGCACTTTTGCCTTGTTATAAGCCATTCTCTACAGAATCTCCTAAAAACATAACTAGATTATTCGACAGCCCCGGTTAGAACCCTCCCATAGCTTCTGGTGGCTTTTACTTCTTGTCATGGCTTCTCACATTCTACTCCTTCCCTTGAACACAGTTCAGCTTGTGAAGTGGAGATGCTGCTTTATTTCACCCTGTATAGTGAGCCACTTGCAGCCATGTCATCTATTAAACAGTGTGTTCTTTTCCTATTGATCCGTGGTGCCAATTTTATGATATATTAAGTTTCCTTAAATATCAGGGTCTGTCTCACGGCCCTCCATGCCCTGAACGTGGTAAATCCTTTTCCACATCAGGGATTTTTGCGCTCGCCGCTCCCTTGCCCGAAGTCCTTGACTTTCTGCTCTGTGCATAGCTGGCTCTTTCTTCTCTCTCATGGCTCTGCTCAAGTGTCATTTTCTCCAGCAGGCCTGCCCTGACCACCCTTTATAACATGTATGCCTTTCAACCACTTATTTGCTTCCGTGTTTCTCTGGTTATTAATTAAGTTAAATTAGATCAAATCTAACTTAATATATCATATGTTGATTTATCATGTTCGTCTTTTTGCCTCGTTCCACCAGACCGTAACCCTTTTCAGGGCAGGAACATTGCTGGTCTTGTTCATCAACTGGAAACACCTAACGCCCATCAGTAAGAAGACGGTTAGTTATGGTACATTCACCACTGGACCATCACACAGATGCCGACAGGAACAGAGTGGCTACCATCTATTGAATGTTTACAAAGTGACGGGGACTATTCTTCATATCTTGTATTACCTGTGAAGTAGATACTATTATGATCTCATTTTAAAAACTAATTGAGACATGGAGAGGGTAAGCCACTTCCTCAGAGTCACCATAGTAAGTGACAGGGCTGTGATGCAAATCAGCCTGTCCCGGAACTTCTGGCCTTAACCCTCATACACTCAGCCTTTTGGGAGATGCTACTGCCCTGGAAAATCAAGATTCTCCATTATGTTTTTTAAATGTCTCTTTATGTTCCTGTGTTCAATGATAAAGCTCAATTTCCTAAAACAAACATATAATGAGTAACACAGACATAGAAAACAAACTTATGATTCCCTTAAAGGGAAAAGGGGGTAGGGGAGGGATAAATTAGGAGTTTGGGATTAAGAGATACAAACTATTGTATATAAAATAGGTAAACAACAAGGTCCTGCTGTATAGCACAGGGAACTATACTCAATATCCTGTAATAGACCATAATGGAAAAGAATATGAAAAAGAATGTATATATAAGTATAACTGAATCACTTTGCTGTACATCAGAAACTAACACAACATTGTAAATCAACTATACTTCAATTAAAAAAAACATACAGTGAGTAAACACAGTTTTGACAACATAAAGTAAAGCAAATATTATACCCTCCAAGTAACGGGAGATAAAAAAAAAAATCAACCATTGAAGTTAATATGTCAAGATGTCTCAGAACTTCTGGTCAACAGATTAGACGTGACTATTTCATGATGACAAGATATAAAATAAGGATAAATATGGGCTTCCCTGGTGGTGCAGTGGTTGAGAGTCCGCCTGCCGATACAGGGGACATGGGTTCGTGTCCCGGTTCAGGAGGATCCCACGTGCCGCGGAGCGGCTGGGCCCGTGAGCCATGGCCGCTGAGCCTGCGTTTCCGGAGCCTGTGCTCCGCAACGGGAGAGGCCACAACAGTGAGAGGCCCGCGTACCGCAAAAAAAAAAAAAAAAAAAAAAAAAGATAAATATGACAAGAAAGGCTCTTTATTCCAATGTAGGTAGTATTTATGTTCCTAATGTTGTCAACAGATCCTGCCCTTCTTTATCTTTATAAGCAGATGTTAAAGTCCTACTCAGTGCTTTGTATTCTCAAAGCACTTGTGTCCATAGCTCAACATTTCTCAATCTTGTGAGGTTTCTGCTACTAAAGCTTGTGCCTCTGGTTTCAACTGGATGATAGGTTTTATCGTCCTGACTCTCTCTCACACATAGCAAGACTGCCTGGAGATTTCTGTACACTGAGTTTGCTCTTTGTCACCAGTCACCTCTGTGAGGATGACATTGTCCAGTTAGTTCAAGGTCTAGATGTTGAAGTTTCACAGACCTGGATTTGAACACTTGTTCCACCACATGTTAGCTGCATGAACTTGGGTAGGTTTATCCCTCTAAGCCTGAGTTTCTCCATCTGAAAAGTGGGAAGCAAAAGAATTCCTACCTCATAGGGTGGTTGTGAAGACTAAACGAGATAAAGTCATAGCACATGGCCGGCCCTTAGTTAGCGATGGAGTCAATACAAGTGCTATGATCCACAGGACAGCAACCTCAGACACAAAGACGTCATCTGCCCAAGGAGCTCACAACGTACGTTGGGTGAGACAGGAAGGTCATGCAAATGGTCTCAGGATGCTCACGCTACATATGAGGAGAGGTGTAAAAATATTCTCCTTGGGGATCACAGCCACCCAGGGCTGGGCAAGTCAGAAGAGGCTGCCTGGAATAGGAAAAACTTGAACTTGCCCTCGAAGGAAGGATAAGGACCCAGGAAAGAGCATTTTTGTCTGGTGAGACAGCATGAGCAAAGGTATGAAGACTCAGAAAGGCTATTAAATAAGGTACCAAATGTCAGGTGTAAGAATCATGATGATTCTTCTGTTGGCAGTGGTGACGCATGAGCAGAGAATATTTAAGAACGAGAGCAAATCCTACTCCTACAGGCAGAACAGGTGGCCGTCGGCACTGGGTGGTTTGGGTGAGCTGGAAGGCAGGCATGCTTCCTTCATCAGCCCAGGGTGGCTCCCTGGTGCAAGCCGTGGCCTGCAAAAGCCCCCTGATAAATAAATGCCTCCCCCTCTTCACCAGCCGGGAGCGGCCGCTGGTCTCGTCCTACCCAAATGCCCTGCGGTCTCCCAGGGCCCCCAGTTCCATGCAGACTCTGCCTCAGCTTCTCTAGCTGTCACTCTGGGCCTGAGGGGACGGTACCCAGGAAGGATAAACATGCATGTCTGTGGAGGAGGAGGAGGAATCCGGAGCAGGGCCTGTGAGTGTCAGAGGGAGACGATGGGAAGCAAGGTTGCAGGCTCCATTCGTTTCTTCATGGCCTCTGGTCACCTGGCCAGAGCAGAGTCCCATCCATCTGTGTTTAGGTCAGGCTAAGTCTACACAGGCAGACACCGCCTTTCTCTCTGGTCACTTTACAGAGATGGAAGGGCTTCCTGCTGGCCTCAAGGCCGGATATGGGCAGAGACCAGGTAGGGCAGGAGTCACCTGGCCATGGAGCCCGCAGGGCACCAAGTGCTAGCCGCAGGTGGCATTGCTCAGTGGAGGAGACAGCTGATGTGACACAGGTGGAGAACCTTCACTGAGCACTCAGGAAGTGCCCAGCACCGGCTCTAATTCTGGACAGACTGACTCTGAACAGAGATTTCTTGTATGTAAGGAACTCTTTGGTGAGTCTCTCCTGGGAATCAAAGACTTAACAAAGAGTTAAAAAAAAAACAACAAAAAAACGGATGAAATGTGAACATTTTAACCTGTATGGTTTTGTTCTTTGTTTTTGTCCCTGCAATCCTTTTGGTCCTTTCTTCCCTCAAACTGGCCCCTGGCCTCTGCTGCCCTGAGGAAGGAGACCGTCTTCAAAATACAAAGAGAAACAGAAGATAAATCTTGGTTTCTAAATTTCTCTAGGCCTCAGTTTTCCTGTAAATAACAGATATGGAAAAATACATAGGCAGTCATTTATCCTTGCCCCACCTCCACCATCCGACAGCTGGCGTAACAGCGAGAAACTCTTGGGATCCAGAGCGGAGAGCATGTCTGACCTCTGTGAGATGCAGCTTCACAGATGTGCCCTTTGGCTCCCAGAGGGTAGAGGGAAGAGGTCTGGGCAGACTCATGGAAACTCCGCAAGGCTGCCTGAGGGGCCCTGGAAGTTAGGAGAGCCGTGGGCCTGTGGGCGATGGTGCGGCTGAGTGAACCAACAGTGAGAACTGCTGGGCTGGGGTTGCTGGAGCCTGAGGACCCAGCTCGGGAAAAGCCGCATGAGGGCATCTTGGCGGACGGCCCAGTAGAATGATTGCACTTTTGGCAAACTCATCATTTGGTGAATTGACTTATTTTTTTTACTTTAAAAATCAGCTTTACTGAGGTATAATTTAACACAATAAAGTTTATCCATTTGATGGGTTTTGACAACTATATACAAATGTGCAACCACTGCCACAATCAAGACGGAGATCATTTCCTTTGCTCCCAAAATTTGCCTCATGGCCCTTTTGGGCAACGCTTCCACTTCTCCCTGGGCCTCAGGGAGCCAGTGATCTGCTTTCTGTTGCTGCCAATTAGATGGGTCTTTTCTAGAGCTTCATGTAAGTGGAGTCATACTGTTCAATCTTTTGTGGTGACTTCTTTCGTTTGGTGTAAAGTTTTTGAGATTTATCTATGTTGTTGTATGAGTTCTTTCTTTTTCACTGCTGTGTAGTTTTCCATTGTAAAAATTACAATCTGTTTATTCATTTGTCAGTTAAAGGATAAAGGTGTTTCCAATTTTCAGCAGTTATGAATAAAGCTGTTATGAATACACACATACAGGTGTTTGCGTAAATATGAGTCTTCATTGCTCTTGGGAAAATAACTACGACTGGAATGACTAGGTCTGATTGATTTTTACCTAGTGACCCAGAGCTAGTGTGATGTCACATCTGGGCTCATCTGACAATCCCAGCCTCCTGTCCTCGGCACTTCTCCACTCTCCCTGGGGGTAGGAAGATGAGTTGTAGTGGTTCAGACGGGAAACCCATGGTGACTCAGGCCAGGGTGAGTGGCAGGGATGGAGAGAAGTGATGGGATTCAAGACGTATTTCAGGGGACTTCTCTGGTGGTGCAGTGCTTAAGAATACGCCTGCCAATGCAGGGGACACGGGTTCAAGCCCTGGTCTGGGAAGATTCCACATGCTGCGGAGCAACTAAGCCCGTGCACCACAACTACTGAACCTGCACTCTAGAGCCCACAAGCTACAACTACTGAGCCCACGTGCCACAACTACTGAAGCCCCTGCGCCCTAGAACCCGCACACTGCAGCTACTGAAGGCCACGCGCCTAGAGCCCGTGCTCTGCAACAAGAGAAGCCACTGCAATGAGAAGTCTGCTCACTGAGACGAAGAGTAGCCCCCGCTCGCCGCAACTAGAGAAAGCCCGTGCGCAGCAACGAAGACCCAACGTAGCCAAAAAAAAAAAAAAAAGACGAATTTCGGGATAGAACCATCACAGTATGATGGTTTAGATATGGAGGGCGGGGCAGAAGATGTCCAGTGGGCTTCAGTAACCTGAGGTGAAAAGATGTAATACACAGGGGTGGTCCTGAGGGAAATCCATCAAGTACAAAAGTAGAGGAGGGGCTTCCCTGGTGGCGCAGTGGTTGAGAGTCCGCCTGCCGATGCAGGGGACGCGGGTTCGTGCCCCGGTCCGGGAGGATCCCACATGCCACAGAGCGGCTGGGCCCGTGAGCCATGGCTGCTGAGCCCGTGTGTCCAGAGCCTGTGCTCCACAACGGGAGAGGCCACAGCAGTGAGAGGCCCGCGTACTACAAAAAAAAAAGTAGAGGGCAGAAGGGGAGAGACTGGGGAACTGAGCTTTGAGCTGGGCCTGAAATGTGGGCCAGGCTAGGAAGGGCAGCAGGAAGGGAGGGCATTCCAGGAAGGGAAGCAGCAGAATCCAGGTGAAGGGGTGGGAATGAGCTTGCCTTACACCCTGTAGGCGGCATAGAGTAGGGCGAGTCCCGCCAGGAGGGAAGGGTAGGCGCTGGGCCATAGGGTGGGCAGCTGGGGTGGGGTCCGATTTCGTCAGGCCTCTGGAGCCAGGCAGAGGTATCAGCCTTGATGTCAGAGATCATGGGAAGCCGCGTGGGCTCTGAGGCCTGCAGTCAGCCACCTGTCACTCAGCGTTCCAGATGTGCACCAGAGGCCGCAAAGACACTAACAAGCAGCCTCAAAGCTTGTGCTTCCTGAAGAAATTTACTGACAACCCACTCTGATAAAAGTACGGGGCGTTTATAGACAAAGTCTCTTGGCTTCCTTGGTTTCTTCCAACCTCATTGGCGATTCCTTCTCAGTCTTCTTTGGTGGCTCTTCTGTCTCCACCAGGCGTCGAGAAGGTGGGGAGCAGAAGGGCACAGGCTTCTGCTTCTTCCCTTCTGTCTGCCCCACCCCACCCCCATTTTTGGGAGACCTCATCTAGCTTCATGGCTTCAACAACCCTCTATATTCTGCTTCATGTAGTCAACCCAATTATCTCCCCGACCTATCTCCCAAGTTCCAGACTTGTGTTTGCACCTGCCCACCTGACATCTCTGCTCGGATATGCATATATCAAGCACCTCAAATTTAAAATGTCCAACACAGAAACCTCCAGTCTCCTCCATCCCAACCCATTTGGGGAACCCTACCTTGGTGTTCCCTAGATGACTAAGGGGTACCTCCCAGTTATTAAGGCAAAAACCTAGGAGGCGGCTTTGTGTTCTCATTCCATATCCAATCTATCAGCAAGATAGAAGTTCTGCCTCCAGAAAAATTCAGAATCTGTCCACTTGTATTTAAGCCGCCTCCATTTCCTCCTGGATCACAGCCAGAGCCTCTTCACTTGCCTCCCTGTTTCCCCTCAGGCAGTCCATTCCACAGACCAGCCGCAGTGGTCGGTGTAAAACAGAAATCAGATAAAGTCCACCGTCAGATTAGAAGCTTCCAGTGGCTCCCGCCTGATGCCTCAGAACAGCCCCAAAGCTGCCTCCTGCTGCACTGGGTCAGCATAAGGCTCTGACTACTTCCTCTCTTCCCCTGCTCTCTGCTCTCCAGGCACACTGGTCTCCTCTCTGTTTCCAGAACAGACCAGCCTTGTGCCCACCTCAGGGCCTTTGCACTTAGAAGTTGCTCTCTGTGGAACATTTTCCCACCGGTCTTCTTATGGCTCAGATCTTGGTTCAGATGTCACCATCCTACCTCCTGTCTGTCCCCTCCCTGCTGAAAGTCACCCTCTATCACATGTTTAGTTCCAGTAGCTTTGACATAGAAACAGTCATGTATTTATTTACTGTCTGTCTCCCCCATTAGAATGTAAGTTTCAGGAGGACTGGATCCTGTCTGACCTGCTCAGTGCTCTGTCTTCCACTCCTAGAACAATACCGGGGGCACGGTGGGACCTTGATAAATATTTGTTCAAAGAATGAATATGGGCTTCAGATGTGGTTCCTGGTCTTCCTGAGATGGAAGACATGTAACAAACCACAGGAAGAGTTGCCTAAGAATACAGTGCAGGAAATGGTAACTCTGAAAACGAATCCGATAAACTCATTTTTGCTGAAGTATTGCTGGATGACGATATGCTACCCAGTAATGCCAGCCTCCACGGGGCCCTAGAAAGATGAAGACGTAATCTACAGGGTGGTCCTAGAGGGAAACCCTTCAAGGACCAAAATGGAGGGCAGATGAGAGACTATTGGAAGATTGGTGGGTCCTTGTGGGTCCCTCAAAATTTGCCATATGGAGGATTCCTCTGTCACTGAATGCAGACACATCCTCCCCAATCATACACATTCCCCCCACATACATACATTCCCTAATATTACACCCCCTCTTGCAGAGCTGACTGCGATTCTTCTTATCTTGTTCAGGTATTTCATACCCGTCTTAGGGAAGAACCAATTGACAAGCTTCTGAGAAATTCCATGGAAATTTGCAAAAATAAAGCACTATAAACTCTGACATTTCACCATAAATCTTAACAAATTATAGTACAGGCACACAATGGAAGATTATTCTGCCACTGAGGTGACAATTATGAAGTTTAATTATCAACCAAGAAAACATTCATGGCTGTAATTTTAGGTTAAGACAAAAAACCTGGACATAGATCTGGTATAAGTATTATAAGCACAACTATATCAACATTATCTAAGGAGAAAAAAGACTGAAAGGGAATAGTTATCGTATTGAGTTAATGCGATTACAATGGGTTTTTCCTTTATGTTTCCAGACATTTTTTGAAATGACTTTTACACACATAAAAAAGAAAGTATTAAGGTTAAGCACAGTGTCTTTGCCTCTGTCCCAGCCCTGTGGCCTTCCCGCTCTTCCCTCAAGCAGCTGAAACAAGACAAGGGCACAGCCTCATTCCTGAGCCATGTCAGGCATGGGGATGACAGGGCAGAGGGGAGAAAGAATTGTAACGTCACAACAACAACGACGACAGCGGTCAGCATGGTTCCAGCTTCCTGTGCTCCAAACACTCTGCTATCCACACCTGACATGATTTTGCCCCAGAGGTGGAGAAACTGAGAGGTGAAGTCTGAGAGGTAGGTTAAGGAACTGGTCTGAGGTCCCAGGGTTGGCAACTGACAAAGAAAGTTATGGAAGCCCTGGTCTGATTTCACAGCCCACGCTCTCAACCACTCTTAAGGAGGACAGCGCTCTTACAGATACCGAATCCCTGTGTTTCAATGGCTCTCACAGCTTTGAGGGGCCACCTCTGAGTCAGGAGGCCTCTGATGCCAGGGAGGGGCAGGGGGTGCAGGCCCCTGACCTCCCAGCAGGGCTGTAGCTGGTGCATCTACCGCTGCATCACATCAGGAGCAGGCCTGGCCTACTGGACCACAGGGACTTCCCCACTGGGGAACAGGGGACTACAGGAAGGGCGGGAAGGTGTGGGGCAGAGAGGGGGAGAGGAGCCACCACTCTTCACCTGTGACTCTGAGAGGGGTCACCGGCAGGGGCCCTGGTGCTTCTATGGGGCAGTCAGTCTGGTCAAGGGGACGAATCTTGGGGGGACTGGTCATCTGCCCAGCTGCCCTCAGGTACCTTGGGTGGTGGACACTGGGTTGACAGCTACAGCTATGAAGTGGGACCTACTGGGGCCAGGCAAGGTGACCCCGTGGTGGAGGGCCAGGATGGAGCCAGCAAGCCAGGGTCCAGACAGAGTGGGACAGAGGCAGAGGGGACCACAGGGGGCAAAGTGACCATGACGCAGTGCTCCTGTGAACAAGGCCCATGGACGGATGCGAGCCTTGCCCCCTGCTGAGCTCAGCCTGGCACTGCTGCTGAGACCAGAGCGGCCAGAGGGGCACAAGAACACGGACCCCTCCCCATTGCTGGGAGCCCACAGGAAGCTCACACACCTGCCCTGTGGAGAAGCTGGGGAGGCAGATCTGGATCTACTGATGATTGCCTAAAGCCAAGGTTCAATTTTTGTAGCCCACTCAATTTACCAGATGGGAATGACTTAGTCAAGGTTTTCTCTTCACTGGCCCATAGGTGGGGTCCGTGAGGAAGGCCAAATCAGTACATTCCCTCCAACTTCCTCAGAGCTGCGCGTGGTTACAGTTATGACCCTGCCCTGCCGCTAGGCTAGACGGCACAGGCCTAGAATCTATATGTGCCAGGTGGTCTGCTAAGTCATTCACCTGCAGGATGCTGACCCCTCAGTATCACATCAATCGAAACACCTGCCATCTCAGCTCTCCTATGGACTTAGCTGGGTGACCTTAACCCCACTGAGCCTCACTTTCGTCATCACCACTAATCCCTCCCAAGCACATAGAGTGCATGCAGTGAAAGGTCATCACCGTCAGAGTTAACAACTCTTTGGGGCACAGAGACAGGTAAGGACGGGTAGGTGATGGGCGGGGCCAAAGGGATGCATCTGGGAAAGAAAGAAATTAACAAAAACACAACCTGTTAACTCTGCAGCAATGCAGGTGATCTTACTTATAGTCAGGAAAGCAGGGGTAAAATTTAAGGGGCCAGGAGCACTCCCCAGAAATGCAAACATACCTGAGAGCACCCAGGGGCCATGGGAAGTAGAGGTGGGAGATGGGGAGTTTCCAAGACCTGCGTCTGCTCCAACTCACTGACACTCCTTCCTGCTGTGCTGCCTTCTTCATCCCCTTGTAGGCTCTGCAGGACAAACACATCAGTTCCCGAGCCAGGCTGGCCTTCTGAGGTCTGGATAGTCATTCCAGCCACATCCACCTCTCTGGGTCTTAGAACAGGCTGTTTGGTACTGGGTTGGTCCTTAACAGCGAGGCAAACCGCGGATATCCTTGGGAAATTTCAAGGGGGTTTTGCAAAACAGCCAAAGCAATGTCATCGGATTCCTCCTGAAGCTAAATGAGCCTGATGGTTAAAGAGGTGAAGGAAGTCAGTGCTTAGCTAAAAGAGTCCCACACCTCTGTGAATACATCAGCCAATCTGGGCCGACTCTGGTGGAGAGAATGTTCCTGCTCTGTGTAGAGAGTCAGCAGCAACATACAATTACATTCACCTGGAGCAGCTCTCCTCAGGGGAGGCCTGCATTTCCGAGCTCAGATCCAGGCTCCTCACTGCTCAGGGCTATTTCTAAAAGTGTGACACTCAATATGTCAGTGGGGAGGGAAGAGGGAGCAAGGGCTGAGGGTCAGGTGGCTGAGACCATCTAGGCCCCTGGTGGAGTCCCTGGCTCTTGGCTGACACCCCCAGATCTCTCTTTTGAGCCCTGAAAATAAATCCCTAGCCTGGTGTTCAGCGCTGACGGAGGGGCCACAGGCCAGAAGGGAATTCGGTAATCTACTCTGCCTCTCATTTTCAGCCCTTTCTTTGGGTTGATAGACGCCATTTCTGGCAGCTTAAAGACAATGCATCATAGCTCCACAGTAAAAACAAAAATGCAAAAATAAAAACAAAAAACAAACCCTCTTTGTGTCTGTTTACAAGTGTTTTAAAATATACGTTCAAAATGCGCATCTTTCCGTTTCTCTGTGTGTGGGCTCTGAGTGATCCAGCATCCTCTCTAGCTGGGGCCACTCCATCATCCCCCTCCCCATTTCAAGACTCTCTTTTCTGAGGCTGTGGTTCTCCCGTGGGGCCGGCCTCCGGCCTCAACAGCCCTGTCAGAAATCAAGCAGCAGTCAGACTCCCAGGTCTGACTGACTACAGTCCTGTTTGGGGGGCGGGGTTGGGGGGAGATGTATGTAAAGTGTCACTTTTCTGTTTGTGCTAAAAGGTAGCAGAATTCGCACCCTCTACCCCTAATTAAGCCACTTAGCATTCAGGATTATTTTCAGCTGAAAGCAATTAAGAAGAAGCCGATACAAGAAAAGCTTTCTGCTCTCCCTCTATTTGCCTAAAAGCAGTAGGTACGTTTCCTTCTCTCTCCACCAGTTAGAACAGAACTTAATCAGACCTTAATCAGAACTTAATTCCAGACCTTCATCAGCCCACAGAAGCGCCAGTGCTATAACAGTAAATTATAGAAAATTATGTGACTAGGAAGATAAGGGTTAATTTAACCAGGTCTGTTTGTGCCTCTACTCCTCATCTTTAGGGATAAGAATGTTTCTTTCCTCCTAGTATATCTTCTAAACACATGGAGTTGTTTAAAAAAATAAATTTATTTATTTATTTTTGGCTGCATTGGGTCTTTGTTGCTGTGGGTTTTCTCTAGTTGAGGTGAGCGGGGGCTACTCTTCGTAGCCGTGCACGGGCTTCTCATTGCAGTGGCTTCTCTTGCTGTGGAGCATGGGCTCTAGAGCACAGACTCAGTAGTTATGGCGCACAGGCTTGACTGCTCCGCGGCATTTAAGAACTAACGTTGACTGCAGCCCACTGTTTGCCGGGTGTTAATTCTCACACTTCTACGAGGTCAGCATCGTCATCATTATCCCTATTTTACAAATGAAGAAACCAAGTCTCTTGGGGCTTCCCTGGTGGCGCAGTGGTTGAGAGTCCGCCTGCCGATGCAGGGGACACGGGTTCATGCCCCGGTCCGGGAGGATCCCACGTGCTGCAGAGCAGCTGGGACCCGTGAGCCATGGCCGCTGGGCCTGCGCGTCCGGAGCCTGTGCTCCGCACCGGGAGAGGCCACAACAGTGAGAGGCCCGCGTACCGCAAAAAAAAAAAAAGAAAAAAGAAAAGAAACCAAGTCTCAGAAAGGTTGGTAACTCGCCAATAGTTTGCTCTGGAGCCGTGGGAACCCCTTTCTGCCCCACGAGCCCATACCGGGCCCTTGGCGGGCTTGCCCCATCCAGAGTGGGATCCAGGCCTGCAGGAGAGGCACCTAGCCTTTTGTGTCTCTCCTGATGTCATCAGATACTTTCTCCCTGGACCTGTAATGAGATATTCTAATTATTACCTCCCTGTATCCCTGGCTACAGACAAATCAGCTCCTTTTGATAAAGCCCCACCTCCCTTTTTTTTGAGCAAAATGAAGTGAGTTTTTGTTGCCTGAGACGAAAGTGCCTTTGGGAGACCCTGCCTACAGCTGATGGGGTGACAGCTACTATGCCCTGGAGGCTTGCCAGGCACCACTGGACTCTGAGCCCTTTACAAAGGGAACCAGCTCATGGGGTAAATATGGAACAATGTTATTTTTCTCACTAACTGTCCCCAGCTATACTCTGTCAAAGCCTCCTTTCCTGCTAGATACAGATATTTGAGAAGAGACAGTCCTCCTAACAATGAAACCAGAACCATTTTTCATTTAAACACACACATTTTGATGCATATTATGTTTATGTTTGTAAATTTTTTCTTTTTTGTTCCCTAAAATTGAAGGCCTGCAGGTGCACAAAATACTTATTTAGTCCTTAGCTTCCAAAACCTCAAGACACAATGTACCCCTACACGACTAATGAGTTCACTGTGCCAGGAGCCAGTTCTAGAATGTAATGTAATTTAATGTAAACACAAATGGGATAATTATTATGGAATGGTTTTGTATCGCTGGTCTATTTGACAACCCCTTTCTCTGCATGGTTTTCTCCCTCTATTTCTCAGTATGGGGACTTTCTTGTTGGAAAACTTCCTTCTTTAAAGAACTTTCCCCTGGAAACTGAGGATGCCTTTGTTTTTAATCTGTAGGACTTCCCACATTCTAAAAGTTTATTTTAACCTAACAAAGCACCCTGCCATTTAGCCATACCATGGAAAATGCTTTTTCTTTATCAATGCTTTTTGCAATAAAAAAGAAAAGCAATACACCTTAAACTTATACACTGCTGTTTGTCGATTCTATCTCAATACAACTGGAAAGAAAACAAATTAATTAGATTTTTAAAAATCAGTCTTTTATCCAATTTCCAGTGAGCATTACTTTTAGGATTAATCAATGCAAAATAAAACCAGGAACAGCTAAAATGTCACATGGTAAACTTTTTTTAAAGTTAATTAATTTTGGCTGCGTTGGGTCTTCGTTGCTGCGCATGGGCTTTCTCTAGTTGCGGTGCGCGGGGCTTCTCATTGCAGTGGCTTCTCTTATTGCAGAGCACAGGCTCTAGGCACACAGGCTTCAGTAGTTGTGGCTCACGGGCTTGGTTGCTCCGCGGCATGTGGGATCTTCCCAGACCAGGGATCGAACCCGTGTCCCCTGCATTGGCAGGTGGATTCTTAAACACTGCACCACCAGGGAAGTCCCTATGTGGGCGTTTTATCTCCAGCTTGTAGGAAGAAAAAGAAAGGTCAGCGTATCCTTATACATCTGCTATTTTTTTCAAGTGCCTTTAACTCAAAATAATCAATAAGCAGAGCAGCATATTTGAGGGCAAATCTGCTTTCTTTCAATAACTTCACCTTTGTGAATTTTCTTTTGTGGCCTCTATTTCTTGACAAGTCTAATTTTTTCCAGGTCATTTCTTTAAATCTCCAAGACATGATTCTTTTAAAGTTTACCATGTGAGGGACTTCCTTGTTAGGTTAAAATAAACTTTTAGAATGTGGGAAGTCCTACAGATTAAAAACAAAGGCATCCTCAGTTTCCAGGGGAAAGTTCTTTAAAGGAGGAAGTTTTCCAACAAGAAAGTCCCCATACTGAGAAATAGAGGGAGAAAACCATGCAGAGAAAGGGGTTGTCAAATAGACCAGCGATACAAAACCATTCCATAATAATTATCCCATTTGTGTTTACATTAAATTACATTACATTCTAGAACTGGCTCCTGGCACAGTGAACTCATTAGTCGTGTAGGGATACATTGTGTCTTGAGGTTTTGGAAGCTAAGGACTAAATAAGTATTTTGTGCACCTGCAGGCCTTCAATTTTAGGGAACAAAAAAGAAAAAATTTACAAACATAAACATAATATGCATCAAAATGTGTGTGTTTAAATGAAAAATGGTTCTGGTTTCATTGTTAGGAGGACTGTCTCTTCTCAAATATCTGTATCTAGCAGGAAAGGAGGCTTTGACAGAGTATAGCTGGGGACAGTTAGTGAGAAAAATAACATTGTTCCATATTTACCCCATGAGCTGGTTCCCTTTGTAAAGGGCTCAGAGTCCAGTGGTGCCTGGCAAGCCTCCAGGGCATAGTAGCTGTCACCCCATCAGCTGTAGGCAGGGTCTCCCAAAGGCACTTTCGTCTCAGGCAACAAAAACTCACTTCATTTTGCTCAAAAAAAAGGGAGGTGGGGCTTTATCAAAAGGAGCTGATTTGTCTGTAGCCAGGGATACAGGGAGGTAATAATTAGAATATCTCATTACAGGTCCAGGGAGAAAGTATCTGATGACATCAGGAGAGACACAAAAGGCTAGGTGCCTCTCCTGCAGGCCTGGATCCCACTCTGGATGGGGCAAGCCCGCCAAGGGCCCGGTATGGGCTCGTGGGGCAGAAAGGGGTTCCCACGGCTCCAGAGCAAACTATTGGCGAGTTACCAACCTTTCTGAGACTTGGTTTCTTTTCTTTTTTCTTTTTTTTTTTTTGCGGTACGCGGGCCTCTCACTGTTGTGGCCTCTCCCGGTGCGGAGCACAGGCTCCGGACGCGCAGGCCCAGCGGCCATGGCTCACGGGTCCCAGCTGCTCTGCAGCACGTGGGATCCTCCCGGACCGGGGCATGAACCCGTGTCCCCTGCATCGGCAGGCGGACTCTCAACCACTGCGCCACCAGGGAAGCCCCAAGAGACTTGGTTTCTTCATTTGTAAAATAGGGATAATGATGACGATGCTGACCTCGTAGAAGTGTGAGAATTAACACCCGGCAAACAGTGGGCTGCAGTCAACGTTAGTTCCTTTCCTGCTCAATCCCCATTACAGAAAGTGTGGCTTCAATAACCCAGCTTAATATCAGAACTGATTCATGTAAATATTGTAGATCTGTTGGGACTAAAATGATCTCAATATAACAATGATTTTTTTTTTTTTACAGAGAAAAAGATACATCGTCTTTTTTGTCTTATCCCATGAAGGGGAGAGTGGACATTTTCCTAATTTTTCCTTCAAGAACTAGCCTTGATGGGGGTGCACTTGTCATCCCCATCTCCCCACAACAGGAATTCTTCATCACAGAGCAGGAAATGGGACAGGGCTTGGCTTGAGTTAAAATTTCCCTCATTCCTGAGGCCAGAATGCAGAAATAGGGAAAGGAAGGTAGCTCAGAGCCAGTACGGGGCTGAAGCTGCAGTGTAGAAACCCTTTTGGACCCTGCCATCCTGGCACGTCAGGCCTTGAGGAAAGTGGCTGTGGGCTGGTGCGAGCCTCATGAGCTGAGGAAGCCAGAGTGGGTCCGAGTCGGGGAAATGGCAGACAAGCCAAAGCCACCTGCCCCGGGGGGCACGGAGCCTGTGGGTACGTGCCCCGCAAAGCCCTCTCAGCTTCATTCCCCAAGAAGCGCGCAGGGGCAAGCCAGGCAGCAGACCTGGTGGGGTCCCCTGTCATCCCCAGCTTGTCCAGTAGTGGGCAAAGAGGACAAGCCCAGAGCAGCTGGAGCACCTGTCTTTCATCACCAATGCTTCAGGACAGGAACAGAGGGCGGTAGTGGGGTGCTAGCATTGCCTGTGCTTCAGCAGTGACACCATGTGGCACTGACTATATATAAAATAGATAAACAACAAGGACCTACTGTATAGCACAGGGAACTATATTCAATATCTTAAACAACCTAAATGGAAAAGAATCTGGGGGACAGGATAAATTAGGAGGTTGGGATTAACATATACACACGGCTGTATGTAAAACAGGTAACCAACAAGGACATACTGTGTAGCACAGGGAACTCTACTCAATATTTTGTAATAACCTATAAGGGAAAAGAATCTGAAAAGGAGTGTATATGTATATCTGAGTCACTGTGCTGTACACCTGAAACTAACACAACATTGTGAAACAACTATACTTCAATAAAAAAAAAAAAACTGAAAAGTCAGCTGAAAACCTTGACTGAAGGGAGGCTGCCCAGTTTCCCCCCACCACGATTTTAATGGCCAGGACCCACCTCTTTGGACTCATAAGCAGCCCTGGGTGTTTTGTGGTTATCACTGACGGGAGAAATCCAGGAAGGAAAAACATATTTCTAAGCTCGGTTAGTTGGAGGCTTGAAGTCAATTAGATAGATAATTAAAAAGAGTATCATCTCAATCTGAACTCCCAGCTAGAGGAGTGATTACACATTATTACATTGGGGGTTAATCATCACCCCAGGTGTAGGCAAAAATCACATAAAACACCAATGCCAATTTGTGAAACTTCCTGACACCCAGAAGAGTCCTCACCCCCTTCCTGGATGAGATGGACTCACAGTGATCACACTTTCCACAGAAGAGGATTCTCCTCCACTTCCTGTTGCCTACTTCCGTAGGTGGCCCTGTCATCCGTCCAGTTGCTCAACGGATTAGTCAGAACTCTTTCAGTTGAAGGTGTTGGGAGCAAGCTTAGCATCAACAGGAATGTATTGCCTCATCTAGCTGGGAAAGATGCTGGATTAACTCACAAAATTGAGAAATGAAGATCCTGGGAAGTTGAGAAAGGAGAGAACCTGGGATTCGGAGCAGCAGAACTCTTTCCCTGTCCTGCTCTCCTCTCCTCTTCCTCTGCTTCTCTTTGCCCTGGACCTCAGTCTCTCCTAATGTAGACAGTTCCCCTCCACCGGCAGGGGATATAGTCATTAGCAGCCCAAGCTTCCCAAGCCCACCAAGGGAGAAGTTTTCTCACCAGGCACCTTTATCCTAGGGAAGGGCTCTGATCGGCTTGCAGTGGGTCAGTGTCTACCCCTGGGCCAACTAGTGCCAAGGAGATGACATATGTGATAGGTCAGTCCTGGTCACACCCTCTCACCTGAGGCCACTGAGCAGGGGTTGTGGGCAGAGAAGAGTGATGGGAACTCTCATTTTCTGGGAGCAAATTGAAGACTAGCACAGTCCACCCTGCAGATGCTGGTATCCGCAGCATTTTATAATAAACTCCCAGTTGGACCTTAACATACAAGCAGAAAAGTACATGAATCATAAGTGTGTAGTTTGATGAATTTTCACTATTGAACACACTCACAGAAACAGCACCTTGATCAAGGGACAGAACATTATCAGTATCCTAGAAATCTACCTTATGCTTCCTTCCAATCACCACTTTCCTGACCCCCCAAAGGAAAACACTATCCTGATTTCTAATATGGTAATTAATTTGATCAATTTGGGAACTTTATATAAATGCAGTCATTCAGTATTATTCTTTCATGCCTAGTTTCTTACACTCAATATTATGTTTATGAAATCCATCCATATTATTGCATGTAGACACAAAGTGTTCATTTCACAGCTGCATAGCATCGCATTGCATGAATATGCCAAAATTTATATATCTTAGAGGCTTTACCTAGGCGTTTATGTCTTTGAATTTTGCTCTGAATTATATCCTTCTTTGGATATACATGTAAATGCTGGTTACTAATTAATATTTTTTAATTACTTTTTATTGGAGTATAGTTGCTTTACAGTGTTGTGTTAGTTTCTACAGTAGGGCAAAGTGAATCAGCTATACGTATATATGTATCTCCTCTTTTTTGGATTTCCTTCCCATTTAGGACCCCACAGAACACTGAGTAGAGTTCCCTGTGCTATGCAGTAGGATATCATTAGTTATCTATTTTATACACAGTATCAATAGTGTATATATGTCAATCCCAATCTCCCAATTTATCCCAGCTGCCCTCTCTTTCCCCCTTGGTATCCATACATTTGTTCTCTACGTCTGTGTCACTAATTAATACTTAAGGTTGCTACATGAGCTTAAAAGCATATTTTGTGGAAAAGTGTTACAGAAGGATAAGGATGCTCTGCACACTTGAGGTCCACCTTTCCTCACCTCTTTTTGTCTGGGCAACAATTATTTGTCAACACAGCCCCCTGGTGGCGACTTCCTGAACTGCAACCACGGCTCATAGCCGAGGTTAATTACCGGCTTTTCAAAGTATTATATAAAGTAACCGGTGATGTTTATGGAAATAAAAGTGCTCCATCTCCATCTCACAATCTAAAATACTGATAAAAATTCAAAATAACAACTACCATTTATCAAGTACCTACTATGTGTCAGATATTATGTCAACTTCAACACAGTATTCTGTGTACTGGTTATTGTTGTCTCGTTTTTGAGGTGAGAAAACAGACTTAAGGAAGTTCAATACTCACTCAAGGTTCATTCCCCCAGACCTCTCCCCGAGGAGGTGTGGGGTTGGACAAGAGCTTGCACCCCTCCTGGGGCTATCTGCTGGGAGGCAAGTGCTTCCAGATCCTCTTCTCACATCTCCCTCTCTGTCCAAGAGGAAGGGACTTGCACTCCTGCTTTCCCCCGTCCATTCCCGCAAGGGGTACGCGTTGTTTTTGTGATTGGCAGAGGCTCGAGACATTGATTGGGTCGTGCCGTACTAGTGGATGGGTTAATACACCTACAGATCAAGAGTCGTGTGGGTGTTTTCTCCGTCTTCCTGCACCTGCATCAGGTCAGCCTCTCTTCTGTCCTTGCTAGCTGCTCCAGACCAGGTATTAGGGAGGATGACAAACCTTTCTTGGTTTGCTGGGGACTTTCCCCCCTGTGCACTGAAATTCCCAAGTCACAGGAACTGCCTCAGTCCCCAAGCGACTTGACTTCCCTTCTCAACCGTGGGCAGGTCAGGACCAAGTTGTTCCACAGACTCAGCTGTTCTAGATTCTCTAAAAGGATGAGACATTCTTTAGGCCTCCTGGTTCGTGACACATGAGCCAATCAGCAATCAGCAACTACCATTAGGAATGAGGATTATCAGGTGAGCTTTGACAGCATGTGGGATGGCCCAGCATGTGGGTTCTGCAGGTGGCCTGGGTACAGGCTTTGGTTTGTTGTACACAGAGCTGCCCGATCAGGTATGGAAATACCGTGTTGTTAACCACAGGCTGTGATAGTCCCCCAGTTAGTGATCCTAAGTCTTTATTTATTTATTTATTTGTGGTACGCGGGCCTCTCACTGTTGTGGCCTCTCCCGTTGCGGAGCACAGGCTCTAGACGCGCAGGCTCAGCAGCCATGGCTCACGGGCCCAGCCGCTCCGCGGCATGTGGGATCTTCCCAGACCAGGGCATGAACCGGTGTCCCCTGCATCGGCAGGTGGACTCTCAACCACTGCGCCACCAGGGAAGCCCCTAAGTCTTTATTTTTATTATGAAATGTTTCATGATACAAAAGGATACATACCATACACGCTCATATATGATGTAAAAAGTAATCAAACACATATACCCATGTACTCACCGCCACTACCACCCCTGCTTGAGAAACAGAATATTTCCAATGCTTTTGAAGCTCCTGTGTGCCTCCCCGTAAGGGTTACAACTCATCTGAATTTTGTGTTTATCATTTTCTCAACTTTTGTTATATGTTTACTACATATAAATAATAGATTGTTGGCTTTTGGATACTTGAGTACTAATCCAAATGCAACCATACTTTCTTTTTTCACTTGACCTTGTGATTTGGGGATTCATCCACAATAATGTGCAAAAACTATAGTTCATCATTTTCCTTGCTGTATAGTATTCCACTGTTTGACTATTCTGTAATTTATTTATCCATTCCCCTATTGATGGACATTTAGATTTAGCTTTTTGGTAACACAGACAGCGCTGGCGCAAACAGCCTCATATATGACTCCTGGTGTGCGTGTGTACAAGTTACTCTCCGGTATATACCTGATCCTGAAAGTCTTTACTGATCTCCCAATGGCAAAGTGCTGTTCTCTGGTTTGATTCTCCTTGCACCTCAGAGTTCCGAGTTCAACACTCGCATTTCCACTAAACCCTCTTTCCCTGTGTATTAGTTAGGATTCATGATTGTGAGTGACAAAAATCCCAACTGAAGTGAGATTAAGCCAAAAAATGAGCGTGTGTGTGTGTGTGTGTGTGTGTGTGTGTGTGTGTGTGTGTGTAGTGAGGCACGGGTGCGGGAGGAACGTGTTGGAATGAATGTATGATTGAGCAGTCAGGAGGGGGACTGATTTAAACTAGTATCACCTCTGCAGCCCTAAAAAAAGTCTCTTGGTGTCCCTCTGGCTGGTCACCTACTCATCCCTGAGCCAGTCCCTGTGGCCAGGGGAGCACAGTGTGCTGCTCTGATGGGCCAGGCTGAGCTACAAGCCCAGCCCTGGAGCTGGGGTGGTGGGTCAGAGCCCTAAGCTTGTGGGCTGAGAGTAAAGGAGAAGGGAGTTCCTCACCTGGAGATGGGTACTGCTCCTAAAAGAAGGGTAATGACCACAAAGTAGCCTAAAACAGTGAGTGTCTGACTTGCCCTGGGCTTGCATGTGGCTGGACAAGGTATGTCGCATCCTCGGTGTCTGTTTCTTTCTGCATGGCTGAGGGTGATGAGCTGAAGGTCCTTGCGATCTCGTCTGGCTCTGCACTGTGAGCTCTGGCTGCCTCGTCATCCTCCTCCTTGCTCCTCTTGTGTCTCTTAAAATCATAGCTGGGCCCAACCTCTGTGGCGCTGAGAGGTCAGCCTTTGCTTCTCCAGTCTTCCAGAGCATTCCCCATGGATGTTCTCAGAAATGCCAGGCTGCAGTTCTGAGCTCACCTCCACGGCACATTCATCTGACCACATGACGTGACTTCTCAGAGGCAGCTCACCCACCGCAGGACAACTTCTCAAGCTAAGCCCGCCACGAAGGCCAGAAGTCTTTCTAAAGCATCATTCTCACCACAACCTCACAACCTTTCTTTCAGGTTGCAACCTTCAGAGTCTTCTGTGGCTCTTCACCTTCCTTACGCCCCTGAATCCAATCTGTCACACAATTTGGTCATTTCCTTCCTCTGTTATGCCCCTCAGGCCCCCTCTCTGCTTCTTATTGCTTTGCTCACTTTGATGAAAGCAACTGCCATGCTGTGACCTGCCCTGTGGACAGGCCCGCTGACAGGGAACTGGGGGCAGCCTCAGGCCAACAGCCCATGGGGGCCTGAGTTCTGCCAGCAGCTGCGTGTGTCAGTTTGGAGGTGATCCTTCCCCAGGGGAGCCTTGAGCTGATCACAGCCCCAGCCAATGCCTTGACTGCAGAGGAAAGGCTACATCACGCCTGGGCTCCGCCCACAGAAACCAAATGAGCTGCAGGCAATTGTTGTCAAGAGGTGGAGACAGCAGACATCCTGATCTTGTACCTGAACTTTAAGGAAATGAATCTAAGATTTCACCATTCAGGATGAAAGGAATTTTTTTTCTTCTTCTAACGGACACTCTATTAGTCAGGGTTCTTCCGAGAAACGGAAAAGGGAGAGCGATTTGGGGAGTCCAAAATCTGCAGGGAAGGCTAGGAGGCCAGAGACTCAGAAAAGAGCTGCCGCCTGAGGCCAAAGGCCATCTTCTGGCAGAATTCCCTCTTGCTCTGGGGAGGTCAGTCTTTGTTCTATTAAGGCCTTCAGCAGATTGAATGAGGCCCAGCCACATTGTGTAGGGTAATCTGCTTTACTCAAAGTCCAGCTGATTTAAATGTTAATCTCATTTGCAAAACACCTTCATGGAAACATCCAGGATGCTGTTTGACCAAATATCTGGGCACTGTGGCCCAGCCAAGTTGACATAAAATTAATCATTACAGATACCCTGTACCAGTTAAGTAAATGCCCTTCTTTTTTTTTTTTTTTTCCGGTATGCGGGCCTCTCCCTGCCGTGGCCTCTCCCGCCACGGAGCACAGGCTCCGGATGCGCAGGCCCAGCGGCCATGGCCCATGGGCCCAGCTGCTCCGCGGCACGTGGGATCCTCCCGGAACGGGGCACGAACCTGCGTCCCCTGCATCGGCTGGCGGACTCTCAACCACTGCGCCACCAGGGAAGCCCGTAAATGCCCTTCTATTCCTAATTTATTAAGGGCTTTTCATAAGTCCTGAGTTTGTGTTGAATTTTATCAAAAAATCTTTTTTTAAAATTTATTTATTTGACTGTGTTGGGTCTTTGTTGCTGCATGCGGGCTTTCTCTAGTTGAGGTGAGTGGGGACTACTCTTCATTGCAGTGCACAGGCTTCTCATTGTGGTGGCTTCTCTTGTGGAGCAAGGGCTCTAGGCCTGTGGGCTCAGTACTTGTGGCACATGGGCTCAGTAGTTGTGGCTTGCAGGCTCTAGGGCTCAGGCTCAGTAGTTGTGGTGCATGGGCTTAGTTGCTCTGCAGCATGTAGGATCTTCCCGGACCAGGGCTCGAACCGGTGTCCCCTGCATTGGCGGGTGGATTCTTAACCACTGTGCCACCAGGGAAGCCCCTCAAGCTACACTTTTATATTACTATTCTCATTTGATCTATATGTTATTACATAAAATTTATAAGTTTTCTAAAACCCTTCTTGCGTTGTTGAAATAAATCCAACTTGATCAGGAAACAGAAATGTTTCTCAGTTCACCCTTTGCTCACCATTCCCACCGCCACCACATGTGCTGGCCAGAAAGCAGAGTGCCAGCCCAGTGCCAGGACTAGGGATGAGACCCCCTGCAGGGCCTTCTGGTCCGTGCCCACCCCCGACCCCAGCCATCTCTGGGCTTGGCCCAGGACGGCCCACAGGCTGCAGGAAGAGACTTGCACAATCTACCCGGAGCCTGTGGGTGGGACCTGACAGCTGTCCAAGTCACAGTCCTCACCCAGATAAGGGTGGGGCTGACGGGATGTCCTGGTAGTCGAGAGGCCTGGGGTAACAGCAGGTAGCTGGTGGTTGGGGGGTGAAACAGACAAATACACTCACATGCACACTCACGTAGCAGGTAAAGACTTCAGCTTCAGCCATGGGCTGCGTAAACACTCCTTGGCTCTGGGTCTCTCCGGCTTTATTGAAAGTTCCCCAGATGGGACAAGTCTTTTTTTTCCGCTTATGCCCCCTTCTCAGTCTCCAGAGCCTAGGCACTGAGTCAGCCAGGCTGCAAGGTTGAGGGCACAGTCCTCCAGACTGCCAGGAATTCTGACCCACTTTTAGAGGGGCTTACCCAACTGTGCAGTCTCAGGGGACAGCCCCTACAAGACTGTCCTCACTTCAGACACCAGCTGCAAGTTCAGGGGTCCCCAGGACCACCCTCACTTTAGACCAGCTGGCTACAAATTCGGGGGTCCCCAGGACCACCCTCAGGTTTGATCATTTGCTAGGATGACTCACAGAACTCAGGAAAGCTCTACACCTAGGATTACAGTGTGTTAGTTTGTTTTTTTTATAGTGAAAGGATACAAATTGAAACAAGCCAAAGAAGGAGACAACAGGGCAGAGTCTGGGAGAAGCTAAATGGGAACTTCCAGCTGTCCCTTCTCCGTGGAGTCACCTCTTCCCAGCCACAGTGAGTGATAGTATGCCCAGAGTATTACTAACTGGGGGCCTTGAGCCTTTGATGTCCAGAGTGTTTACCAGGGCTCCCTCACCTACTGCCCACGTGGCTGACCTTTAGTCTCCAAGCCCTCTGGGAGGTCAGGCTAATAGCTTTAGTCCCAGTTCCTCTGGAGGTTGGAACTGATAACAGTCTCTTTCAGAGGCCTCATCACAGATCACACTGTCAGACTGTCCAGGGGCCAAAGCCCCCAGGCAAACAAAGACTCTCCCATCAGGCAGGCCATTCCAGGGGCCAGACCCCTCTTTAAGTCAGGTTAATCCTTCACAGTACAATAGGGCCAGCTCCAAAGTAAGTGCCCAAAGACACAGGGTGGTGTGGCTGTTAGAAGCCTGGCCTTGATTTTAAAGCCTCCAGTTCCAGCTCTGGCTTTGCCACTCCTGAGCTTAGTGATCTTAGCAAGTTGCTTTACCCCTGTTGATACCCACCAGCCAAAGACACCCAGGAACATCACTGTAGTTGAATGAATTTGAGTTTATTGGTACTTGTTGCAACCAAGGAGAACGTACACTGTGGGGAACCATGGAGTGTCTCAGTAAGTAGGAGGTAGGAGGGGCTTATTGTAGGATTTGGGCTTGTATGAGGTGATTTACAGTGTAAAAAATTAATAAACAGAAACCTCAGGTAGAGTCGGGAGGCCAGAAGGGGGTGTTCTCATGCACTATGAACAATAGCAGAGACCAACAGGAAGAGGAAAGACTCCTTTCCTGGCAAGGACTCAGCCAATGAAAAGCCATGGACTCCGCTTACTAGACCCCTCCCAGCTTCCTTTTCCTCTCTGTAAAAGCATTCTCTTTCCACTGCAATGTAGGGGCTTTGCACACACACACCCCCAACTCTACGGAGACAGAAGCTCCTGCACTTGGGAGCCTTCCAAACCTCACCCTATGTCCTTCTTCAGGCTGTTCATCTGTATCGAATAAACTGGTAAACGTGTTTCCCTGTATCCTGTAAGCCATTCTAGCTAATTATCGAATCCAAGAAAGGGTTCATGGGAACCCTAACTTATAGCTGGCTAGTCAGAAATACAGATAACAACCTGGGACTTGCAATTGACATGTGAAGCGGACGCAGTCTCATGGGGCTGATCCCTTAACCTGTGATCTGATGCTAACTCCAGGTAGATAGTGTCAGAATTGAGGTGAATTGTAGGACACCCAGCTGATGTTGCAGAGAATCGCTTGGTGTGGAAGAAAGCCCCACTCCTTTGGTGACCAGAAGTGTCAGAGGTGTTCTGTTTGAGAAATAAAGGAGAAACTGGAGTGTGTTTTCCTACTCAAGCCAGTAGATACCATCATCGACATCACTGAAAAATAAGAGTTCGTGATAAAATGGAGAAATTGTAGAATCAAAATAAAGCCAAATACATGAGAGACAGAGGGAAGGATGTCCTGAGGAGAGGTCATCCGATGAGGGCCACGGTCTGTCACTGTGACACCTACATGCTGCCAGGGCAGCCAGAGTTGTATGTGAGTGTGTGTGTGTGTGTGTCCCCTTTGAGTGTGGGAGATCATAAGTGAGTACAGTAGCAATACATAAACTGGATTATATACCATGACCAAGTGGGATTTACCCCAGTAGTGCCAAGTTGGTTTAACATCCAAAAAATCCATTATTGCCACATAGCACATTAAAGAATAAAGGGGAAAAAATATGACTGTCTCAATAGACACAGAAAAAGCATTTGACAAAATTCAACACCTTGCATGATAAAAAAACACTAAAGGAGCTAGGAATAGAAGGGAACTACCTCAACCTGCTAAAGGGCATCTAAGAAAAAATGCTTTCCTTCCAATATTATGTACAAGACAAGTATGTCTGCTCTTGCCACTTCTAGTCAACATTATACTGTTCTAGTCAGGAAAAGAAAAAGAAATAAATGGCAACTGGAGCAGAAATAAAGAAGTAAAACCATCTCTATTTGCAGGTGACATGATCTTATATGTAGAGAATCTTAAGGAGTCAAAAAAGAAAAAGAGAAAACTATTAGAGCCATGAAACAAGTTCAGCAAGATTACAGGATGCACGATCAATATACAAAAGCATCAATTTTATCTCTTTATAATAGAAATGAGCAATTCAAAAAGAAAATTAAGAAAAGAACTCAATTGATAATAGCATTAAAGAGAACAAAATACTTAGGAACAAACTTAACAAAACAAGTGTAAGACTTGCTCACTGAAAACTACAAAACATTGTAGGAAATTAAAGACCTAAATAAATGTAAAGACAGCACATCTTCATGAATTGGAAAACTTAAAATTAAGACGCAGTGCCCCCCAAATTCATCTATAGCTTCAATTCAATCTCCATCAAAATCCCCAGCTATCTTCTTTGCACAAATTGACAAGCTAATCCTAATATTCATATGGAAATTCAAGGGACCCTGAATAGCCGAAACAATCTTGAAAAGAAAGAACAAAGTTGGAGGACTCATACTTCCTGATTTCAAAACTTACTACAAAGCTACCGTAATGAAGACACTGTGATATGAGCATAAGGATAGACAAACAGATCAATGAAATAGAATCAGAGTCCAGAAATAAACGCTCACATTTACAGCTAAATGATTTTCAACTGAAGGTGTCAAGACAATTCAATGGGAAAAGAACAGCCTTTTCAGCAAATGGCTGGAAGAACTGGATATTCACTTGCAAAAGAATGAAGTTGAACCCCTACTTCACACATATACAAATGTTAACTCAAAATGATGGAAGACCTAAATGTAGGGGCTAAAACGATAAAACCATTAGAAGAAAGCATAGGTGTAAATCTTCATGATCTTGGATTAGGCAATGGCTTCTTAAATACTCCACCAAAAGCACAAGCAGCAAAAGAAAATTTAGATAAACTGGGAACTATCAAAATCAGAAACTTCCGTGCTGCAGAGGATATCATCAAGAAAGTGAAAAGACAACCCACAGACTGGGAGAAACACTGCAAATCATATATCAAATCAGAGAACACATGAAGAACTTTCTCAATTCAACAAAAAGACAAATAATCCAATTAAAATGGGCAAAAGATCTGAATAGATATTTCTCTAAAGAAGACATACAGGGACTTCCCTGGTGGCACAGTGGTTAAGAATCCACCTGCCAATGCAAGGGACACGGGTTCAAGCCCTGGTCCAGGAAGATCTCACATGCTGTGGAGCAACTCAGCCTGTGTACCACAACTACTGAGCCTGCGCTCTAGAGCCCATGAGCCACAACTACTGAGCCCATGTGCCATAACTACTGAAGCCCGCATGCCTAGAGCCTGTGCTCCACAACAAGAGAAGCCACTGCAATGAGAAGCCTGCACACTGCAACGAAGAGTAGCCCCCGCTCGCTGCAACTAGAGAAAAGCCCGCACACAGCAATGAATAACCAACGCAGCCAAAAATAAATACATACACTTATAAAAAAAAAAAAGATATACAAAAGGCCAATAAATATGTGAAAAGATCCTTAACATCAACATTATGGAAACACATACAAGATACCACTTCACACACTAGGATAGTTATAATAAAAAAGACAGTAACAAGAGGTGGCAAAGATGTGGAGAAAGTGGAACCCTCATACAATGCTGACAGGAATGTAAAATGGTGCAGGTACTTTGGAAAACAGTCTGGCAGTTCCTCAAAAGACTATGGCCCAGCAATTTCACTCCTAGGTGTACATGCAACAGAAGTAAAAACATTGTCCACACAAAAGAATTGTACATGAATGTTCATAGCAGCATTATTCATAATAACCCAAAATAGCAGAAACAATCCAAATGTCCATCAGCCCATGAATAAAGTGTGGTATATCTATACAGTGGAGTATTACACAGCCGTAAAAGGGGTGAAGTACTGATACCTGCTACATCATGGATGAATCCTGAAAATATTACGCTAAGCAAAAGAAACCAGACACAAAAGGCTACATATTCTATGATTCCATCTATATGGAGTGTCCAAAATAAGCAAATCTAAAGAAACAGAAAGTAGATTAGTGGTTGCCTAGGGCTGGGGTGGGTGTGGTTTGAGGTTGACAGTGAAGGGATGAGGGGTTCCTTTTTGGGTTAATGAAAATGTTCTCAAATTGATTGTGGCGATGCTTTCACAACTCTGAATATATAGTAAAAGCCATTGAATTACATACTTTAGATGGATGAATTATATGGCATGTGGATTATATCTCACTAAAGTTGCGTCAAAATAGTATAAGAGGAGAGGAGCAGAGGCAGTAAGGGGAGCCTGTCAGGACGTACTGTGATTCCTGATACCTGGAGCCACCTTCCAGGCCCTCCCCTGCCCTGCCTGTCTCCACTCCTGGCCTGGCACCTCAACTCCATTCTGTTCAGGCGTGAAAAGAACTACGTGTAAATGTTTGGTCGAACCAGCTGTTCTATATGCTGGCCTGGTAAGGAGTTTGTTGTCAGCTCCTCCCAAACCAGCTATGAAGGTGAGGGAGAACTCTGGGTGGGACACAGCCCCTCTGGGCGATGAGACCAGCCGCAGAGGCGGCCCAGGCCTGGGAGAGCCCGGGAACTCCAGCCCCGTGAGGGCCGTGGCTGTACCCACTGCAGGTGGGTTAAGCCCCCAGCCCCCAGGATCAGAGTGTGGCCCTCAAATCTTGGGGACCCCGAGAAGTCTCAAGTCTGCGGCCCTGGAGGCCTGGCCCCCGGGGCCCGGTGCCTCAGAGAGGTCCTCAAAGCCTGCAGGATGGTGCCCTGGCTGTTCCGTACGTTGTAGTCACTGAGCTGCAGCAGGCGGTCAAAGTCTTCCTCCTTGTAGGTCATGTTGAACATGGAATAGGGGGAGTTGTCCCCCGTGAGATCCACCTGGCCGGCCGGGAGCTCTGCAGGGCTGCGCTGGACACCTGTCCAGGGGTGGAAGGGGGTTAGGCGCAGGGCCCAGAGGCCTCCACAGCTGGCAGAACGGCTCCTGGTGGCTGGACACAGGGGTGAGCTGCTCCCCACTGAAGGGGTTCCTCCCAGCCCCGTGTCCTTTGCCCAGAACTATAACTGTGGATAGCAGGATGCTATTTTGAGGTATGACGCATGTGCTGCTTCCCACATTTTCTCACAGCATTACACATCTTCCACTGTTCAGGCCCCCACCCTGGTATCCACCTCACCCCCAGGGGTAAGGCGGAAGCAGCAGAAAAACAAAGCCCTTTAGGTTAGTGGGTGGATTCTTAAAACTCATGATGGAAGCAAGCGTCTGAAAACCAAAGAGCTTTTGCTTTGCAAGAAACAGTCTTTGTTGAGAGAGAAAGAGACTCCCAAGATGCGGGCTTAGCATGTTAAGAGTAAAGCTAGAAGGTTTGGAATTATGGCAAGAACTAGAAAGCCAGAAGATTGCACAAAGGCAGAATTAGGTTTTCCCATCAAAAGGGGATAAAAGTCTGACCAGTTGGTGGGAGGCGAGGATTAGAAGGAATGTGATGAGAGTTCAGATTTCGGGGGCCCTGGAGTAGAGGCCCAGCTCCCTGAGAAAGGACCCCAGAATGGTCTGCGGTAGAATGACAGAGAGGCCAATTGTGACCCCAGACAGGTTTAGGGGAATCTGAGAGAGAGGGGACTGGGGCTTCTCTTTTCTGGCTGTCCAGCCTGGGGGGCCTTTAGGAAGTCCTCCAACAATGTGGTGCGCAGTAGTGGTGGACGGTGACAGTGCAGGGATTCCCATACATGGCCCCTGCCATAGAGCGGGGGAGCAGAGCCCAGTTGTAGTGACGGGCATGGGGAGGGGGAGGCCAAAGGAGCCTGGGGTCATGACAAAGAGGACACCAGCCCAGTGGCTTTGCAGACAGAGGGCCTCTGCAGGGATCTGGGCATCCACAACAGGCCAGGGTATTGCCATGTCCCAGACTGGGTGGGACTAGCCTTAAGACTCCTGCCTCTGCTGGCTGCAGGGGCACTGGGAGGGCCCAGAGCGGTGCCTCTGAGGGGCCAGGCTTCCAGGCTGTTAGGAAGGGGGGCTGCCTCACCTGGGGCTGAGTGGTCCCTGAAGGAGGCGTTTACCAGCGGGAAGTGAAGCACGACAGGGGCATCAGGGCAGGTGGGGTCTGAGAAGAGGTGGCACTCCCAGGGCTGGCGTCGGTCCTGAGGACTGGGCTCCACACGGGGGAACGGCAGCCCCCGGGCCCGGCAGTCTAGCTCCGTCTGCTGCAGCACCTGGTGGGGCAGAGGGGGCTCAGAGAGCAATGGCTACTTCCCAGTCATCCCAGGTCAGCACTCTAGAAGATGCTAGGACAGCTCCAGCCCAAACTGACTGCTCAAGACAACCTGATTCTGTCCTGCTCGTGGCCCAGTCAAGCTACACAGTGCCTCGGAGGGAAGCAAAGGATCCCGGTGGTCTGCAGTATTGTTTGACTAAAATCTTTGGTGGGGCACAGATCTTGCACCCCATATGGGATTGCTGTTTCTGGGATATTCAATCTCAGAGCCTCCAGGGCCTCAGTAGGGGACCCACTTCTGTCTCACAGCCCTACCCACCCCCTTCCCCAGAGTCCTCAGGGAGGCCCCTGGGAGGATGGACGTGGACAGGCCAGGCTCTCCTCCTAGCTCTGTCCGGCGGTTCCTCTTGGGGTGGGCATGGCGAGCTTCCTCCCTGTCTACCGTTCTTGGGAGCCCAGGGCCCCAGCACCTCCACAGCCCTTCCCAACCCTGGCAGGAGCCTTTGAGTCACAGCCTGTCATCTCTCCCTCCCCCTGGGGACCCAGAAGGTCTGGGCCAGTGGCCCTGCTGCTCGTCCCTGGAGCATGGCCTGGGTGGGCGAAGGGTCTGGGGTTCCCATGGGGTGACCAGCGGCACCTCAAAGGGCGAGGATAGAGAGTAGTCGAAGGATAGTATGAGGTCCAGCCTGCGGCCTGGCCGGAACATGGAGGGACAGCTGGTGTTGAGGAAGTAGCCGGCATCCACCAAGCAGAGCTGGGGCTCCTGTGGGGTCAGCTGGCCGGCGGAGGAGTCTACCTGGCTGTCTGATGGGAGAGGTAGCAATAGTCAGGGGCAGCAAGTCCAACACAGATCACCCACCCACCCCTTATACTGCACTCGCCTCCACGTCCCCTTCTAACCCCTGGTGTCACTCCCTGATTGCACGTGCCAGCCCAGCCCTTCCCAAGACCTCCTCCAAGCCACACCCCAGGAGTGGATGCTGGGACCCCCCAGGCCTCTGCCAGCCCCAGCCATGGTCCATCTCCACCCAGGAGCCCAACCTTGTTACCTGGGGACACATGGCAGTGGCCCTTACCTGCCCAGGTGGAGAAGTCCTTCTGGGCACGGTAGTCCTGGTGCAGCTGGAGGCCCTGGAGGAAGTTGGAGCTGTGCTGGTAGAGTGGTCTGCTCGTCAGGAAGCCCTTCAACATTTGGGCTAGCGCTGTTCCAGGCTGGAGCCACAAGGCCTCCGGCCCTGAGGAGGTCCCCGAGGAGGGAGGAGATTCCTCTGAGCCCAGAGAAGCAGACATTGGTCCATTGAGGGGTCTGGAAATGCCTGGCCCTCCCTCCCCCGACAGTCCCCCCCGCCGACCCTGTAGCATCTGAAGGGGAAGCGGCTTCACCGCAGGCTCCCCTCAGTGCCTCCCTCTCCTACCCAGGCTCCTGATCTCGTCCTTGATGTGCTGCTTCCAGGCATCACTGGAGCTGGTGAGGTTATACCAGGCATCCAGCAAGTTCAGGGAGAAAATGTTGCTCCAGATACCTGAAGGCCAAATTCCCAAGAGAGGTCAGCCTTAGGCCTCAGTGCCCTGCCCCCCATCACTTGGAAGGCAGTGGTCCCCACCCTTGAGTGCAGATGGAGAATAGGAGGGGGAGCAGGCTGCCTCTGCAATGGCCCTTTCCCCCAGCTCAATATCTGCCCTCCCCGGGTGCTCTGCCCAGACCTGGGTACAGGGCATTCAGAGTGATGACCACTCACCTTCCAGGAAGCAGATGCGGGACTCAGGGATCCTCCTCATCAGCCGCCCCATGAAGAAGTCCGAGCCGAAGAGCTCAGAGGGGATGAAGGCGCCGTACTTCAGGAACCCGACCTCATAGGGGGAGAACTCGACCCACTCTGAGGGGCCAGGAGGGAAAGGCAGGAATGAAAGGACAGTGGGTTTGGGGAGCCCCAGCTCTGACAAGGGCCAAAGACACTGCTCCCCAGCAGGCCTCCGCCTCCTCCCCGCCCGGCTGACTGTTGAACTGACCTCTCCCCCACCCAGCCCCTTGTCTACATCCTCACCACCACAGCCCTGCCCCAGGACGGCGAGCTCTGCTGGCTGCCTCATCAGGCAATCAGAACCACCATCCTTCCAGAAGGCTGGCCATCTGTGCAGGAGTTTCCTGTGTGAATTCTCTGGGGGCCCTCAGGGTGCAAAGGAGGTGTGCATGCACGTGTGTGTGTTGGAGGGTGGAGTGGACAGGACTGAGGACTGTACCCTTGAAGTCCGGGGTCTGCAGATTGTTCTCTTTGACATTGAGGCTCAGGTAGAGGGGCAGAGGGTTCTGGCCCCGCTCCAGCGCAGCTCTCTGTCCTGACAGCTTCTGATCCATCACCTGGGGTGGGGGCGTGAGGGCCAAAGTAAGGTTGGGAGCACCCTGGAGGCAGGGTGGGAGCACAGGCTGGGGGTGAGGAGCGTTGGGGTCTCCATGTAGGGCTGTGCACTGCATATCTGCAGACAGCACTGTTCACAAGGACCACAGTGTCAACAGTGACACCCACCCCTGCATCCTGTGGTTCCAGTGGCCCATCTTTATGGGTTGAAGCATGGAGGGTACATGGACCCTGATGCACAGGCACAAAGGCACACGCACGCGCGCGCGCACACACACACACACACACACACACAGACGCTGCTTTCCAGAAAGGACTCAGAAATCCCCCTTCAGTGTACATTGTAAGCTTTGCCAGGGGATGGGCTGCCCCTTCTAGGTTCATCTGGACCAGTTCAAGTTTCAGCCCCTGCCAAACACTCTCCTGACATCCTCATCTCCACCTTTCCTGCTTTGCACAGTACAAAGTTGTACCCCACTATTTATCCTTGCCTTTTGTTTCTAATTTTCCCTCCAATAGAACTCCAAGCTCTGGCAAGGACTCTGGCTTGCCTTTTGGGGAAGCCTCCACAGAGCCTCACTGAATTCTAGGGGAACAGAAAGGTCTCCTTCTATCCCGGACCAGAAATGAAAATAGAGTTCATCTCAAGCCTCAGCAAGGTTAAGGGTGGTGACTGCCTGGAACCCCACCTGGGGAAGGATCCTGCTGCCACAGGCCCTGGGTTGTTACTCATGGAGCAGTATGTGTACCATGAACGCACCACCTCTCTCTTAGGCTCTCTGAGCTGGAAGGCACCCCACTCAGCAGCTAGACCTAGGAGGTTCCCACCCTGCCATATCAACCTTTATCATCAGATTTACTTAGAGTTAAATATACAGATGACTGGGTCTCTTCTGAGAATCATCAGAAGCCACTTAGGAATTTGTCTTTTTAAAACCTCCCCAGGTGATTCTGATGATCAGCCAGATGTGCATCCCGGGACTCTAGCCTAGCCCATCCAACAGGGAGTCCGGCTCCCACACCCATGACAAAGCCTCAGCACACCTGGTGTGCTTCCCTTCCCCTGGCACCCCTCTGTCACACAGTGAGAGCACTCAGGTCACAGTCACCTTTTCCTCCAGTTCTTCAGTGGTACCCAATACGACTTGAGTTATGGGGAATCCACAGGAAATTCTCCAAATATGGCTCAAGCGGCCTGGCACTGAGCATTTGTTATATTTACAAGTTAGTCCTGTGGGTGTGAGTATGTATGTGTGCTGAGGAGGGAGGGGGCTTGATGAATACCTGTGATTTCCTTTCTCAAAGTCTTTTATTTAGGAATCCTGTTTGCCTGCTCTTTCGACGTGTACAATCTTTTACTACAGATGCAATTTCTGCCCTGGGAAAGCCTTGGAAAAGGGTCAGCACACCTCTCTATCAACTGAAACAGCACCCAGTATTCCTTTTCCTTTTAATAGCTCACCAGTAAGTCATGGCAAGTCTCTGGATCTCTACCCGCACCCCCCCCCAGTTTCCAAATGAGGGTCCCCAACCCTGCAGAACACCACTCTGATGACTCAAGGGTCCCACCTGGAGGGTGGGAGCTGGGTGCAGTTGGTGGTCTGTCAGTGTGATCTGGGTCTTGCACAGGGTGGCACTAAAGTGTATATAAAACCTTTTGTCTAGAGTTGAAGAAAAATATGTAAGACCTTTTTAACTCAGGAAAAGATAGGAGAAAAACTGTAAGTTTCTCCTTGAAGAATGGTGAGCAGCTTCTAAGCCTTTCAGTGTTTGCCAGCAAGAGAGTAAAAACAAAGTTTCAAAGAGATAATTTGAGAAGCACTGATTACAACAGGTGTATTTTGTAAGTGGGTTCTTATAAAAACTGAAGTAATATTATAAAAGTATATAGACTAAGTAATTTGTTCTAAGTTTCAGGGTATAATATTTCTCTAATAATACTTAGTATTAATGAAATTGTGATTTGTTATATGTGGAGTTATATTTTCTGACCACTTAAAATGACTTTTGGTACTGTAGCTCTGTATAGTATAGAGATAATAAATACTTATTTTTATCTAAAGGCAAATTTGAAATCAACACTAAATTTTTCTCAATAAAGAATTATTTTAAAAATGTGAGCTTTAAGAGAGAAAGCATGATGACTAAGAAAAAAAAAGAAACAATATTTGCAAAGCTTTCACATTGTGACAAAATTTTTTAAACTGCATGGGTACTCATTTTAAAGAATGCGTTGATGTTCAGTAATATCGCAAGGATTTTTATTCTTGTGAACAATAAGTTTGTCTTTTTTAAAATGACTACAAACTGTGTCCATAAAACCATGTATTAAGTCATTACTGGAGGATCAAATGTAATTAAATATGTCTTCTTTACAGCCTAGGATCAAATTGCATTTTCTAGCACTTCATAAAATGAACTGTTAAAACAAGCTTTCCCCACTCTATAGTAATTAATTGTTGCCACCAGGCAGAAAAGTCAGTTAATAAAACACAGCACCCTCAAAACCAAACATGAACTTGAACAGTAGATCCAAAGAATACATGGGATATATTAATAAGATAAAAACATTTCAAGTAATTATGTTGGTTTTATAAATTCCATGCCATTTCGACAAAGATCCCAACAATATTTATCATGAAACTTGACTAACTGATTCTATTATGTATATAGGAGGGCAAAGGGCCAAAAGTGGCCAAGATAATTCTGAGAACCAAGGTGGCAGATGGGGGTAAATTTGCCCTATCAGAAACTGAGATTTATCACAAAGGTAGTAACTAAGCCAGGGCAGGATTGGCACAGGGATAGAGAAGGAGCCCCATTAGAATGGAATAGAGGGACTCCCTATTGGCTAAGAATCTGCCTGCCAATGCAGGGGACACAGGTTTGAGCCCTGGTCTGGGAAGATCCCACATGCCGCGGAGCAACTAAGCCTGTGCACCACAACTACTGAGCCTGTGCTCTAGAGCCTGCGAGCCACAGCTACTGAGCCCGTGTGCCACAACTACCAAAGCCCACGCACGTAGAGCCTGTGCTCCGAAACAAGGGAAGCCACTGCAGTGAGAAGCCTGCACACCTCAACGAAGAGCAGCCCCTGCTCGCTGCAACTAGAGAAAGCCCATGCACAGCAACGAAGACCCAACACAGCCAAAAATAAATAAATAAAATAAATAATTTTTTTAAAGAAGTTAGCATTAAAAAAAAGAGGATGTCCCAATGACAAATATACTTGAAAATATGCTCACTCTCACTAAAAACCAAGGAAATGGAAAACTACAATAAAATTTCCTTTCACACCTATAAAATGAAAAAACATTTAAAAGTGTGAAGAGCATGTAGAGAAAAAGAAACTATGATACACTGGTGGTGGGAGTGTGAATTAATACAACCTTTTTGGAGAACAACTTGTCAATAGTTAGAAAAGTTGAAGATACACTACCCACTGGCCTAACAATTCCACTACTGGCTATCATCTCTCTTCAAGGATTAGAGAATCTCTAACACAAGGGCACAGGGAGACTTCTACAAAACCATTGTACAAATAATATTACATTTTTCTTAAGGATATATATTTTTAATAAAAGTATGCATAATAAACATATATCTAATAAAGTATATAATAAAGGTTTATAAAATATGTTATATATTATATAATATTATAAAGTGTACAGATTGCAGGTATGTATGTGATGATAAAACTAAATTCAGGATGGTGGTTACCTCTGGGGGTGGGAGGGAAATGGGACTGAAAGGGGGGCCTACAGGGGGGGCTTTGGCTCTATCTGTAATATTTCACTTCTTAGGCTGATTAGTGAGATCATGCATATTCCTTATATTATTCTTCATGCTTTATGCATTTTCTTAAGTCTGAAGATCATTGTGATAAATTTTTTATATTAATATTTTATAATAAATATTTTTAAACTAATAACTAAAAAACAAGAATGGTTGGTAATTTCCAAGTAGCACTGTGCTTGCCAACAAGAATAAAATTTAAAGAAAAAAGTTAAAACAAGTTCACTTTTGGCATTAGTTTACACGCTAATCATTCTTGGTCAAACACCTGATATCCAAAGATAAGAAAGGTAAGAATCTTTCCTCTGCTAATATATTTGATAGTTTACTTTTTTGTTATACATGTTAAAAATACTTTCTGTGTTTTAGCTGTTTCAAATGCTTTAAAAGAAACTTTGTTCAGATAACTATATGTGGTAAAACAACAATGTGAAAAAAATTCCTGATTTTAATAATTACATCAGTTAATGTAAGATTCAGCAATTAACTTACTAAGCTTTCCTTAAAGAAGCAACGCATAAAAAATTTATTTGCTCAGTTTTGTATTAATGGTGTTAGGATAATAGTAAAGAAACAGAATAGCTAACACTTAATGCTTACTCTATGCCAAGGCGCCACTGAGTGCTCGCAGCAACCCTATGTGTTAAGTACTCTTCTCATCCTCATTGTACAGATGAAAAAAACTGAGGCGCAGAGAGGTTAAGTAGTTTGCCTAAGGACACATAGCTGGTAAGAGACACTGGGATTAGAATCTAGGAAATCTGGCTCCAGAGTCTGTGCTTTTTTTTTTTTTTTTTTTTTTTTTTTTTGCCGTACACGGGCCTCTCTCTGTTGTGGCCTCTCCCGTTGCGGAGCAACAGGCTCCAGACGCGCAGGCTCAGCGACCATGGCTCACGGGCCCAGCCGCTCCACGGCATGTGGGATCTTCCCGGACTGGGGCACGAACCCGTGTCCCCTGCATCGGCAGGTGGATTCTCAGCCACTGCGCCACCAGGGAAGCCCGAGTCTGTGCTTTTAACACTACCATGAAGATGAAGAAAAATACATTTCATATTACAGTATAAATAAAATAAAATGAAAGCTGTTCCAAAAACCTCACTGACTCTTAAACACGATGCTTAACTGACTTTGACATTGGTCCTTAGCTCTTGGGAGACCCAGAAATTTCTGTTTCATGGCAATCAATTGAAGAATAACCTGATTCAAAATGTCGGCATCCCAAAGTTGGCAGACAAGGAAGTACAGCAGTTCCCACATCCCTTAACCACTGGCCTCTTACCCAGCAGGAAATGTGCGTGCACACGTCAGCTAGTCACAAGGCTGTCCCAGCCCTCACCCTTGCACATAGGCTCTGCCTCGCATGCGCAGGGGCCCTACCTGTCCGTGCAGCGCAAACTCCAGCACCAGACCCCACAGGTCCACAAAGGTCGTGGGGTGGCCCTGCTCAGCCCGTTGTTCCAGCTCCCGATAGTAGCTCGCCAGGCGCTCAGGAGAGAAGGCCTCCAGCTTGCTCTTGGCCAGGTGCTCCCGGGCGTGTCCGATGGGTCCCTTCAGGTCCCTCTGCGACCACTCAGGGTCCCCATACAGATGGGCCATCGTCCTGAGAGAACAAAGGGACATTACAGTCTGAGGTCAAGGCCCAGCATGGGTCGCTGCAACTCCAACTTCCACCCTCCGACTTCTCCCAACACGTGGCTCTGGCTGCCAAAGCCCCACCTATCTGGAAACTGCCTCAGGGCATTCTCTCCTTCTTGATCTGTACTGTCCAATATAAATAGAATGTGAGCCACATATGTAATTTAAATTTTCGTAGTAACCACATTTTCAAAAAGTAAAAAAAGATCTGAAAAATTAATTTTAACAGTATATTTCATTTAATTCAGTATCTAAAATTATCATTTCAGTGTGTAATCGATATGAAAATTAATATAAATATTCTTTTCAAACTGTTCTTTCAGAATTCACTGTGCATTTTATATTTAACACATCTCAGTTTGGACTAGCCACATTTCAAGTGGTCAATAACCACACGTGACTAGTGGCTACTGTATTGTACAGCACAGCTGTAGACTCCTACTCCCATCTTTATAGATCCGTCCTGAAGCCCTTTAAGACTCTGCTTGTCAACAGCTGTCACCTAAACTCTGAGTTTACTCCTCTTTTACTCCTTAAAGTCACATTTCGATAAGACTCAAAGGAATGAATCTCTAATAGTGAAAATTTCCACTTCGTCATAGGCAGAGTGGAGCATAGTGTGGCAATGTTGTCTTTAGGTAAAATAGCATCTCTTGACCTCAGTTTCCTCATCTATACTATACAATAAGAGAAACGACCCCAGAGAGTGTTGTGAGGATTAAATGAGGCAATGACAATTAAAGGAAAAAAAGCTACCAATTTGGAGCTCCTGGTAAGTGTCAGACATGTTAAGTGCTTTACTTGGGCTGTCCCACTCCAGTCCTATGGAGTATGTAGTATTATTTCCCCCACTTTGGAGATGAGTCGACTGAGAAGCAGGGGAAATAAGTTGCCCAAAGTCACCTAGCCAGTAAGTAGTGCTGCAGAAACTCAAACCCAGCTCCTTCTGGATCAGTAGCATGGAATGGATGTCCTGCAATGCCTTGCTCATGGCAGGACCTCTGAATGTCTGTTTCCCCGCTTTTGAGAAAGTCACTTGGCACCCATCAGAACATACTGCTCACACCCACTTAGAGGGCCCCTCTGACGTCCACTCCATTTCCCCTTGGGGCCTGATCATCTCTGTTCTTCCAAGTCCCAAGGGCCCTCACCATGTAGAGCCCGAGATGCCACTGAAGTAGGTCACACAGTCCAGAAGGTCCAGCTTCTGCAGGGCCAACAGGTGGCCATAGAGAGAGGTCATGGCCCGGGCACCTCCTCCTGTGGCCATGATGCCCACGACGGGGACCTGGGTTGCACAGACACAGGTTGGCTTAACAAGGACAGGGATGGAGCTGCCTCCTGCCTCCAGGCAAGGGACCACGAGGTCAGAGCCTGAAGGAGTCAGGGTTAGAGCTAGCGCCCAGCTCCTCCCCAGCAAATGACAGCTCTCAGCCTTGGATAGATCCCCAAAGAGAGCTTCCCCATGCCCCACATCTCCCCACATATGCCCACTCCTCAGTCTCTGCTGACTGGAGTATCTGGAGAGGGCATAGCAATCAGGCACTCCCTTAAGGCGAGTGCAAGGTATCTGTACCCATATCCCCCTTCCCCCAGAAACCTCATCTTCCTGTAGGTCTCTGTCCAGCTGCAGGGCCTGCTTCAGGGCCTTGGCCACCACCTGCTTCCTCCTCCTCAGGAAGGCTTTCTCCTCCGCACACAAATCGAAGCCCAGATGTACAGCCAGCTCCTTCGGGCTGGGGCAGTGGAGGATCCAAGGATCAGGGGGCACCTGCATAGCTCAGCTACTGGCTGGTCGAGCCCACAATAGCTGCCAGATAAACTCCTTGCTCCCAACCCCCAGGACCACACTTTCCACACACTCCCTAGCCCCGTGACTACCCCTGTCTCCCGCAGATATGAATGTCCCTTACCAGCTCTCAGCCTTGAGCTGCAGCTTCACTCCTGGGGCCTGAAATCAAAACAAGAGATCCCACTCAGAATGTCCTAGACCCTGAAGGGAGTGTGGGTATCCCCTGGGGGCCTTGGGGTCTTTATTCTCACTGGCACTTCCCAGCCAGCTGAGGCCACTTACATTTGTAGCAGGAACATCAACTGTCACCTCCTCCCCCATGGCCAAGGACCTTAGGGGTACAGTGAGGTACGCATCTGAGTTGCCTGAGTTCCAGCCGTTGCTTTTAGAGGTCTGGAAAGAAAAGTCATTCATTCATTCACCCACTCAACAAATCCTTACTGAGTATCTAGACAGCGATCTGGACAGACACAGGCCCTCCCTGATAATACAAAAATAATTACAGTATTTACAATTATTGTAATTAAAAAATTACAATTACTAATCATTACAAAAATAATAATAGCTAACTGAATCACTTTGCTATACACCTGAAACTAACATAATATTATAAATCAACTAAACTTCAATAAAAAATAATAAGCATAGGGGGCTTCCCTGGTGGCGCAGTGGTTGAGAGTCCGCCTGCCAATGCAGGGGACACGGATTCGTGCCCCGGTCTGGGAAGATCCCACATGCCGCGGAGCGGCTGGGCCCGTGAGCCATGGCCGCTGAGCCTGCGTGTCCGGAGCCTGTGCTCCGCACCGGGAGAGGCCACAACAGTGAGAGGCCCGTGTACCGCAAAAAAAATAATAAAAATAAAAAAATAAGCATATCTTATATTTATTTAGTGTATTAATAGCTGATATGTGTTTATTTATTATTCTGAGTCATGTGCATGAACTTATAAAGAAACAGGTAACGAACTGACATTAGTAAGTATTGTAAAGGAAATAAGCAGGGTGATGTGATAGAGTAACCAAAGGTGGGGTATGTAGAATCTGTTTAAGATGTGGGGGGCAGTCAAGGAGGGCCTCTGAAGAGATGCCATCTGAGCTGAGGTCTAAAGGAGGAGGAGAAAGAGGAGCAGGCAGCCTCGGAAGGAGCCGCAGGAGGACAGGGAAAGCACTTGGTATGTTGGAAAAGCAAGAAGAGACGAATATGGCTGGAGCATCGTGAATGAGGGGGAGCATGGAAGAAAATGAGGCAACAGAGGTGCGCAGGGGCCAGGTTATGCAGGGCCTATGGACGCAGACATGGGATTTTATTCTAGGAGCCTTATCGGAGGAGCCATTGAAGACTTCAAACAAAGACTGACATGGCACAGCAGCCCCCCGTGCCCACGCGAGGCCCCTGGTGATCCTCCCTGTCTGCCAAGGGCATGGTGCCTAACTGGGGGAGGCTGACAAGGCCACAGGGCCCTGACCTTGGCAGGCGGACGGCCAGAGAGAAGCCTGCAGCAGGTGGAGCTGGCCCGAGGCTGGGGTCGGCAGGGGAGCTCCAGAGCCAAAACCTACCCTCAGGCACCCACTCAGCTCTGCCTCCTGGGCTGCCATGTAGTGGAAGCGGAAGGCAGAGGCTGTTCCCAGGGCAGATGTCTGTGTGTCCTCATATGAGCCCTTCAGCACCAGCTCCAGCTCCAGCTCATCCTGATCTAGGGAGAGAGTGGACAGGTTAGCACAAGGGAAACAAGAGCCCGGAACCCCAGCTAGGATCCAGGAAACCAGCAGTACTGCCCAGGCCATGGGGAGGCCGGGTGGCTGGACCATGGCAAACAGCATTCTGGAGAGGGCTCTCCCCACACCCCCCATGGGACTCCCACCTCCAGTGACAGGCCTTCCCCCAGGTCAGGGGGACTCTCCTGCCCAGAGGAGACCAGTTGCCTTTGCACTGTGTGGGCAGCCTCCTGCTGGACAGGTTCCCCAGCCACACCCAGCAACCCTCCACACTCCAGGCAGAGGCCAGACCTCATGCTGAGCAGGTCTCACCTGCAGCCTCGGCTGTGCTCCCCGTGCTGTCCAGGTGAACATCCAGGCAAGACAGTTCTCGGGCCTGGGGCAGAGACCACGTCATAGGCAGGGGGCTCTGCAGGGGAAGCTGAGGTCTCCCCTCAACCTCACCCCCTGAGCCCCCTGTCCCAAATCCACCACGCGCAGAGCCAGAAGTAGGGTCCAGGGTAGGACCAGTCCTCCCGTTGACCGACGTGCCAAGCGAGCCTGCTGCATTCTCTCTGTAACGTGTGCCAGCTGATGCCTGCAGCCCACTCAGCTCTGGCCGCTACCCTCTCCCTGAGAACTGCTGAGGTCATCAACATGCCGCTGGTCTCCATCACCTCAGATAACAGGCAGCTGGCATAGGGGTGGCTATTTTAAGGCGTATTTGAAAAAGTAATACTAGCCCCTCAAACAAGCACTCGCAGGACCCCAAGGGTGGACGCCTGCTTCAGTTTTGAACGCCAGCTGCCTTACTACATGCAGGGCCTGGCTTAGCTCCCCGGTCATGCCTGTGTTGCTCGTTGAGGGTGTTCCTGTGAGTAGAAAGTTTCCAATCCTCGCTCACCGCACATTCCTGTCCACTGCAGTTTCGTGACTCGCTATGCTTTAGGAGAGCTGATCCTCCATTGTCCGGAGGAGAAGCTGATTGACCCCTGATCCTATCTCAAAGCTCCCTGACTGGAAGCACACCACACTGTAACCTGAGCCTGCTGGCCTGGCCTTCGAGAGACTTCCTCGCCCCCTTCAGGGCTAAGAACTATGAAGTCCTCACACAGAACAGAACACCATCAGGAAATGCCTAAAATTCCCCCAATGTTCCCTCAATCCTCCTGCCTTGGGCCAGAATTCCTCTCAGCAGAGCAGTCGGGCCTCCCCTCTCTCTCCGAGTTCTTTAGCCCCAGGCCCCTCCGAGGCCAGACTGCAGCCCAGGTGACCACCTAGCAGGGAAGTGGACTGGTCTTACTGCAAAGCCCTGTCCTTGCCTTGTCCCTTGAGGCCCACCCGCCAGGCAGCCCCGCCCCTACCCCAGTGTCTGCACTGGGGCCCCTCCCTTAGCGCACCCCACCCCACAGGCCTGGGGAAGGTGGTTACCACAAGCACGTTGTTGGTGATGAGGTTTTCTGGGCAGCCCGACCTGGAAAAATCAAACCATCCAGAGTCCGGCCTTGCAAAGGCAAAGGCTTCCTGCACTGATGTGCCCCCTCCCAGCCAGGCTGCACCCAGGTGGGGCCTCCCTGGGTGACACTGAGGGTTCTCTACGTCCTGCGTATGATCCAGGGTGTGGGGAGTTGCTTCTGAAGAGTGAAAGGTCCTCACCTTTCACCATGGCAGACAAAACACCAGCCTTCCTCTCCTCATTTCTCTGAGGGTCCCCCCAACCCAACTGGCAGGAGTAGGAGATGAGGAACAGCAAATCTGGGCTGGTCAGACCAATGGGAAGATCTGGGTTAAAGGCATTTTCCTAAGGAAAGCCTGGGTCCTGAGACACCCCCTGAGCTGTGTGGTATTACTCACGTTTTCTCCATCAGGAACTCCACGTCCAGCTCCTCCGGTCCCTGAAATTAAAGTTGAGCAAGCTGTCAACATGCACACATGTCTTTAGAGTTGACACAGCTCCCTTATGTATCTCATCATCCCGAGCAGCCTCTAAGGGAGGCACGGTGTTACAACTCTTCCCATTTTACAGATGAGGAAATCGAGTCTTGGGGAAAGATGGGCTACCTGCCCAAGTTACCCACAGCTAGCTAGATCCCTGCCTAGCAAGGCTGTAGGGGAAGATGTAGACCACAAGCCAAAGGAGGCTTGAAGATGCCCAGGGCCCATTTCATCTTCCTCTCGAGGGGGACCAACCCCAGAACTCTGCCCTCTCTCCAGGTCTTGGGCACCATGAGAGGGTCAGAGGCAGTAAGCAAGAGTGACGAGCCCACACCCCCCGAAGAGTTGGTCACCACGAGCTGTGTTTTGTGGCACATGAGGAGGTTTGCCATCACCCAAAACCTTCCTTCCCCGTAGATGACTAGAATTCCTCCCTTAAGTGATTCAGCCAGTAACAGTCAAGTTCACCTCCTCCTTTCCTATGAAAATGTAAATATCTCTGGGTGGGCCTTCCGTCTTCCTGCAAAGGAGTTCAAACCCAGCAGCATCCCAACAGACGGGAGAAACTGTGCCACTTCCTCAGCCTGGAGCTGAGAGGTGGGGCTGGCGGGAACCTCCACCCACCTGGGGATGCAGGGAGAAGGTCTTCCGGAGCAACCTGCCAGGGAGGACTTCAGAGACATCACAGAGAACCTTGAAGCAGGCGTCATCCGTCTTGAAGTCATCCTTGTCATAGATGCTCAGCTCCAGAACATTCTAAGGACCCGAGAACAGCAACGTAGCACGTTATTAACACATAGCGTGGCTCACACCTGTTGAATCCTCACCCGATGCCGAGGGCCGGAAAAGATTATTATGCCACTGCACTTTGTACTTCAAAATAAAAATACTGGTAAAACCTAGAAGTGGTTAAAAGGAAATCCAGCAAAGTTCCTAATTCCCCCCTGCTCATTTTTGTTTTTATAAAAAATAAAACTCTTTTGAAGTTTCCCCAGCCCAACCCCACCCCTGCTTGGCTGGTTCCCTAAGGCCTGGTAGGTACCAGGCACTATACTGGGAGTGCTCTGTGCGTGATCGCATTTAACCTCAAACAACCCAGGCAGGAGGGCTCTTGCTGCCTCCACTCCATGGATGGGTTTAGGGAGGACCAGTAGCGTGCTGTTCACACATTCTCTCACACACAGCACATCCAGACTGGGGCACAAAGACACCCCCTTCCCCAGTTTCTCTGCCTGAGCTCCGGAGGAAGGTGTACTCTACCCCAGGAACCTTCCCAGTGTGGGGCACAGCCTGTCCTCAGGGGGGTGGCCAGGGGTCCTCTGGCCTTCACCTTGACCTGACTTTGGATCAGGAAAGTGAAGCTCTCGTTCCACACAGGATGACTGGAGTTGGTGACCGTTTTGGTCTTAAACTTTGTTCCAGGTGCGGTTGGCAGCTGTAGGATCACATAGGGGTCTGCTTCGCTCACTGCCAACATCAAGAGAACCGTGTGAGACAGAATTCCTCACACCCCTCTCCACGGGCCTCACCAGGTTCCTCCCAAGACCCCTGCAGCCACTGCGGGCAGCCCAGCCCAGCCCAGCCCAGCCCAGCCCCAAGGCACTGGGCCTTCCCCGTAGGACCTGGTCCTCCCCACACTCCTGGGGCCCAGGACACAGTTACTCACAGAGGTCAGCCCAGCCCAGGCCCCGTGCCTCCAGGACCCTCACGGTGAGCTGCCAGCAGGCAGAGGTCTCCCCCTGGAGAGAAATAGGCCACAGAGTCCCTCCTGCTCAGTTACGAGCCCCCCCAGTTCGTGCCAAGGCTTCTCCTGAGATGCTGCTCGCTGACGCTGCCAGGCATTCTGGGGCCAAACAGCCTTTGCCCATCACTGTCCCTAGGGCCATGGTCCTGGGCCGCAGCAGTCAGGGAATGGCGGTAGAGTTTGTGGGGCGCCCTCCCTTCAGGGACAGGATTGCACAGTAGAGAAAGCAGGAAACAGAGGGCCAAGGAACAGCCACCACACTGGACATGTCAGTTTGGGGTCAGCCACCCCCAGAGCTCACAGGGAGGGCAGCCCTTTGGTGAAGCATGGGACCCTGCTGCCAGGCATTCCCCCGGCCTCTGGACAGGAAGTGGGCACGTGACTCCAGGACCCTGAGCTCTGGGGATCCCAGTGCTCCGTGATGGCCTCAGGTACAAACTGTCTCTTGGGTGTGAATTGGGAAACTCCAAGAGCATCAGGCTGTTACCGTGTGCAGGGGGTGAAAGTTATTAAGGTGCTGGCAAGGCCACATCAGCCCGCAGGCAAGCCCAATAAGGTGGAAGAAGAAACGGAGTGGGCAGAAGCTCGGAGGGACCAAGAAGACAAGCAGTAATAGGCGGCAGGAGGAAAAGCAGAGGGCAGGGGGGATGTGGCTGAATCCTGCTGGGACAGGGCCCGGCTGGGGCGGGGGGCGGGTATCTCAAACCCCTGCTTCTGAGGTCCTTGCCACTGCTGAGATCCAGGGGGCCCTTCGGTTTCTGTTCTTCCTGAGGCCCCGCTGAGTAGATTTTTCTGGGCACCTGCACACGTTTCTTATGATAAGGCCCCGTGATCTGAGGCAGAGACGGCACCGTGCTTGCGTGGTGGACATTCAGCCTTGCATGGTTGGGAGACAGCGCTGCGATGAAACCAAAGCTCTTTCCTGCTCTGCACCCTCCCACGACCAGTCCTACTTCTGTGCGTGTGATCTGAAAGTCTAGGCTCCCACCAGGAAACGTCTCTGCTCTGCACAGGTGCTACCTGCCAGGGGCTGGCTCAGTGTCCACAGCACCGGCTCTCCATGCCCCACAGAGAAGCTTAAAGGACAACGGGTCACAGCAAAGCCAATCAGGCTTGTGCCCTTGTCCCGGCCCTGCTACCCTGTGTCCCCACATCATCCCTGTCTTGTGGCTTCTTACTAAGTGTCTTTGTCATCCTTGTCAGCTCTCTGGCAGAGCACACATGACCCTCCCAGCAAGGTAGGTTCATTTCTCCCTTCTTGGGGATCAATGCTAGTGACATCCACAGGCCTTAAGCCAGAGGGTGTAGTTGACAGGGATTTAGTGTCATTTTAGGCACCTGGCTCCGTTTCCTCCCCACACCCAGATTCCATCACTGCCCATCACAGAGGTGGTGCTGGCTGGGACCTGGGTTCCTGTGAGGAGTTGTGGTTCAATGCCTGCTCCAAGCCAGGGCGAGGCAGAGGCAGCCAAGCTGTACCCCAGCTCCCACCCCGATCCTCAGGGCCACAGCCTGTGGGCTGCTCTAAAGCCACTTGGGGCTATTAAGAATCGCCCCCAATTGCCCTCTTTCCAGCCAGCCACCATACCCAAACTGGGTGTTGCTGCCCATTTCCCCCTCTGGTCACTGAGAGCCTCTCAACTTCAGAAAGCCCACCGTTTCCTGGAGGGTATTTTTCCTAAGATGGAACCCCATTCTCCTCACCTCTAAGAGTGTCACTAACACAGAGCACTGGAGGATGGGCTGTGACAATCACTATGATGACTGGCCATTGCTGGGGCAGAAGAGCAGGTTCCCAGCCAGATTGTCTGGATCTAAACCCTGGTCCTCTGTTTACTTGCTGTGTGAGCTTGGACAAGTCACTCAACTTCCTGGTGCCTCTGTTTCCTCATTGTAGTGGGACAAACAATAGTATCAACCTGACACAGCGTTCTGAGGCTGAAATGTGTTAATGCCTGTAGAATGCTTAGCAAAAAGTAAGCAGTTTCTAGATAATTGCTCTTATTACTTACTATTTATTAAGTGCTTGTTATGTTTCTAGGTGCTATACTAAGCATATTACATATTCAAACTCTATCTATCCTCCCAACACCCTCATAAGATAGTTCTCTCATTTCCTCCCATTTTACAGATGAGAGAATTGAGGCTCAGCAAGGTTGACTTGCGCTAGGTCACAGAGTTAGTTAAGTGATACAGTTAGGATTGAAACCCAGGTCTTCAAGGCCAGAGCTCACAACCCCTTTGTGGTTCTACACTCTTAGGACTTTGCTTTTTTGTAAACGCATGCAACTCTCATCCCCTGCCCCATGGATATCTAAACATTAGAATTTCATAGATTTGTTGTAGACAAATAGGATTATTTAGACAACTAATGTGTTAATTAGTAGGATTCTTTTCTCCTGAGGGCTCTGGGGCTTCACCTTGCCTGTTGAAAGATCCTGCCACCTGTACTACTGCCTTCATTGATAACTGACCCTGGATGCTCCTGGAGGGGTCTCAAGCAGGGCGCCTGCACCCAGCTTCCTGTAGCATCCCGGAAGTGCCTCTCTGCTGAGAGCCCCAGCCACCCTCTCTGCCCCTGCACAGGAGCCCCAGGGCCTCCTCCACCCTCCGTGGCTCAGTGCAGGTCTCTGCCCATCACGGAGGATAGAGCCCAAGGGAGATTGAGCGGGGTCCAGAGGATCTATAACCATGAGGTCTTCAGCTGGGGGAGTAAAAGGATCAGGCTGCCTTTTCTCCCTGCTGGCACCCAGTGACCCGCAGTAGGACAGCGCGGGGAGGTTGGAGAGACGGGAAGTGGGAGCTGCGGGCACAGCCTCTGAGTCAGGCTGAGATGATGCTCCTCACCCTGGTCTCCGGGGCCCTAGATTCTATGGATGCCAATTGTCCATCCCACCCACTTCCCGTCCCTAAGCACAGATTCCCTCGCCATCTGCCTCCCACCTCCAGCCTCTGCCTAGGCAGAGACTCCAGGTCTGGGACCCAGCCCCCCCCACAGAGACCAGGATCACCTTGGTTTCAGCTATGTCAAGCTTGTTAGAATGCACCCTAGCTCCAGGCCCTGCCCTGAGTGATGCCGACAGGCTCAGGGACATTATTACCTGGTGAGGATGGCCAGGTGGTCCCCTAGCTGTCATTCTCTCCATGCCAAACCTTTGGCTCCACTCCAGGTCCAGCTCCCTCCAAGATGACAGCTCCCTGGCTGGCTGGCAGCGACTACTCCGATGGAATGGGACTGACGGTGGACCTGCCAGCCTCTGAGGAGCCACGATCCTATAAACAGCCGGAGCCCCACCTCCAGGTCACTCCCTCAGCCCAGTACCTTCTCCTCTACCCCCTGGAGGCTGAATCAACTAGCTTTTCCAGAAACTTCTGGTAAGGCTCCAGGACCTACAGGTGGAGCATCACTTCCAGACCTGGGATGTCAGGATACAAGAGAGGGGGAAGTCAAGTCCCGGGAGCAGCGGCAGGAAGCTGGTTTCCCTGAGGCTGAGGGCAGAGGGCAGGGTGGGGTCAGAGCTAGGAAACCCCTGCAGCCCAGCCCCAGCCTGAGCCAGGCCAGCCTCTGGGGGAGGAGGGCTGAGCACCTGAGAGCAGATGAGCAGCCAGGAGCCTGGGAGTAATAATAGGGCGGCCCCAGGGGCGGGCTCCGAGCAGTCTCTGGAGACCTAGCTGCAGGGGGCTCTGGACTCCGGCTCTAGGCCTCTCACTCCTTCCGTGTGGCTGGTCCTAGGAATTTAGAGGATTTCTGTTAAAACAGAGTGACAAACTTTTTAGTAAAGGTAAGAGACCAATCAGGAAACTCTTAGAATATGAATATTACAGAAAAAAGCTCTGTGACGTCACCTGTTTAAACTATTCAGTATGCACAACATGAAATGTTCTCCTGAAATGCCATGAACTCAGTCATTTTACTGTCAATTCGTTATATAATTGAACAATAATGATTTGTTTTTTGAGGCAAGTGAAACTGAATTAATGTTAACCTATTACAAATGGATCTAAAATGTATTATTACAGAATCAGCCAGAAAAGAACATTAGTAATGGCCTATGAAAAATCATTTGAATGAGAAATATCAATACTTTAAAAAATGTAGAACACTGCAAAGAACAACTTATTCCAAAGTGGGTCACAGATGAAGCAATGCACAAAGTCACTGGCTGGTGAGTAGCAGAGCCCAGGATTACGCTCTCTAGACTGAAAGCTCTACCTCCACCCCAGAGTGGGCTCAGCCCAGCCTGGAGCCCATCCAGCAGGAACGCCCTGGTCATTGGTGGCCTCCTCCCTCAATCTCTCTCACTCTCTCTCTCTCTCTCTCTCTCTCTCTCTCTCTCTCTCTCTCACACACACACACACACACACACACACATGCTCTCCAGGGCTAAAGTCACAATTCCTCTTCTAATCAGGGAACTTATGTGACAAAGCCTCACCCATCCTGACTCTGGAAAGAAGACCCTAGTTCTGGCTCCCAGCTGGGAGGAAGGTGTCTAGATCCCAGCCTGTGCCTGTGGTCCCTGGGCTCAGCTGGCTCAGTTTCCCCACCTGTGCAGTGATGGTGTGGTAAACGCTGCACCTGAAGAAGCCCATGAAACCCTGAGTCAGAGATTCTTAATTCGTATGTGTTAGTAAAGCTAACGACCTTTCGTATGTGTTAGTAAAATCTGCAAAAGTAAGCTACTTTAACTACAAACGGTGAAGACCGCTGTCTTCCCATTCTTTTATCTCATCTGTTAGCGTTGATGCAACTGTGGTACTTTTAGGATCCAAGGAGAAGTTGGGTTAGAGACACGTACATTAATTTCGGCTCAGTGGGACATAGTTATGTGGTTTTCAGTTGGCTTCATGTATAGTGAAGTTACTGCCAGCCATTCTGGTTTAGAAATAGTTTCCAAAATACTCCTACCATGCACTGTGCCAACTCATCTGACATTGTGACACAGAGGTGTAGGCAGAGGCTGTGCTGCAATACAAGAAGAATAAGGTAGAGGAAGATAAACAAGGTCTGAAACATACAGACCAAAACTAGCCTGTGGAAAATTCGTCCAAACAGACACATGAAATCCTAAGTGGAAAATACAATCTTGTTGAAATATGATCAAAACATAAGTCTCCTGAAAGAGATGTTTTCAATCATGGCTTAAATGCTTTTTTTCCTTTATTTGATGGGAATTTCAAGAAATAGAAGTTATCATATTCCTGTACTACAAGCAGCTAGCACATCTAGATAGCTCAGAGAGGAGAGAAACTGGTTAGAGGTTGTAACAGATTTTATTTTTCTAAAGATGATTGCAACAATGTCTCCTGTCCTCATGCTCTTACCCCTCCCTCATCAAGAGGTGGACACAGATTCCCTTTCTCTTGGACCTTTTGGGCTGGAGCCGCTAACTAATAGGATGTGAGGAACTTGACGCTGCTTGACTCTGAGGTTAGGTAACAAAAGGCGATGTAGCTTCTCCTTGACGGCTGGAAAACTCCCACTGAGAGCCACCATGACAGATGTCCCAGTCCCTGAGGCTCCGTGCTGTGAGGAAGCCAGGCCATGTGGAGAGGTCAAGAGTCCTCATCCCCAAGTCCTCCCAGTCCAGGGCATGGGGATGCATAAGCCTTCAGGTGATTCCAGCCCAGCTACTGAGTCACCCCCAGCCTGTGCCCTTTCTGAATTTTTGACCCACGGAAACTAGGAGCCTAATAAAGGGGTTACTGTGTTATGTCATTGAGTTTGGGGTGGTCTGTTACATAGCCATAGTAACTAAATCAGAGCTTTTCTCAAATTTGCTAACAATCCTAAAGTTTTACGTGGCATCGTTAATGAAGAGCTGTGAAGCAGAAGGAGACTACAAATAATTAACTATTACTATCGATAATTTAAAAAACCAAATTTCGTTCATCCAGGCTGGGGGAAGATTTCTTTCTATTTGATCTAAAGAAGATGATTTTACAAAATTTTCCTCCCATCACATGAAGGGTTAATACTATCAAGGTGCCTCATCACTGTTGCTGTTGACCTTGATCATCTTGCTGAGATAATGTTTGTCTATCTTCTCTCTTGTAATTTACTTTATTCCCACTTTTCATACTGTCCTTTTTGGAACTAAGTCACTAAGCCTAGCCCACACTTAAGAAGTGGGAGTTATATTCCATCTCCTTTAGAGGGGAGTATCTATAAAAATCATTTGGAATTCTTCTGCATTGAAGATTGATTTGCCTCTCTCCCTCCCTGACTTATTTAATTCAATCATTTATTTACACCTGTGTGAACCTATGGATATTTATTTATGCTTTGGGTTATAAATACTATGTTAGTTATTTTGTTGCTCAAATTTATATGTATATGTAATATATATTAAAAATATTACAGAGGCTTCCCTGATGGCACAGTGGTTGAGAGTCCGCCTGCTGATGCAGGGGACACGGGTTCGTGCCCTGGTCCGGGAGGATCCCACATGTTGCGGAGCGGCTGGACCCGTGAGCCATGGCCGCTGAGCCTGTGCGCCTGGAACCTGTGCTCCGCAACGGGAGAGGCCACAACGGTGAGAGGTCCGCGTACCAAAAAAAAAAAAAAAAAATTACATGTGTATATATAAACCTGTGTGTGTATAATATATATTATATATTAATATATATTAATCCATGTATGTACACATATCCATAATTATTTCTACATGTATCTATCAGTATCTATATTAAGTTAAACATAAGTTCATATTCATAGAGTCTCTAGCTCTAACCCAGTACCTTGTGCTTCATTCTTGTCATCTGGGATTTTTCAAAAAATGAATTAATAATTAAAAATCTAACAACAACAAACATAAAACTCAAGACCCAGATTGTTTGATGACAAGTCTTACCAAGAATTCAAGGAATAGACACAATTTTAAAAGTGCATTTGAAAGGCACCAAGAAAAACAAAAAAACCCCCCAAAACAGGAAAGACGTTCCTAGATAGAAAGACTCCATATCTAAAGATGTCAATTCTTTCCAAAAATAACCTATACATTTAATGACATTCCAGATGAAATCCCAGAAGTGTTTTCACTGAAATTTGACAAGCTGAATCTAAAATATATAGAGAGAAGGTCAAAAATCAATAATAGCCAAGACAATTCTAAAGAACAGGAAGGGGATTTGCTTTACTATAAATTAATTATAGCTGAGTCTTGGTGCAGGAGTAGACAACTGGACAAATACAACAGATTATGGAGCCAAGAAACAGATCCACACATATTTGGAAAATCGTTAGATGAGAAAATTGGCAGTGTAGATCAGAGGGGACAGAACTATTCATTAAATGGTGCTGGCAAAAACATAATTTAGGTCTTATATTTAAAAGTAAAGGGTTTGCTATTTACAACATCAGAATAAAAAGGGATTTCTTAAGCAAGAAACAAAAACCACAGACCATAAAGGAAAACAATCATATACTCAATTACATTAAAATGTAATTAAAATACAAAACTTCTTTTTAATGAACGACACCTTCCAAAGTTGAAAAAATAAGCTACAGACTGAGGGAAGATATTTGCAATACATTTAGTCAAAAAAGTATTGGAATCAAAAAATATCTTTATACATTAACACATCAGTCAGAAACAAAAAAAGAAATGAATAGAGAAAATGGGCAGAGTATATAAACAGGCACATCACAGAAGAGCAAATGGGAATAGCCAAGAAACACACAAAAAATACGTGCAACTTCACTAGTATTCAGGGAAATGCAAATTAAATTCACAGTAAGATACTACTTCATACACATCAGATTTGCAAACATTCAAAAATCCTACAAGATTTTTAAATGATGAAGTAAATTAAGCATTTTTCCTTCTCCTATTAGAAGTCTTCCAAAAGCAACATGAGAAAATAATAACAGAAACACAAACTCCACCTCTGATAAAACTAAAAGACATTTGAATCCCAACCCACAAAATATCTGGAAGGACTGCCAAAAGTAATGAAGATCAAGCAGTAGGGGCAGGTAGAGAAGCAAGGATGCAGGCGATGCCTGAGCTCAGAGACAGTTCAGAGTGTACATACCAAGGTGCAGAGCACACCCTGAATTGCAGAGCCAAAATAAGGAATGGGGTGCATGGGCTGTGGCAGGAACTTCCCTGGGATTGGTGTAGTTATGAGAAATATAGGAGGTAGGGCTGATTGATAAATCCCAGAGACAAGTCCCTTGAACACGAAGCTGAGTATTCCAACACCTGAGCAGACCCACAGCTGCCTATCTCCTTTGGCTGCATAATGGTGAAGTAAAGGAACCCATCATGCTCACTACCCTAAGACACAAAGATGGTTCCTGTTGAGGCACTAGTTGCTCAGGCCTCTCCTTGAGCCTTGAGATTAACTTTCTGTAAATAGTTTGTATCTGTTATTAGTGTTCCCCAGAGAAACAGAACTAATAGGTTGTGTGTATGTATGTATATATATATATATATATAAAGTGAGTTATTATAAGGAATTGGCTCATGCAATTATGGAGGCTGACAAGTCCACAAACTGCAGAGTGGAGACCCAAGAGAGCCAATGACGCTCATGAAGTCTGAGGCAGCTGGCTGAAGAATTCCCTCTCACTTGTGTAAGCCAGTCTTTTTGTTGCAGCCAGGCCTTCAACTGATTGGATGAGGCCCACCCACATTATGAAGGACAATCTGCTTTACTCAAATTTAAATGCTAATCTCATCCAAAAACACTCTCCAAGTTGACACATAAAATTAACCATCACAGTGTCCTGGGTTTGGTTCCTTAGAAGCAGAGCCTGAGGCAGGGATTTGGATGCACTTGTTTTATAGAGGAAATCCTCTCAGGAGACTAGCAGTGAGGGGAATCAGGGCAGGAAAACTAGCTAAACTGCTCTAAGCTGCAGTCTAGCTTCAGGACGATCCTTTGGAGACTTCTGCAGCACAAATGACACCAGATTGTTTCCATTTTGAAGCAAGGGGCCTGGTTCTCTGAACTTCTGTGTCTGTTGGATGTTGACTGTGGGCTACCCCAGAGTTGGGGGTATGAGTGAGAACATCACTTCCTTGGGTGGGTGGTTAATTTTATGTATTAATTTGACCAGGCTATGGTGCCCACTTGTTTGGTCAAACGCTAGTTTAGATGTTGATATGAAGATATTTTGTAGATGTAACTAATTTATAAGCAGTTGACTTTGAATAAAGGAGTATTGTGGGTGGGCCTCATTCAATCAGTTGAAGAGCAAAAACTGAATTTTCCCAAAGAAGCAGGAATTCTGCCAGAGACTGGAACATCAACTCTTGCCTGAGTTTCCAGCCTAATGGCCCCTCTACCAATTTCAGACTTGTCAGACCTCACAATCACATGCGCCAATTCCCAGATCCCCTCCTCCTGCCGCCCTCTCCAACTGGTTTTGTTTCTCTGGAGAAGCCTCACTGACACAGCAGGTAAGGGGGCTTTTATTCAGCCAAAGGTAAATCTCTGGAGGAGTTACCTGTTAGCAACTAACCATTCCAGCAGCTGGAGGATGGGTGCACTGGTCTGATAAAGAGAATCTGGGTAGGGCACCACTAGCATCCACTACAGTCCATCTCCTGCACCACTCAGATCCACTTGCTTCCCACATTAAATTCATTCAGTCCAGGAACAGCTTTTCCATGATTCTTGTTGGTCACAATTTCTGGGGACACATACAAGAGAAGAGTTAGTGGAATACAGCTTGTGCTGCTACCATTCGTCCCAAATCTGTAGCTGATACTGTCATCTTCCTCCTCTACCCCCCATTCTAGGTCCTCCTCCCCCCCGAGCCAGCACTTTTGCTGGTCCAAGCAGCTCTCATGGTGGGGTGTCCTAGACCCTCATCCCTGAGGGATCTGGAGTTCGGGTTACCACGCTATTATCAGACCATGGTTGCTACAATTGCCCATTTTACAGTTAAAACTTTGTGTGAGAAGATCAAGGATCAACTGATGCCAAGCATATTCCTCCCTGCTCTCGTTCTATAGCAGCAGCCCTAGCTCCTGATGATCAGAACCAATTACCCCTACCAGTATGGTAAGTCATTCCTTTCTTTGCCTGCTGGTCTATCAGCATAAGGAGCCCAAAGTGACAAGGCAGCAGCCATAGTTTTAAGTTTAGTGTGACTCATTGTGTCCCCATATAGAAGCTCCCTGGCCTGGGAGAGCTGGGAAGAGCAGCCCAGGGAGGGGTGTGGCTGTACCCAGCACAGATTGGGTTAAATCTCCAGCCCTTAGAGGGACAGAGTGTGGCCCCCAAAGTCTCTGGCAGCCTCCTTCACCCCTAACCCCCACTGTATCAGGGAGCCTTGAGGTCCGCAGCATGGTACTGTGGTCCCATGGGTATAAGCTGTCAAAGTCTTTCCCCTGGGACACCATGTGGGAAAAAGAACAACGTGAGGAGAAGTCAAAAGAGTTTACTGCCCTGGACACCTGCCTTGGGGAGAAGAGGAGGAGGTTAGGAGCAAGTCATAGAAGCCCCCCACGAGGCCTCCAGGTCGGGCACAGGCTGGCCTTCATGTTTGGAACTGGAAATACCTGGGGGCTGGTCCCCACCTGAGAATCCAAGCGGTCCATTGCTGTTTATCTTCCTTTCCCAGGAGTAAGGAGAACGTCATTGGTTCTATGGTCCATCATTATAACTGTTCACTGACACCCACTCTTAACCCATCTCCTGCTTCATTACACTCACTGGGGAACAGTCAATCCTGGTGGAATCCAACTCTTGGACCACTTGGCACCTGCACTCACTTTAACCCCATGACCAGGAGCCTCAAGTGGGTCCCTGTGCTGCCCAGCAGGCCTAGCCCCTGTCCTTAGTCCATTCCCCTCTGCCACTCCAATAACTTGGTCATACTTTCTCCACCATCCGTAAACCTCTAAAACCTCCTCCAAACTCTCAGCTGATGACCTTGATTCCTGTTGCTAATTGCTTCTGTGACCTATACTGTCTCCAATTTTTCTCCTCTCGTTTTCTTGAACCAGTCAGGTTTCTCTCCCACTGCTCTACCAAACTGCTCTTGTCAAGACCTCCAGTCAAAGCCCGTGGCTAGACCAGTGATGAGTTCTCAGTCCTCACCTTACTTGAAGTCTCAGCAGCATGTGACACAGGTGATGGTGTTTTCCTTGAAATGTTTTCTTCCCCTGGCTTCCTGGACAGCACACTAACCTGGTATTTCTCCTCCTACGCCACCCACTCCTTCTCAATCACCTTTGCTGCTTCTTCCCACCTTCCTGACCTCTCCAGACCTACATCAGTCCACACAGCAAACAGGTTCCAGAAGAGTCTGGATGCCCAGCCTACTCTCCAGCTGCTGTTTTTCCCACCCACCCTATTCCTGCAGCCTTGGGCTCCTCCCAGACCATAGAAGGGTACCTGCACGGGGGTGATGTCCTCTGGAGCAGCTGGAAACATCAGGACCTCAGGCTGGCGCAGGCCATGGCAGCAAGTCCCTGGCCATGCTGTCCCTCAGTGAAAGGGGATCTTGGGTCCTGGGGCCCCACGCTGCCTCTCACCCCTGAATTCACTGAGGGACAGCTGCTTGTCTGATGGGAAGCTGCTTGTCCAGACACAGCTCAGGACTAGATTCCCCAAACCGGGCATAGTCTGGGAGTGAGAGAAGGAGCCTCCAGACAGTGGCGCTGTCACATGCAGGCCCCTCCGTAGCAGCATATGGGGCATCAGGGGGACTTGAGAAGGCAGCCAGCCCGCAGCAGTTCTTGCTCAGAGGAAGGCACAGATCAGGAAAGGGGGGTGCAAAGGAGGCATCTAGGCTAAGGTCATCAGGGGCTTCCACTGAGCGTGAAACTTTGCAGGTACCCCTGGGAACCACTTGCCAGCCTGGTGAGGGCAGGGAAAGGGGCTTGTGTGAAGGCTGTGGCCTCAGCTGTTGATCCCAGCAGGTAATGCAAGAATGTCATGTCTGAGGAAGGCCAGGTGGTCTCTTAAGCTTGTACTTCCCACCCCCTCATGTCACAGTACTCCTATGCTGCCACGTCACTGACCTGAATCACTAGGGTAAATGGACAAGTCTGCAGGGAACTGGAGGAGGATGGCCAAGAGGGCTCCAAACGCCCCAGGCCCTTCCAGGTACCTTGAGGGCTGGGGAACTCAATGTCTCATTCAGGAATATCAGAGAACAGCAGCCACTGGCTGGGAAGACCTGCCCTCGGCTACTGGTTCACTCTGCCCCTCCCCTCCCGCCCTCGCTCCCTGGATGGTGGCAGTAACAATCCCACAGGGATGAGGCCTTAAATCTGCCCAGCTTAGCAAGGCAAGGATCTGTTAGGAGATCAGGGCTCCACCCTCTGGGTGGCTCCCACACTGAGGGCTTTTTCCTCACCTCTTGGATGTCAGCCAGCACCACCAGAAACCTCTGGTACAGCTAATAAAAAAAAGAGCACACACACGTGCACACAAGGACACACGAAGATGGACCACCTCCTCCCATGCCAGGAGGAAGGAGGGAGAAGGGGAAGATTCATGGAGCAAAGACAAGGAGTGAGTCCTGTCAAATGTCCCCAGAAGGCCAGGTCCTTCCCCTGGCCTAGGGGAGGGTTGGGGCCTAGGGACAGGTCACTCTGGCCAGCATTACCAACCAGCCCTACCCCCAGCAAGGTGGCAGCAACAAGCCCAGGTCTGAGCCAGGTTGCTCTGAATGTACCTGGCAGGAGGCGGGGAGCGATGAGGACCAAATCATTTAGGACCAGGCAAGAAGTCACTTCTCTGCAGCTCAGAGCCATCAACACCCCTTAGAAAAGAGCAACCAGCAAGTACTGAGAGCACGCAGCACGCCAGCCACTGTGCTCAGCGTGTCACACACCTTGTCTCATTTCACCCTCATGGCTCCCTGTAAGTGGCCTCTGAGAGCCATAGTGAGGCCAGCAGCTCTCAAACCAAGAGACTCCTTACCCTTGCAAGTGTCAGAGTCAACTTGTCCCGTGGAAGAGTGGACCTCAGTTCTGATTGATGGTGCATTTGGGGACTAAAAAATATATTGGTGATCAAAAAACTCAGATATTGTTAATAGAATGTTATGGAACAATGATTCCTAACTTTTTCTATTATTTAGGATATGCAGTTGCTGATTTAACCTAAGTTATTTTTTAAAAAGACAAATTCAGAAAATGTACTGTGTAACTGAAAATTGTTAATTTTTTTAAAATGCTGGGAAGTGATTTCAGCCTGTCCTCTGTCTTTCATCTTGAAACTGGAATTCTCCTTTGTAATATTTTACTTACCCCCCGCAGCACCAAACCCATCAGATATAAATACAGATTAATAATTTCATAACATCACTTCAAGGCTCTGAAGTTCTCTAGAACTGCATCCCTTCGGCCTCCTCCCCAAGTCCCACACTGCCACCTGAAGGTCACCGTGCCATTGCATGGCCAGTGACCTGACCAGGAGCCGTCACAGCCCAGAGCTTGTACACAACCTTCTCAGACATGAGATGACAATCAAGAATTACCAAATATATAAAGAAGATAAAGCCCATGAAGGAGAGGCAACCTACCCCAAGGAAACTGTTCACGTAACTATCAGGAAAATACCATGAAATGCACATATTAACACCATCTGAGGGAAGTGGTGAAGCATTTCCATGTAATGAAAACAAGTAGTTTTGGAAGATCCTATTAGGGAACTTAAACAGGGAAATGTGACAGTCAAAAGTTAAACAAAACCCCCCAAAAGATGGATAGAGAAGCAGGCTGGACACAGGTGGAGTATATATTTGTGAACCAAAAAATCATGCAAAGAAAATCCCCAGAGTGCAGCACAAATGAAAAAAATAGAATGTGTAAAAGGAAAGTTTAGGGATACAGAGAATCGATTCATACATTTCAATATCCATTTAATAGGAATCCAGAAAGAGAATGAAGAAGAGTAGTGTTTTGATACAATTGGTAGATAATTTCTTAGAGCTTCAAAAAGACATGAATCTCAAAATCGAAAGAGGTCACTGATTTTTTTTAAGTTCCCAGTTTAGAAAAATCATAGTGAAACTTTTGAAAATCGAAGACAAAGAGAAAACCCTAAAAATTAGGTAAAGATAAATTACCTACAACGGGATGAGAATTCAGCTGACATCAGGCTGCCCATTGGCAATATGCAATGCAAAGAGGCATTAAAATCTGAGTAGGGGCTTCCCTGGTGGCATAGTGGTTGAGAGTCCGCCTGCCGATGCAGGGGACACGGGTTCGTGCCCCGGTCTGGGAAGATCCCACGTGCCGCGGAGCTGCTGGGCCTGTGAGCCATGGCCGCTGAGCCTGCGCGTCTGGAGCCTGTGCTCCGCAACGGGAGAGGCCACAACAGTGAGAGGCCCGCGTACCGCAAAAAAAAAAAAAAAAAAATCTGAGTAGATGTAAGCCTGAACCAAGAATCCTACCCTAATCCAGACTATTATATGTCAGGGCAAGAAAAGACAATTCCAGACATATCAGGTCTCAGAAGGTTTACATTCCACAGATCCTCCACTATAGAACTATTCAATTTTGCACTCCAACAAAAAGAAAGATAAACCCAAAAGGAAGACAGCAGGTCAAAGGATAAAGACTCATAAAAGATGTGTAAACACCAGCTAACCAGATAGCCTATCTCAAGAGCAATTGTCCCCAGTGAGCAGGCATGAGAGAACCAAGCTACCCCGATCCCACGCCAGCCAAAAGCACCGGCCTGTTAGAAGCCCAGCTCCCTCAGCGGCCCCCCCTCCCCAGTTCATGTCCAGCTGGAGGCCTGGGGTCCCAGGCCAGGCTGGAGGCACAGGCTGGGATCTAGACACCTTCCTCCCAGCTGGGAGCCAGAACTAGGGTCTTCTTCCCAGAGTCAGGATGGGTGAGGCTTTGTCACATAAGTTCCCTGATTAGAAGAGGAATTGTGACTTTAGCTCTGGAGAGCATGCGTGTGTGTGTGTGTGTGTGTGTGTGTGTGTGTGAGAGAGAGAGAGAGAGAGAGAGAGAGAGAGAGAGAGAGAGAGAGAGAGAGAGAGAGAGGGAGAGAGATTGATTGATTGAGGGAGGGGCTGTAGTTAAAGAGAGCTCTCCTGGCAGTGAGTAATGAGTATGGCAGCCCCCAGGTGGCTCAGCGCTGGGTGGGGTGTGGGTGAGAAGAGGCCGCAGAGGCGCTAGCCAGAGGGAGAGGGCCTGAAGACCTCCACACTAAGCCCAGTCAGGGTGGATCTCCTTCCCACACACCTAAAATCTGCCCATGCTGGAGAGGCTCCAGGTATTCGGAAGGTCCCGGGTGGGTCAGAAGAAATGATAAACAGATCCTCCAGAGAGAGAAACAGATCCCCCAGATCGGTGGGGTACATCTGTGGAAAAGGCAGGAACCTGGGCCTCTGAGTTCCCAGCCAGGCTTCCTCTACCTCTGCCCATCCCTGGTAGCTGACAGGCCCCCACTAGGAACACGAACACACACGCAGGTTCACGTTCACTCCGCCCCTGATAAATGGATACGCCCTCTAGAGACACACATTTAGCTTCTGGGAAGGGTGAGACTATTTGCACGAGGTGGCAGCTGTACCCCTGATAAGAGAATGTGACCCAAGTTTAAAGAGCGAAGATGAGTAATTAGCAGGGGGACCCACCAGCTGGAGCCCAGCCAGGAGGGGATATCATCCCACAGGGTCCACCACCCCTCCCTCTACCGAGCCCTGGTCCGGAGCCCACAGTCCCTCCTCTGTCCCAGTCTCCTGACTCCAGCCCGGGTCAGCCTCCAGCCCTGTCCCCAGCCTGTTTCTGGCCCAGAGCCAGCTGGAGGGCCTGCCGCACAGTCTCCACGTTGTTCAGAACGTTGTATCGACTCAGGGCCACCAGCCGCTCAAACTCCTGGGGCTCGTAGGTGAAGTTCATCATGCCATAAGGGGTGTCTGGCCCATTGATGACAAAGTCCCCACAGGCTTTCTCCTCATCCGTCTGTCGTTCCACACCTGCAGTGGGACGGGGAGAGAGTCTGGGCTAGGGCACTCTGTGGCTAGGAGCTGCCAGTCCAGAAACCCCCCTTCCCTAGAGCATCTGGCTGGTCTGTGGGCTCTGCCTGGGGCCACATCTCAGCTCTCTCGCCCACCGGGAGGAGCCGGGCCAGTGTGCATGCCGAGTCCAGGAAGCAGTGGCCAGCTCGGGGCCTCCAGGAGGTACACTGTCCTGGGTCCCGCACCCCATCACCACCCCAGGGCTCCGTGGGCCAGACCCAGACCTTCCCCTCACCTGGGGCCAGGTGTGTGCGGAAGGTACGGTTGACCAGGGGGAAGTGTAGCACGATGGGTGAGCGCGGGTCCTCGGCCTTGGCAAACAGGTAGCATTCACGGGGCTCCTTCAAGTCCTCAGGGGGCACCTCAGTGCTGGGGAAGGAGATGCCTCGGTCCAGGCAGTACTTCTCTGTCATCTGTAAGACCTGGGCAGACACCCAGCCCTGTGAGCTTCCGGCCCTGCCTGAGGCGCCCTGGACTCACGCTGGCCCAGGCTTCAACGCCAGCCCTGTCTCCCAGCAGTCGAGTGACTACAGGCAGCAAGAAGAGAACCCGCATCTGGGCGTGCAACCTGTCCATCACCCCACAAGCCTCGAGGGAGCCACTGACAGAGACTCCCTGGAGGGACCCTGATGGCTCTGTTGTTACCATAGCAACAAAGGGACAGCAAACCTGAACCCAGGCCCAGATAGGAGCAAGGAATCCTATCAGGAGCAGCAGCGTCCAGAACAGGGGTCTTCTCTTCACCGGGATAAAGTCTCCCGAGGACTCCCTCTGGCCTCCTCTCCTGAACCCCACTCTCCTCCATCACCTCAGCTTCCAGCTGGGGAGACCAATGCTGCTAGCGGTGATCGCAAGGTGCCTGCCCAGGCCCTTCTCGACACCCAGCCAGGCTGCCTTAGCAAGGACCCCCCACCCCGCACCGTACCTCAAAAGGGGCATCCAGGGAATAGTCGAAGGACAGAATGAGGTCCACGGCTCTCTGCGGCTGCAGGCTCAGCGGGAACGGAGAGTTGATGGCAAAGCCTCCATCCACCAGGTACAGACAGTCCCGCATGGGAGTGAGCTGGTTGGGGAAGGCGTCCGGGTGCGAATCTGCAAGAAGACAAATGCTTGCTCTCTGCAGCAGCCCTCTTCTCTGCGCACTGGGAATGCCCCACTGTTGAGAGTTCTCCTCTTCCTACAGCCACGGGGTCTCCCACCGCAGCCCCCGGCCTGCCTTAGCACAGTCATCACAGTCCTTCCCCCACTAGCCCCTGGGCAGCAGGAGCCCCCCCCACCCAGCCCCCAGGTCAAAAGGTAGCACTGGCCCCAGGGAGCCAGAGGCACAGGCAACAGGCGGGACCCCGCCCAGAGCAGCACCCACCTTTCCAGGCCAAAAACTCCCTGCCAGACACATAGTCCTTGTGCAGGCAGAGGCCCTGGGTGAAGTTCGAGTTCTGGGCTGAGGTGAAGCGGTAGGTGAATATGTCCAGCACAGCCTGGGAGAAGGGCCCTTGCGGGGTGAAGAGCCTGGTTTGCAGCCTCGCTGGGTCATGCAGCTGGAGCTTCTGGCGGTCGTCTAGGTGGGGGTGGGATGGTGAAATACCGTGAGAAGCCCTCCTTTGTCCAGCGGTCCTCACATCTCAGGGGAGCCCCTCTGTCTCCTCCCCACGTCTCTCCTCCTTCCCCACCCCGCCTCCTGGGTCTCTGACCACTGCTTCCCCGAACCCCTTTTAAATGACTTTTTCTTTCATGTTCCCCACGTTTTGAAAGTTGACATGCACATATTAAAAAAGTTGAAAGTTGACATTGCATGTATTAAACAACATCACCTACCCTTAAAGTTGCATATGCAACTTCCAACCAGAATTTCACCCATTAAACACCCACTGAACAGTTACCATGTGCTGTGGTGGCCACTGTGCTGGGCACAGGGATGCAGAAGTGAACAGGGCCTGACCCTGGCCCTCCAGGGCTCACGGCCTATTTAGGGGAGAATCTAAAGAGGTAATAAATGGTGACAGTGTCCCGAGGTAAGGACAACATGGGATGTGCCTACGGTTCTAGGGAACCTTGGTGGTCAGACCCTCGATCAGCCTGGAGGGATGGACTGGAACAGAGACGTCCCCTGACAAAATGATGTCTGAGCTGAACTTTAAGAACTGAGCAAAAGTTATCCAGGGAAGAAAAGTGGGAAAGGTATTCTATGCAGCAGGGGCTGAAGGGGAGCTCTGAGGTGGGGGAACAGAGTGTCAACCAGATACCCAGTGGCCCTGGGCTGAGTTGATCTAATGGGAGCCCAAGCGGAGAATTAAAGGCACAGATTTATCACGGAGCACTCACAACTCCCACTAGGTTTTCTGACATGGGTTCCCCACCCCTTAGCCTCTCTGTAGACCTCTGGGCATCCAGAGACCCTAAGCTAGAAGTCATTTTCTCAATATTTCTCTGAACCGAGTAGGACATCCAAGTCCTTCACTGCCTCCTCCCACATTGCTCATGCTTCTGCCAGGGCCCTGCTGCTGGAAAGAGGTATTGCGGGGGCTGGCAGGGGGGAGGGGAGGTTTGGGGGAGCAGGCTCTCTGCCCTCACCTGTGATGTTTACACTGCCTCTGCACCTCTGTAGGAAGCCAAGGTCCCAGCCGGCGGTCTTCAGGAAGATCTCATCCAGGCTGGCTGCAAACGCGCTGCCCCATATACCTAAGGAGAAAAGCAAAGTCCCCGGCCCTCACAAGTCCTCCACCGGCATCACCAACTCAGGGCCTGGCGCCTGCCCTGTCCCCTTGTCCCCAGGCCTCTGGCCTAGACTCACCCTGCAGGTAGCAAATCCGGGGCTCGGGGCGGAGCTGCAGCAGTCGCCCCATGAAGAACTCTGAGCTAAAGAGCTCAGTGGGAACATAAGCGCCATACTTGGGTAAGCCGACCTCATGGGGGGTGAACTCGCACCACTCTGGGGGCGCAAAGAGGAGGGAATGTCACCAGGGGCTTCCCACCAGGACCCCATGCTTCCCCTGAGCCCTTGTGACTTAGCAGGTATCTCTGCCTTGTCAAGAGCAGGAGGCAGCAAGCCCACTGTGCTCCAAGGCTCCCACCTGTGCCCTGACAGCCCTGGCCTCTACATCCTCACACTGACCATTGCTCCCACCGGCTTCCTAGGTTCCCACGCCCAGGCACCTGCAAAGTCTTCCCCACTGATGTTGCTGCGGACGTTGACACTGGCGTAGATGGGGTAAGGGTTCTGGCCCTGGCTGACCGCCTCCTGCTGGTCAGACAGCTTGGCAGGATTTTCCTGGTCAGGAAAGAAGGGAGGCCACTTGGCCTTTAGGGAGTTCCCTTTCCCCACCCCCATGGCCTGAGGCTCGGCACCCTGCAGGTGTGGCGTGCCCACGAGACTTTGGTTGCTAAGGCCAGGGCTCTAGAGACAACTCTCTAAGGGACAGGCTTTGGGCTGCAGCAGAGGTGAGGCCACATGGGGTTCGTGCAATTCCAGGGGCTTTGGACCCCCTTCCCTCCCATTCAAGAAAGCCTATCAGAACCCAAGGGAGTCAAGTGACATTTTTAAAAGAATAACTGGGGCTTCCCTGGTGGTGCAGTGGTTGGGAGTCCGCCTGCCGATGCAGGGGACGCGGGTTCGTGCCCCGGTCCGGGAAGATCCCACATGCCGCGGAGCGGCTGGTCCCGTGAGCCAGGGCCGCTGGGCCTGCGCGTCCGGAGCCTGTGCTCCGCAACGGGAGAGGCCACGGCAGTGAGAGGCCAAAAAAAAGGAATAACTGAAAATCCAATCTACTTTCTTTGAAAAAGTAAATCACTAGAAAACATGTATTCTTTTCTTAGACATCACATTCATAACAGATAGCCACACACCAGTGGGCCAGGCCCCGCCGGGCCCCAGGGCTGAGAATCTCGCTCAGCTCTAATCTCATCTCCCGATGCATGCTGGGCCTGCAGTTCTAGGAGAAGCCACCAGGTGGCGAGAATCATGTCTGCTTGGCCGTCGGGCTGGAGTGGCATTCTGCCTCAGCAGGAGGTTGAAATCATTTGGGACCCTTTCAAAGCACACTTGTACTAGGGCTCGACCCCTCACCAACCAAAACCAGTATCTCTGGAAGTGAGACCTAGGCATGGTGTTTTTGGAAAGCTGTACAGGTGATTCTAATATGCAGACAGACCTGAGAACAGCAGACCAGCCTCTCCCTCCCAGGGAAAGCGAGATGAAGCGTGTCAGCCCACCCAGAGATCCCACCCCTTGCCCCCAGGGAGCTCAGACTTAAAGGATAGCTTTGCAAATCTCAGATCTTAGCCTAATGGGTAAGGCAGAACTAAGTGCTGGTGGACAGGAGCCGTGTTCATCTATTACCTGTTCTTCTCTTACCTCCTGGTATAGGAAATATTCAATAAGAAGCCCCCAGAGGTCGATGAGGGAAGCGCTGTGGCCACTGCTTTCCCGGATCCCCAGTTCCTGGGCATAGTACTGCAGGCGTTCCATGGACATTAACCCCATCTTACTGCTGCAGACCCGCGCCTGGGCGCGCTCAATAGGGCCCTTCAAGGCCACCTGGGACCAGGCTGGGTCCTTGTAGAGTGTGGAGATGCACCTGGGCATGGAGGGAATTAGGAGCGTGGGAGCACAGTAAGGGGAGAGAGGGATACAGGTGTCTCTGAGTCACCCCTCCTCCCCCATCCCTTGCACCCACTGGCCTGCACCACCCACTCAGAGGGCCCTGGGGACTCAGTCCCTTACTGCCCTTCCTGACCCCTTTGGATCCCCGCCCCTCCCCACCAGATCACCAGGTCATACCTCTGCTTCTTCAGGGCTCTCCTTTTTTTTTTGCCCTGCCCCTACCTCACTTACCAGGTGGATCCAGAGACTCCGCTCAGATAGGTCACAGTGTCCAGGACGCCGAGCTCCTGTAGCCCGGCCAGGCTGCCATAGAGGGAAGACATGGCTCGGGTTCCACCTCCCGAACCCAACACAGCCACCACAGGCACCTGGGCACAATAATAATCATGATAACATCTACCCCCACTATTGTTCATATATTATTGCTTAGCATATCAGATATTGGTCTAAGAGCCCAACTTGTATCATCTCTTTCAGTCTTCAAAGAAACCCAATGGCATCCCCATTTTACAGGTGAGGAAACTGAGGCACAGGAAGTTAGATAATGTGCCCACGATCATACCATCAGTAATAGGCTGTCAGACTGAAGCAGTATAACCTCAGAGATGGCTCTAACGTTGTATCAGGAAAGTATGTACCTGGGAGGTATATTGGATTCACTCAAAACAGCTAAAGCAGGGTTTCTCAACCCTGGCACTGTTGGTAATTTTGGAGCAGATAATTCTTTATTGTGAGGAACTGTCCTGTGCGTTATAGGATGTTTGGCAGCGTTCCTGACCTTCACCAGGCAGATACCAGTAGCATCCCTCTCCCCTCCCCTAGTTGTGGCAATGTCTCTAGACAGTGACAAATGTCCCCTAGGTGGGTGGGGGGATGAGATTGCTCCCAGCTGAGAACCACAGAACTGAAGTGACAAAGACCAGCAGGCAGCCTGACCTGCCCCAGACACGGGAGGTCCCCAGATGTCTCTTCAGGATCAGAGGTTCCTGGTGGGATCAGACTAGAAGCTGTTGGGCTGCTCAGCTTTTCTACGAAGGTTTGGTTCATTCCACCCCAGACTTCCGGTTCCTTTCCCTGTCCTTCCTTTCTTCCCCTGTCTTGAAAAAAATGCTCCCTGGCCATTGCCCCGCAAGGTCACTGTCCCTCCAGAGCTCTGGAGGAGACAGAGCTCCCTGAAGGCAGGTCTGTGCCCTCTCTACCCTCCACCCACAGAGCGGAGATGGGGCACAGAGCAGGCATTACCAGACGAGCGGTAGGCTTGCTCAGCTTGTCAGCACTGGGCACAGGCTATGTCTCCTTAGACATCTGCAGCCAGAAGGAAGCCATCAGCCTGTTCCTGATTTACCACAGGTCTCCCCCTCAGCACTGCCTTTCCTCCTGCCTCCACTTCCAAATCCCTTTGTCCTGTTATGGACTGAATTGTGTCCTCCCCAAATTCATATGTGGAAGCCCCTATGTGACTCTCTTTGGAGAAAGAGTCTATACGGAGGTAATATAGGTTATGTGAGGTCATAAGGGTGGGGCCTTAATCCCATAGGACTGGTGTCCTTGTAAGAAGAGGAAGAGAGAGAGAGATTCCCACAAACCCCTGCACGTGCACAGAGGAAAGGCTGTGTGAGGACACAGCAAGAAGGTGGCCGTCTACCAGTCAGAAAGAGGCCTTGTCAGATAACGACTCTGACGGCACCTTGATCTTGAACTTCCAGCCTCCACGTGAGAAAATAAATGTCTGTTGTTTGAGCCACCCAGTCTGTGGCGTTCTGTTATGGCAGCCTGAGCAGACTAATACACCTCCCTTGGCTGGGGCCGTTCAGCCCTCGTTCATATGGGGGTCACATGACTCTCCCGACTGTGCCCATCAGCTCAGGCAAACGGGCCTGCCCCCTTCTTCCTCTGGCCCCCGCACTTCCTCAACGCTTCCTGTCACCTCTTAGACACACAGTCCTCTCAAGGAAGAGGTTGGATTTGGTCCCAGCAACTCTGGTGTCTGGCTCCTCCATTCCATACCTGGTTACTGTCGGGAGCCTGGCTCAATCCCAGCACCTGCTGTAGGGCCTTGGATACGACGTGCTTCCTCTTATCCAGAAACTCCTGTTCCCCGTCACAGAGGTCGAAGCCAAGACGCAGGTCCAGGTCCCCAGAGCTGCCTCAGAGTGGGTGGGGGTGGGGTATTGGGTGACTGTTCAGTGGAGAGCCTCCGGCCAAACCCATTTTCACGGGAGCAGACAGATGCACATTCCGTGGAACCTCCCAGAAAGATGCCACAGGACCCAGTCACCCCCAACGCCCGCTGAGCCGTAGGCAGAAGAGTCTCCGCGCCGCTCACCTCACTTCTGCCTTCACACTCATAGCCACCTCCTGGCCCTGGAAGAGACAACAGCCCATCCCTGAGCGCTATGAGAGGGACTCTCATTTGCAGCCCCGGTTGCTCTGGTAATTCAGGCCCAGGTGTGGACACCATGGCTGGCCTGATTTGACCCCCTCCCCCAGACCTTTTGTGGGGGTCACAGAGCAGGCAGGGGCCCCTCAGGCACCCAGATGGAGCCTTACCTCGCCCAGGGCCACGACATGCTGCTGCTCCCGACCTAGGGCCAGAGAGGAGAGCAGGATGCCCGCCTCGCCCAGCTTGCTGGTCTGGACCTCCAGCTCAGCACTTGGGCCGCTCTACAGAGAAGAAAACACCCAGGAAAAGGGGCCTCGTCCAGGCTGGATGGATTCTGTCGTCTGCGCCTTCCCAGGCTCCGTCACTCACCTGCAGGGCCGTGAGCTTCTCTCCCAGCTCCACCTCCAGCCTGGAACTGAGCACTGGGTTTACGTGGAAGGTGAACGTGGCTGGGAGGCCTGCCTCCAGGGGAGGCTGCAGGGGCAAGAGCTGGGGCTTCTCGTAGGCCCCGGGCACTGCCAGCCGAATCTGCCTGGAGCCTGGGAGCAGAGGGCCTAGGTGAGTGCCAGGTGAGGGGGTGAGAGTGGGGGGTGCGTGGCCCGTGACGGTAGCACGCCGAGCAGCAAGTCCCCTTTCCTTCCCCTTGGAAGTGCCAACTCATCGCCCTGCCCACTCTCTGGCAATGGGCCCTACAGACATCATGAAGGACACTCGGGGTCCTATAACCTGCTCCGGTCAGAGCTGGGAGCCTGGGATGGGGACGGCACACACAGTGCTCAGGGAAGGGCCCCTGTCCGGAGCTTATGGGGTGAGGATTTTGAGATTATTATATTAAGTATATAAAATATAATTCTATAATTACCATATTATAACGATCATATATTAATTATTACATTAATTACCAGTTTTCAACTGGTAGTTCCCCCTCTCTTGCTCCATTCAAGCCCTGTGCTCATTGCCTTGGGGGAGGTTTGTGGCCAGAGAGAAAGCAAACAGGCTGCACGTTGTTTCCAAAGCATAAGCCCTTGGGAGAACATAGAGGGTTTGCAGGGGATGTAAAAGGAAGAAGTGGGTTCGTGGCACAGGGACGGTAGGCTTGGGGAAGCGGAGGAGAGCCATCCCCGGCCTGGTGAGGCCAGCTGTGGGGAGGCAGAGGGAGGCCTGTGGGCCCAGGAGCAGCGGGGCCCACCCTGTTCCTGTAGCTTTCTGGAGAGCAGGCAAGACCCCAGAGAGAAATGGCTACACATGACACCCAGGAAGAGGGGACCCCAGAGAGACCCACGAAAGAGCCCCTAACGCCTCAGGAACCGACGTCCAAATGGAATCCCTGTCCCTACATGCCCTCCTTAGCACTAAATGAGACCGGGGGACTTGACATGACCAGGGGTGGGAGGGAATTAGAGAAAATAAGGAAAGTGATCCTTCTCTCATATCACGGTTTACAGACTGAGATTGATAAGGGCTGTTCACTGTCAGAGACAACAGAAGCTGTGGTGGGGAGAGCAGATGGGCCCCGGGTGTCACAGAGCTGGGCCTGGGCCTGGCTCTACCGCTTACTGGCTGTGTGACCTTAACAAAGTTTCTTCTTTGAGCCTCAGTCTCATGAATTAAAGGAGGATAATGACTGTACCTACGTTACGAGGTTGTTATGAGGATTAAAAGATGAAACACTGTAAAATGCTTAGACCAGTGCCTGACTCATAGTAAGTGCGCCATGTTACCTGGGCACGACTCAGCCCATAGGCTCAGACTCCCAGTGTCGGAGAGGACCTTAGCTGTCATGCAGCCTCCGCTCCCCTCCCAAAGCTGGCACCCCTCCCGAGTGGCTGTCCCCTGTGGCAGACTGCCATGGCCCCAGTTCTTCACTTCTGGAGTTCTCACTCTTTGCCATGTGGCCTTGCTTTCTCTCACTAAAGAGCTTGGCTATATTCCTTGCCCTTCAACTTAGAGTCAGCCTTGTGCTTGTTTTGGTTAACAAAATGTTAGTGAGGGCTGTGATGTGACCAAAGGCTCGAAAAGCACTTGCTCATCCGGCCATGCGCTTTTGTACCTCTGCCAGTGTCTTAAGAACATGCCCAGGCTTGTACGCTGGCCACAGGAGGTGGATGAGGGACATGGGAGCAGAGCCAGGTCACTCCACCAAGCCCAGCCTAGATCAGCCATGCCCCAGCTGACCACCAGATGTGTCTGCCACTGAGATTTTGTGGGTGTCTTTTGTACAGCAGTAGTTGAACCGATACAGCCTCTGTGCTTGAATACTCCCAGGGATGGAAATTTACTGCTTCTGGAGGCAATCCATGTCATCCTTGGTCAGCTTTCAGCAGTGAAAAATTAAGAACTTTCTGCCCCAGACCCATCTTCTTGAAACCAGCAGTCCCCAATCCCCCAGGAGAGAAGGCAAGACCCAAGGCCCCTGACCAGACTCACCATACTCTTGATGTGGGGCTGTCCCATCTCCCCTGAGGGTGCCCTGGATTCTCAGACAGGGCTGAGCCTGAGGAAAGCAGAGGCCTGTGGGAGCCAGACAGTCCACAGGGCCCTGCACAGGGCCTGAACCAGGATGGAGGGAGGGAAGGGTATCTGGGGCAGGGTCGAGCTAACATCCTTCCCAGGGCCTGTGCCTTACGAGCAGGGGTCTTCTGTCACAGCCACCCCCACCCCAGGACTCAGAGGAAGTGGTCCCTGGTGGGAAAGGGGGAGGAGATGAGGGGCCCTGACGGTGGCTCCTTGGCCAACTCAGAAGCCAGGTGAGCAGTGTGCTGTGCACAGGTGGAAAGCCTGGCTTCTGGGCTATTCCATCAGGTGGGAGGCAAGGTGCCCCTTTGTCCCTGGAGGTGCCTCCCCAGCACATCTCCCCTCTGAGGAGGGGTTGAGTGTCCTTCATGCAAGTGGGCATGATGGGCTCAGTCGTGGACTCCCCAGTCCCCCGTCCCCCAGCCCTGGGCAGCCCCAAGCTGGCCACCCCTACTCACCACCAGGACCCCATTGGTGATGACTTCAGACGCCGGCACCTGGCTACAAAGGATGAGGGGCTTATGGGACGCCTGAATCCCTCAAGATGGCTATTACTATAATAATGTAACCAGAGCAGCTGGAAGAGCCTGGGGAGCACGGCAGGTTTGTGGGTAGGGGTGGGCATCAAGGTCAGGACATCCCCTCTCAGGCCAGGCCAACGCAGGACCTGGTGGCTGACAGCTGGGAGCTTTGGGTGGGTCTCAGAGTAAATGGGAGGGTACAGGCTCCACCTGGACTCACCTGTCCTCCAAAAGAAATTCCACCTGCAGCTCTTGTGAATCCTACATGGAGGGAGCAAGGGAGCGCCAGTTTTCAGAGGTCCCAGAGCCTCAGGACCTTCCCCTCCCACCCCTGGTTCTGCTCAGCTCCAGCGACTAGAAGGCCAGATTGATGCTGGGGCTGCTCGTGGGCACAGGACAGGGTAGCAACATCGCCACTAGGAGCTCCATCTGTTCAAGGCTGTGGACAGGCGCTGTTCTAGACACTGAGGATTCGGCAGTGACCGAGACACACAAAACCCCTGCCTTCAAGGAGCCCACGTGTTGGCTTCCCTCAGGGAAGGCGTGCTTGTGGGAAAGCTTTGTGGGGTCATTGCTGCAGGGTGGAGGAGGGTCTGTCTTGGAGGTTGGGCCTGTGCTGATGGGGAGCCCCCCGTGCCAGGGCCTCTTCTCCCGGTACTGGGCTCGTGGCTGGCGCAGGTGGAACCGCTCACCTGGTGGCTGAGTGGGAAGGTGTGTCTGCGCGGTTGGTGGGGCTTGAGGCTCCTCAGGTCAAACAACAGCAGGGAGAGCTGGTCACTGTCCAGGACGTCCTTGTCGTAGAGGGTGAGCTCCAGGACGTTCTGGGGGCAGGGCAGGAGGCAGGGGGGCCTGAGGCAGGGCGGAGGGCAGGCACCTGGGAGGAGCCCTCTCCCTCCGCAGCCCCAGCCCCTCGCTGACCCTCACCTTCACGGCGCCGTGGACCCGGTAGTGGAAGGTTTCGTTCCATTCGGGGTCACGGCAGTTGGCTACCACCCTTGTCTGGGCCGGGCTGGGGGACGCTGTGTGCAGACACAGCTGCACGTAGCAGTCTGCTTTGGACACTGTAGGTGGGATGGGGAGGGTTCCTCAGCCTCTAGCTCTTACAGCTGGAAAGGTTGCCTGGAGGAGACTGGGGCTGGACGGGAAGGGGCAGAGGAGGCTGCCCGCATAGCAGGGTGGGGCGGGGAGAGATACCGGAGAGCCCATGTCCTTGACTCCGTCTCCACCAGTTACACCTCCTATTCAACTGAATGGAGATCCTGCTGCAGCCAATTCAAAAGGTCATGTGACAGCGCAGAGCACTGAGTCATTCCCAGAAAGGGCCTGATTCAGGAAACAAGGTCCCGCCCAGCGTGAGCACTGGCGTGGAAACCCCTAGAGAGAGACGGTAACTTGTGGCGGCAGCAGGCCTCACACGCTCACCCAGGCTGGCAACCTCCACGAGCCAGCCTCAGGGAGGAGGTGGTGGTCTGCACACTGCCTTCCCCTCCAGCTCCCGCAACCTGCCCCGGGCTGTGGCCCGGGCTCCCTCACCAGAGAGCCCTCCATCCGCTCCACTCTAAACACACATGCATGCTTCAGGCCAGCCCCTGTTGAGCTCTGGGGAGGCCCCAGGGAGAGGAAGGGAGAAAGCATGAAATTGGGGGTCACTCACACAGGTCTGCGCCCCGGATATTTCTGGCCCTCACCACCTTCACCTGGAGGTCATAGTATGGGTGGGTCTCCCGCTGAAAGGACAGAACTCCGGGGACTCAGTTCCAGGAAGCCGGGTGTGAGGCCTGACCTCCCTGCCGTGGTGCCCACCCAGGGCTTCCCTTGTCCCATCGCAGGGCGGCAGCCTGGCCCAGGGTCACTGACGTCACTGTGCCAGGGACCCAGGAGGCCTCGACAGAGCAAGCGCTGGGAGCTGAGTGTGTTGGTGATGAACCTGACCTTGGAATCAGTCAGGCTGGGATCAAATCTAAGCTGCACTGTGGACTAGCTAACTGGCCTTGGGCAAGAGACTCGATTTCCCTGTGCTTTAGTTTCTCTGTCTCGAAAGTGGGGGTTATGATGATAATCTCACAGGGTTGTAGCGAGTTTTAAACGAGAAGTCGTACAAACTGCCTGGCATAAGTGCTTAATACGTGGAGCCATTTTCACTAATTATGTTTATTATGAACCACGAACGTGCAGCCCCCCTGCCTACAGTGCTGGGGCTGTAGCTTGAGAGTCAAAGTGAGAGCTGGAGAGACGTGCTTAAGAAGATTAAGTATCAAAAGAGAAAACTGTGATGGACCCCACCCACTAGCTCCTAACAAAGGCTAGAAGACGGCCCAAGAGGGTGCGGGCAGGTAAAGGGAAACCAAGAGTCACCCAGCGGGTACCAGTCTGATGAGTCGCTAAGGAGACGGCAGCTCGGGCTCAGGAGAGATAACAGTAGACTGCCGCCTCCTGGGAGTGAGACTATCTCCTCCAGATCCCAGAGAGTGCCTCATTCCCCCCACTCCCTCAACCCCCAAACCCCATTCTACAGCCAGGCTAGGGCTTACCGGGCTAAAGCCAATCAGCTGCAAGTGTCACATGGCTTCCATTTCCTAACCGGGGGTGATTAACTTCAAGATTATTATTATTTGGCCAAGCTCTCTAAGCTCTACCAGGTAATCTGGAGCAAATCGGTCCTGGCCCAGATCAAAATGCATTCCCAGGGCTGGCCCCAGTCTCCACAGGGCCCTGTGCGCCCAGGACTCCTCCTGTCCACACAACCCCCCCCCCGCCCCGGGGAGATCAGGTACTTTACCCACCACCGCCTCCACTGAGGTTCCCTCTTCTGTCTCTTCTGCAGCAACACCGCACCCACGAGGGACAGCTCCTTGCCTGTCAGCCACCTGGGCCACAGCGCCCAGAGCATGGCCGGGCAGCCTGGCTCCCGGCAGGAAGCCCTGCCTGCGCTCCTCTGGCTACACTGGCTGCCGGCTCAGGTCTGACAGGTAGCTGGAGTGGGGAGGGTGGAGCAGGCTGCTCTGCTGAGGACTCACAGCTGAGGCTGGAGGTGGGGTTTGACGAGCTCCAGGAAGTGACTGGAGCCCAGTGTCCTCTAGCAGGAGGGACTTTAGACCCTCTCAAAGAGGATGAGGAACTGGCACTCTGGTTCCCAAACCTAGACCCTGGTTATCATGGTGCTGCTTATGGAAAATAGATGCCTGCGCCTTAATCCCCAGACGATTTGATTTATAGGGTGTGGCTAGAACCCAGGTGTTCGTACTTCCATCAAGCCTTTTAGATGATGCAGACACAGGTGGTCCAGGGAACAGCAGAGCCAGAAAGTGCTGCATCAGGGGCCTAGGTTCCCCCAGCTATCAGAAGAGACTCAAACTAACACCTTTCAAATCCCACTTCCCCCACGGCTCTTAAGCAGAAACATGGAAATCTCTGATTCCCCACAGTGTTTCATCTGGTGTTTCTAATCCCTCAGGGCCTCTCTCATTTGTTCCCCAAACACTGAGAGGCTGCTGTGTGCCAGACACTGCGCTAGGCCCTGGTCCAAGGGTGAGGAGGGCCCAACTGTATCCTGAAGAAATTCAGACTCGTGATTCCCCGCTGTGGCTTCTAACCAGGACCCCTTCCTGAATCCGCGGAAATACCTGGATGGTCCAGGAACAGAAGTAGGGATATGGTCAGGTGGTATCGATAAGGGCAGGTAAAAACCGGCCTGCCTGTCCTTAAGCTACTAGAGATAAAGGCTTTAGAGGGTCCCCTTTGACCATCGTGAGCCTTAGGCTGCAGGTGGTGTGTAATGCTCCCTTTTCTGCAGACCGCAGCCACCTAGGTGGCCAAGACAGGCAAAGTTTCTGGAAGAAAGGATCTCTAGGGCAGTGAGCTGTTGGGAGATACATTTCTTTTCCTCAACCAAGACCCAATCATCTCCACTCTCCTCCCCAGTGCCCAAGTTGGGAGACTGAAAAGATGACATTCCAAAATAAGGTGATTCAACTCTGAAATGAACTCTGCAGGCAAGTTCAGACCAGAAATTCCCAGAACTGCTGTTGGCAAGGTCCCAAGGGGGAGGGGCTGTTTTTGCTTAATTTGGAGCATGAGGCCAAGACCTGTGCTGGGGTCTCAGAAGTGCCAGTTCCAGCCTCTTAGTGACCTGTATGCACAATGTGGAGGCCCACGGAGCCACGGCAGGGGAGCCTGAGGGAGGGGCACGGAGCTAGCTGGGGGCAGAGCCAGGCCTGGCGTCCAGGACCCCTGACTGATTAGAGTGCTTTCTGGGCTGTACCACACTCTCTCCTGGAAGTCATCGGACCCATGCCTCAAGAAAGTCATACCTCTTAGTCCCAGACGTTTTTTCATCCCCAGGAAAAACTCAGGATGGCCAGAGATGGCTCCAGAGAGGGACACAGAAGGACCAGATTGCCTTTTTGGAGCTGGCCAAAGTGGACCAACACTTCTCCACTTCTCAAACATCCCTAGGTCCCTTAATCCCACCAAGTCAACATCTTTCCTGCCTGTCTCAGTCATTATGAGCTGCAGGAAGAGGAAGACGCACAAGGCCCTAATATGTGAAGCGAAGGGCAAGTAGTTTGGATCAGCTAGAGTTGCAGTGTCTACTAGCACTTTGTGATGCTGGAAATGTTCTGTATCTGTGCTGTCAATATCAGCTACACGCTAGCTGTACTGGACGGCACACATCAAGACAGCAGTGTTATACTGACTTTTTTTCTCAGTCACTAATTGGATTAGTCTTCTCGATTATTAACGTCTTTGTTATTTTCACCAAATCCCACAGGAAAGGGGGAAAAAGAGACCCAGACAGGCTTGGTTTCGTACTTCATGATGTTTATTATGAGAGATCTTCGTCGTCCTCACTACAGAGCTTTCATCTCCAGCCTTCTCCACACCTCCACGGAGGGCAGAGAGTCCAGGGAAGGAGAATGGAGTTCAGGAAAACTGGGTCGTTTATGTATTCCAGAAGGGAAGGAGACACACATTCTTCATTCTACTGCTTCAAACACGTGTGCCACACAGGTAGGGAGATACACACACTGCAGGCGGGGAAGGCAGGGCGCGTGGGGCGGGGCCAGTTTCTGCGGCTGCTCCCAGCGGAAGCTCAGTCCAAGCCACTGCAAACAGGGCCCCAGGGAAGCACTGCATCTTAGCGGGGGCGTGGCCAGTGGGACACGGATCTTGTGAAGCGCTGCTCGGCTGCCTCTGTGAGCGATGCTGACTGACTGGCCCTCACTCCGTCCCTTCAGACCCTCCGCAGAGAGCGTGCCTGGGAGGACCCTCATCTACACCAGCAAGTCAGGCTACAACACAGGCCCCAGATAGCACGGTGCTGGGGTTTAGAAAGGATCTCATGTCAAGGACAGGCCACTAGAACAGTGTCAGTATCGGGTGCTGGCACATACCCTCATTACTGTTAGAAACACTGGGGTAACAAGACGGTGCATCTACAAAATCCCCAGGATGACAGGATGCAGGGCCGCTGTCCCTGTGTCCTCAGCCTGCAGTGCTAGGCACCCCTCCTGTGGGCTCTAGAGCCCCGTGGGAGGCAGGGTCTCCCCCGAACACAAACAAGTGCTCAGCGGATCTGGCGGGGAGTTATGTCACAAACTCCTGCTGCCAGCAGCTCGGCCGACTCTCGGCTGTCCCCGAGCACCTCACAAGCACGCCCTACATCACGTCAGTGTCAGTTCCTGATCTGATCGTTCTCTGAGTGCAGCAGAGATCCACCTACCTACCATAACCCAGAGCCATCCTCCAACCCCTGCAAAACAAAGCTGGAGAACAATGGCCAGGCCAAGGTGTAAGGTAGGCGGATGACACTGGCTGGGAAGAGAAAGGTGCCCAGAGCACAAAGCACGCTGCTCAGAAAGCCTAAACCAACCTGCCCTGGGTGGCTGGTGGATGAACCAGGAGCAGGGGCCTCTGTGGACACCTGCCAAGAGGTCACATACCCAGGGCAGCCCACCCTTAGAGCAGCCGTCACACTCGGCCCGAGGGACCGAGAATGAGGCTCTCCTAAGCTTCCAGGCACAGTGCATACAGTCCAGGGAGGATCTATTTACAACACACCTGACAATCGAGCAATGTATTCCTAGAAACTGGGACTTCCTCTTGCTTCTCATTTTACCTTGTTTAAAATACTAGTTATTCCCGGTGTCAGGAAAATAGGAGAGAAAGTCTGGGTGGAGAAGTTGGGGGGTGAGATAAAGGAAGAAAATAAGTAGAAAGTGAAGGAGACTGAAAAATAAAGATCCGAGTGGAGAGACTGGTGGGGGGACACAGGGTCAGTGACTATAAAGTGACCAGCATTACCTAGAGGACGGGCCATTTGGCCTTTGCAGCCAGAGGAGCTCTGGTACTCCAGGACTTCAGGCAGCTGAGCTGAGGGCTCCTGTGAAGTCCTGCATGTATCTTAATAGAAAACTTGGAATAAACAACCCCAGGGTTGCAAACACTTGAGACAGTTTCCTTATTCGGGTGACTGGAATGCAAAGACAGGATGGTGCCCTTCCCCGTCTCCTCCTGTCCAAGCAGGTATAAAATTCTCCAGAATTGCCTGCAACATAATGGTATATAAGGTGTAACTAATTGTTTTTTCTATTAAAAGTCTGGCAACGCCAGAACACAAGTCTCATTGGTTCAGAGATGTTCCACGGCACAAGGTAGCCAGTAGTGTCCAAATGGGGAGACTCCTGGTGGTGGCAGCAGCCCCCGATTCCCCAGGCCGGGGCTCTCCCCGCCTCTGGGATAGCCGAGTTGTCCGCTGCTCAGTCTTCGGCTTGCTGGGCTCAGGTGTCAGCCGGGTTGACCTCTTTGGAGCAGAAATAGTGCACGACCACCCCATTGGGGTATCTTGCAAATGCACTGCAGGGAAGGAAAATGACCTGGGAGTGAGGACTGCCTCTAAGAGAAGACCACTTCTTACTGGAAAAGGCACCTTACTGGGTGCCATTCCAGAAGCCGCCCACCCTAACCACAAAGAACAGCCTGGCATCTCTGGACTTACGTAGCCACCACCTCTGGCAAATATCCGAACAGAGGATGAGGTCCACGCCATTTGAGCGCATGGGGATATTTCTTACTGTCATCAATGTGCAAGCACAGGCAGATGGGGCAGTACCCCAGCCTGGCTCAGCAGCGGCTGAAAGCCGACTGCTCATCAGAACAAGTTTTGGGCTAATTTTTTTTTTTTTAATATTTGTTTATTTATTTGGTTGCACCAGGTCTTAGTTGCAGCAGGTGGGCTCCTTAGTTGCGGCATGTGAACTCTTAGTAGCAGCGTGCATGTGGGCTCTAGTTCCCTGACCAGGGATCAAACCTGGACCCCCTGCACTGGGAGTGTGGAGTCTTATCCACTGCGCCACCAGGGAAGTCCCTTGGGCTAATTTTAACAAAGAACAGCGAGTCTTTCTAAAGGAAAGGGTTCTTCCAGCCATATAAGAAAAAGCACAAATCATTCTTCTTTGAAGGAAAGGGGACTGACTGGAGCATATGCCTTAAAACAGAATGATGCTGCCTCAGGATTTTACTCAAGTCATGAGGCAGCAGGTGGAAAGACCTTTTTCTTCCTTTGGAGGTGTATCCTTAAAAGATAAGGACTTCCTGCCCACATACAGCTCTCACACACCCCCTGGCTACGTCACAGTGTTTAGCTGCCAGAGGGGAAGGGCTTTATGGGCAAGGAGTCAAGAGCTCCATGCCATACATTTCAGGCCTTTAAATTCTCAAACCCCCTCCACACCCCCGGCAGACAACGTGGCCTGCCCTCTGGAGGCTCAAGAACTAAAAGCGGCCCAGATAGTCTGCAGCTGCACTTTCCTCTTTGGCTAAGGGGCATAGGGACATTTAAATCCATCCTGAGTGTGAGGGACATTTAAATCCATCCTGAGTGTGACCCGCATCAGAGCCAACAGTGCATAGCTGTGGATGAGGCTCACCTGTTCCCAATCTTCTTCTTACACACCATGCACACCTTCTCCTCTGTGATGATGCACTTCACCTGCTGGTGTAAAATCCGCTCTTCCTGGACCTGGGAGCAGAGAGATGGGGGGAAAAGTCCCAATGTCCAGCAGGTATTTAGAACAGAAGGAAGGGCCGGCGCTGTCTCATCTCCCGGCCCACAGAGACTCCCCTAATTGAAACACCTGCATTTAAATGCCCAGTTGGTTACCGATCAGCTTGAACTAGAGTTCAAAAGCATAAAGCTCTGCCTTGATCTACAGGGAACGCGGTAACTGTCTCACACTGAAAAGTACATGCCTGCCCTCATGTCTGAAAGGCTCATACCCTCAGGAACTCTGCATGGAGAAGGTTCTTGAGCACTTGATTGAACCGTTTCCTTTGTGCATTCTCTTCCAAGACCTTTTCCAGAAAGATGCGTATATCGTTAATCTGAGTGTTCGCTGGCAGAAGGTTGATGGCCTGGGGACGGGAAGAGAGAAGGGAATAGGGTGAGGCAGGACACGAGTGAGACTGAGGAAATGCCTGACGTCACGGAGCCCTCGAACCCCTGTCCCTCCTCTGGCCCCTCTTCTCATTCCATGCTGTCCACACGCGCCCTCCGTCTCCCCGAGAAGAACTCCTGACCTTGGTGGTATCCAGTTTGCCGTGGTGCAGCTCGAGGACCTGCAGGGCAGCTTGGAGGTTGGCTTGTGGCTCCAGCAGTTCCAGCTTGATTGGCCCCAGGCAGTGAACGCTGGGTGGGGACAGGTACATCCGGAGCAGGGACAGATACACCTGTCTCATACACAACAAGCCACGCATGTCAGGCTGGCAGCAACCCTCCCAGAACCCCCAGCGTGACCACACCTAAAGGCAAGACGGTTGGTCTATAGGAACAGCTGTCACGGAACATTTAAAACTCATCATTTTTCACCTTTCAAAAAATTTTGTAAAGTCAGTCAACTGAAGATGTCAAAAATTAAAGATCGTGTTCTCCCTGAGAGGAAAAAAAATCAAATGCCTTGTATTTGTTTTGTATTACACTGTTAACAAAACGACTCAAAGAGATCCCTCATTTCCTTTGGCTTCGAAGGCTGAGACCCTGCCACGTATTAGCAGGTGAGGATTACCCAAGATGAGATGCTGCATCTCCTGCTGGTACCCGTACCACAGAGGTTCTCAGACTCAGCACTCAATATTCTGGGCCGAATAATTCTTTGCTGGGTCTGTGCTGTGCACTGTTTAATAGCAACCCTGGCCTCTACCTCCTAGATTCCAGTAGCACCCCTACCCCCAGTCATGGCCACCAAAAACGTCTTTGTACATTGACAGATCCATGTGCAGTCTAGACAGAGCACACGTGTGCACCTTACCAGAACCATCAGACGTTCCTTCTCAACAGGCTGACCACATAAATTTATTACACAAGTCGGGATTCTTTCGAGAGTAAAGGGGCAGGGGTGCTACGAATAATCACACGGACGACGACAGATGTAAGCCAGAACCATCCCAAGCAAACCAGGATCATGGTCACGCTGCCTCTACGTCAACACGCACGTGCAAAACCAATCAGCACATTGACCCATGACCTGTCTTATCTTAGCAATTCATACCAGGGTCACCTGTGGCCAAACCAGAGGGGTTAGCTATGCTAAGAGGGACAGTGCAATGCACCCGTGCTCCCTGGGGCCAGGGTCACTACTTACATCTTTGTTGCCATCTTTATTTTGGTCATAATGCTTGTGGCAGTACCTGCAAGGGAGAAAGTGGTCAGACAAGGCCACATCTAGAGACAGCGCATCGATGCTGCCTGCGTGAGCAGCCTAACGACAACAAAATCGGAAGCCAGCACACGAGGTGATTCTCGCTCCTGCTGAAGGGTGGAGGGGTGGCTTTCTTAGCCTCTCACGCCTCTCATCTCTCTGGGGGGCCTCTTTTAGACCCTTGCGAGGTGGGATGACAGGGTCAACGTACTCTTCAGCCATTCTCGTATCCTTCAGGATGTGGACATAGATGAAGAGAGCTTGTTCGTGTTTCCCCATGCGTCCCAGCAGGAGAGCACGCTCTTCTAAGAGGCCTGTGGGGAAAAAGGTGTTTAAGTAACCATCATCCCCATTAGGCAAGCCCAAGGCCAGGGGCTAAGCTATTAGAGGAATGGATATTGGGGAAATATAAAAGGGGAAAAAGTATTTTTATTACTTGGGGTTTTTTCAAGGAGAAAATTACTAAAATTTTTAAAAGGGAAGAGGGGAGGGAGCTATTTTAGGAGGTACTTTATCCCATCTTTTTTGTGACTGCTTACAAATGGGGCAACAACACTTGATGATCAACCAAGTGCATAATAAGCACCTACAATGTACCAGGCACTTCAGCTAGGTAAACAGACACCTGGTCTCTGCTCTCATGGAGCTTATACATCAGACAGACGTGTGTCTTTTTTCAGACATACGTCTGTCTGATGTATAATTAGACATTATGCCAGATTATAAAAAGTGCTAACCAATGAACTTGGCCAAGAATATGTACTGAACCAAGAAACAGCTTTCAACCTGGCCATCAGTTAGCATGTGGTGGGGCTTCCCTAGTGGCACAGTGGTTAAGAATCCGCTTGCCAATGCAGAGGACACGGGTTCAAGCCCTGGTCCGGGAAGATCCCACATGCCGCGGAGCGACTAAGCCCACGTGCCACAGCTACTGAGCCTGCGCTCTAGGGCCCACGAGCCACAACTACTGAGCCCACGTGCCACAACTACTGAAGCCCACGCGCCTCGAGCCCATGCTCCGCAACAAGAGAAGCCACCGCAATGAGAAGCCTGCGCACCGCAACGAAGAGTAGCCCCCGCTCGCCGCAACTAGAGAAAGCCCGTGTGCAGCGATGAAGCCTCAACGCAGCCAAAAATAAATAAATAAATAAAAATTAGCATGTGGTTCATACCCAAAAGAGACTCCTCTCAAACAAAACTGAGCCTTCAGAGGGGACAGAACAGGAGCACAGGCCTGAAACATGTGGTTTTTCCCAGGCCCAACCTTTTGGAGGGCTGGGGAACTGGTAAAAGGGAAAGATCCGTTTTTGCATTACCTTCTGCTAAAGTGGCTCTGGACCTAAGCCAGACACTCACCATCAAAAGGAAAATCACAGATGAGCCGGCCTGGGTCATAGTAGCCAGAAATTTCCAAGAACTTAAGGAGCTTCCGTCGGTATTCTCCCAGCTCTCCTTCTTCCTCACCAGCAGGGACTGGAGCTTTGCCTTTAAGGAAAACCACGCTCAGCATGAAAGGATGCTGTCGGGCAGCAATGTGGGGTCATTAAGAAAGACGAGAGGGACGGGATTCAATAATCAGAAAGGGCCTCCATGGTGGTTTCCAGTTGGCCTTCTCTTAGCTTATGGTCTCTACATGGCCCCAAAACATCAGCTTGAGGAAAGAAGAAAAGAAACCAAGCTGCGTAGAGAAGCACCCTGCTACACAAACCTGTTTCTTATCAGCACAGGCGTCACTCTGCGGACAGATCTGCTCCTTCCCCACCACCAGGGGTGACGCCCAGGGGATCTAAGAGGTGCCCAGATCCAGGCACCAGCCCCTGAGTCTCACCTGCGGGGTCACTTAGCTGCCCTGGCTCCTCTGAGGCACTTCCTGCCCACCTGGGCCTGCAGAGAAGGTCTGCTTCCCTAAACCACCCATGACACCCTCAGGTCCAGCTCTCCTCTAAGGCCTGGGGCCACCCCGCTTTCCAAGAACTGGTACCTGCAGGGAAGGACAGGAGATACTCCTTCATCAGACCTTGCACCTTCTCACAGTACAGCTGGATCAGGCAGTTGTGGAACCGAGAGCCCGTCTCCTCCCAAACGTGGATGACGTGTTCCTGAGGCAAGATGCAGGTCTGCCTGGTACCCTCTATGCTGTGACCCAGCCCATTGCCCAGGCTCCCTCACATTTTTAAGGCCCAAGAGGTCCCATCCAGATTGTCCCCTAATTAGGCCACAAATATTACCAAGGGATAGCTCTTCTAAAACCACTGGGAAATTTCACAGTACAACCCAGCAGTATCAGGAATTATTGTCTTGATTTCCAGTCAAAGCTCCTTTATAAACTCTGTCTCATAATCCTCCAAATCAGCCCATGTAATGAAGGTTGAGTATTACATTCTGGTACTTAGGACTGATTTGTTGTCCTTCGGTCACAGTTGAGTCTGGCTGTACAAATGTGGCTTTGAAATGTTTTTCTCCAGCATCCTTCTCTTTTATCCCTCTGCACGTCATCTTTAGAAGGTAGCATCAAAAAGTGCCATCTCCAGCTTGGTCTACTGGGATCTCTGTCTTCAGAGGATATTACATTCCTTACATTCCTTCCAATCCCCAAGGGACACAAACCCTAATCTGAACTGGCTGATCACTGACTCATGCAGTCCTGGATCCTGGGTTTGAAGCCTTTTAGTTCAGATCAAAAAAATACCTTACCAGATATGGAATTGCCAGACCCTTAAAATTCTCCACTAAGAAGCCAAGCACTCGGTCTCGCGGCAGAGACTCCACCTCTGGGAGGTCCTCAGTAAATATCTGTTGGAACAAAACCTGAGTTCTAGCAGCAGAACCACCTGATGGGAATTCTTCCAAACGCACATGCGCACAAGCGTAGGGTCAAGGGGACAGACGCTGTATGGGAAGGGCATCTGTGGCCAGTTACTATGGGACAGACTAGGTCGCAGGTCTCCTGGCATCTGCACCAGGCTCTTTTCACTCCACTCATTGCTGTTCCATGTTTCCCAGTCTTTGAAACACCAGAGAACTGCATGAATCCTTCCTCCCCCTCCATCCACTGCCGTCTGAAGTAGAATCAGGACCAACCGTGGTGCCAGATAAATCCAAGGGGCTCCGTGACCTACCTTCAGCCCATCCTCTGGAAAGTCTCTCAGCACCCACACTGAGTAGGAGAAAATCAAATGCAGGTTTTCTGTACCTAGAGGGAAAAGTCAGCAGATGAAGCCCACCCACCCTGCCCATAGGACCGGGAAGGCAGATGCCCAGGTTGCCCAGGATTTATCTTCCGGAGAAGATAGCTCTGTCCAAGCACCAGTCACTCAGGGCTGCTTGGGCCTACCGAGCTGGCTACACACGAAGGAGCTGTCATGGTTCCATCACCAGGGAGACTTTCACCCCAGTCAGAGCAACCCAGCTGGGTGAACATGAGGGAGGGAGGGGAATGACCAGTCGGAATCAGAAAGGGAGAGAGGTCAGGTCCACTTGCACCATCCTCTCCCTGCACCCCTTCCACAAGCTGGACTTACCCAGATGTTGCAGGTATTGCACTGTCCTCTCATGGCCTTTCAGAGGGGAATTCGCTTTCTTGGACTGGTCCACCAGCACCTGCAGAGCTGGCCACGAAGCCCAAGAATAAGGTCATGAACCCCTTCCAGAAGGTGTATCTCCTTGGAAAGTCATCACACTGTAAGCAGTTTTTGGCAGGAAAGAGGTCTCTGCAGGAGGCCCCTTTGTCTTGGCACTAACCTTAAACTGGGCACCTACATGCTCTGCTTATCTGTAGCCCTAGCACACCTTTCGAATCTTGTGATCACACAATACTTCGCTTAACTCGCTGGTTCTTTCCATAGATCAAAGAAGTAGAAATGAAGAATAAGTAATTAAAAGAGGGCCAGATCTTCTCCCTAGCTTCCCCTTCAGTAATCTTGTGAACGAACTGTGTGAACAAGATAGCATCTGAAGAAAAATCACGAGAAGGCAACAGGCCTGCACACAGTGGGGGACGGCCCCTATCTCAATGATTAACTGAGATTACTTCCCTTTTTCCCTTTGTTGAGCAGAATCTTCAGAGGGGGCTTTTGGGGCACACTGAGTCCACCATCTCCCCAGACTGCCAGCACTCTCATTAAAAGCAACTTTCCTTTCTTACCAACATTTGTCTTTCTCTCGTGTATTGATTTTCGAGCGGGGAGCAGCCGGACCTGATTCGGTAACAACACCTCAGTCAAAATACAAGAGATTCTCCCAACCAAAGAAACCTCTCCTCCAGTCACCTTTCTCATGGAGCCCCTTCTTCTCGTACAGGATGATCAGTTCGCTGTACTTGTGAGCCTTCTTCAGCACGTGCTCGCTCTCTTCGATGTGGCAGTGGTTGTTCTCCAGGCGCAGCAAGGGGGCCACCAGGGCCACGTTCGTCTGCAGAGGAGGCAGGATTTCAGCAGAAGCTGCTTCCTGGGGAGCCCGCCCCTTCCCCAGCCCCGACCTGCTTCAGGCTGAAACACCAGGGGTGTGACAAGCAAGAGAGAGCAAACAATCCTTTGCCAGGACTACAGGTAGTACCTTGTAAAGCATTTATGCTCTTTCACACAACATGTTTCAAGGGTTTTTTTGGGAGAGGGAGGGTAAAGAAAGGGGAAATTTTCTTTGGGGAAATACTGTCCCTGTTCACCTCGTAGCACTAACCCCCATCTTAGCAGAGAAGACCAGCCCACTGTAAGATTCTGGGTCAACATCTCGCCGTATCCCCTCAATTCCAAGAAGCTCACAGACGTCAGGCCAAGAGTAGCTGGTTCCTGTCATCAAAGGCTTCACTCTTACCAGGGGCAGGGACCCCAGAGTAGGGGACTGTGGGGACCCGAGTGCTGGAGGACTCACATGGAGGTAGCACTTGAGCAGGGTGGTGTCAATGATTTGCAGCAGCTTCTTCTTGGATTTGATGGTAGGAGTGCCTTCCATGAGCGGGGAGGTGCTAGACTGGTGATCAGAGTCATTCAGCTTCTTGACCAATTGGCTTCGTTTCTGCCAAGGTCAAAAATGCAGGGTCAAGGCCAGGACTAAATCTTTCTTTATCACCCGAGCTACTAGGCAATTCCAAATACGTCTAAATCAGCTCACACCTACCCACCCTGATCCCACATTAGCATTCAATTTTTATCAGGGATCAAAATAGATGACCACCAAATCACCAGACACAAAGACAATTATCTACTGAGTATTTACTACAGACCAGGCACTATGCCAAGCACTTTATATATTATCCTATTGTAAACCTAAAACAAATGCAGGTAATATTAGCCCCATTTGATAAGTGAAGAACCTAAGGCACAGATATTAGATACCTCCTAAGTGGCAGAGGCAGATTTCAAATTAGGGTCTGATTCCAAAGCCCCTGTTCTTTTCTTTTTTTAAATCAACTTTATTGAGGTATAAGTTATATACAATAAAATGTACCCCTTAAAAGTATACTATCAGGGGCTTCCCTGGTGGCGCAGTGGTTGAGAGTCCGCCTGCTGATGCAGGGGACACGGGTTCGTGCCCCGGTCCGGGAAGATCCCACATGCCACAGAGCGGCTGGGCCCGTGAGCCATGGCCGCTGAGCCTGTGCGTCTGGAGCCTGTGCTCCGGCAACGGGAGAGGCCACGACAGTGAGAGGCCCACGTACCGCAAAAAAAAAAAAAAAAAAAAAGTATACTATCATATGCGTTTTGACAGATATATACATGCATGTAACCACCATCCCAATCAAAAAACGAAACATTTCTGTTACCCCTGAAAGTTCCCTTGTGCTCTTCCCAAAGAATCTCACCCACCCTCTACCCCCACTGATCTGATTTCTATCACTAGAGATTACTTTTCCCCTGTTCTCGAACTTTATATAAATGGAATCATCCAGTTTGTACTGTTTTGTGTCTGACACGCCCATGGTCTTATTTGTTCTACCAACTCTGTGGCACAATGCTCATGTCAGTTACCTCCACATATTCCAAGCTCAGTGGAAAAGGCCAGGGAAAAATGTATGCTTGAAGTCCCCTAAAGCTAAGATGTTGAAAATAGAGGGTCTTCTGTGATGCCACACGCTTGGGAGACTTTCTGCCCCGGGAACTTTTTTTCACTTGGCTCATGGGGTGTGCAGTATGCAGAGAGAGGCAAGTTTGTGTGCTGTCAGCCACCCTGGAACCCAATGTCAAGGAAGTGCCAAAGCAATGGATGCCTGACTGGACCTGTGGGACACCCACTGACACAGAAGCAGGTGATGGGAAGCTGGCTTACAATTTTCCTAGCAATACTTCTCATGCCCATCCAGAGGACCCCTTACAAAGGTCAGCAGAACACTTCTGGGAAAAAATTTAGTAAGTTCTCTGACTCTGAGTGGGTGAACAGGAAATAAATAATAACCTTCTGCACAGAAATGTAGGGTTCAGAGGCTTCAATGGAGACATTAGTTTTAGTGCTGACATGAAAATTTCACTTATCTGCCATAACAGTAAATTGAAAATAATTTAAGTCTAAATACTCCCCCTAAAAAAAACATGTTATAGAAGAATATTTAATGACAGGGAAGGACTTTCCTAATACGTGGCTAAATGTTTTAAAAGTAAGCTATAAAACAATATATAGCTTGATATCCATTTGTAATAAGTAAACTAATATATAAATAAACAAAAATTATTCATAGGTACAAATAAAAGTCTGGAAGGACAACACTAAAATGTTAGTTAATTTTCTCTGGGTGGTAGAGCTATAGGTGATTTTTATTTTTGTTTTATACTTTTCTGTGTTTTCCAAGTTTGCTGCATAGAGCAGGTATTTTTTCCAAAAGTATATATGTTCCCAAAAAGTTTGTTTTAAAAAATGCATTCTTTTCTATCAACTAAACTTTTCCGTTTTTAGTTCCTATAATAGCTTATTGTGAATTTACCATGAGCTGAATGTGTTTCCTGGTATCAGGATTTAGCAAAAAAGAGCTCAATACTATTGCTAAGCAGGGAGATGAAGCAGAAAAAAATGTCCCCCCCGCCCCAGACTTCAATAGTGTTCATTTATGGAACACCTGTGGCATTATAGAAGGCCCCCAGTTCCCTGCCACAGAGAAGCAGGTACTGGAACTTCCAGGTAAGCTCTTCCATATACCTCTGTATATACCTACCTGTGTCAGGTAGTCAATCAAAGCTAAGTGAGCCTTCTCCAACTCAGCCCCAGAGAGCACAGGCAGCGGGTTAGGATACTGTAGCTGCTTCCTGTAGTCTGTGGGTAGCAGGTCTGGGTACAGGCCCATCACATGTGTAGGATCTACATGGAAGGTAAACATGATTCCCCAGAAAGGAACACAGCAATTTAAGGATAAACTAAAACAAGACTAGTTCTATCGCAATATAAGTTCCAGACTGATTTTTTAAAAGGAATGCCTCTTGGGGCTTCCCTGATGGCGCAGTGGTTAAGAATCCACCTGCCAATGCAGGGGACATGGGTTCGAGCCCTGGTCTGGGAAGATCCCACATGCCAAGGAGCAACTAAGCCCATGCGCCACAACTACTGAGCCTGCATTCTACAGCCCGCGAGCCATAACTACTGAAGCCCGTGTGCCTAGAGCCCGTGCTCCACAACAAGAGAAGTCACCGCAGTAAGAAGCCTGTGCACCGCAACGAAGAGTAGCCCCTGCTTACCGCAACTACAGAAAGCCGGCGCACAGCAACGAAGACCCAACGCATCCAAAAAAAAAAAAGAATGGCTACTACCAAAAAGACAAGAAATAACAAGTGTTGGTAAGAATGTGGAGAAAAGGGAACCCTTATGCACTGTTGGTGGGAATGTAAATTGGTGCACCTACTAGGGAAAACAGTATGGAGGTTCTTCAAAAATTTAAAAATAGAACTACCATACAATCTAACAATTCCACTTCTGGGTATTTATCCAAAGAAAATAAAAACACTAATTCAAAAAAATATATGCACGCTAATGTTCACTGCAGCATTATTTTTTTTAAATTAATTAATTAATTAATTTTTTTTTTTTTTTGCGGTACGCAGGCCTCTCACTGCTGTGGCCTCTCCCGCTGCGGAGCACAGGCTCCGGACGCGCAGACTCAGCAGCCATGCCTCACGGGCCCAGCCGCTCTGCAGCATGTGGGATCTTCCCGGACCGGGGCACAAACCCGTGTCCCCTGCATCAGCAGGCGGACTCCCAACCACCACGCCACCAGGGAAGCCCTGCAGCATTATTTTTGCCAAGACATGGAAGCAACCTAAGTGTCCATCGATACATGAATGGGTAAAGAGGATGTGGCATATATATATATATATATACGCACACAATGGAATATTAGTCATGAAAAGGAATGAAATTTACCATTTGCAACAACACAGATGGACCTAGAGGGTATTATACTATGTGTGATAGATTTTTTAATCTGAATTGGCTCATGTGCAGCTGGTAAGTGGGAGAATGGTGTAGGTATGAGGCAAAAGTTGTTTTGGTTGGTATGCAATTTTCCCCAGCTTGTTAATGCTTTGAAGTGACCAGGGGCAAGCTTTCTTACAATTAATGAGAAACCTTAACTTATACAGGAAGATCTAAAGAAAAGAGCTGAAAATCCTATAAATTAGTGCAAGTAATGGCTGATTAATAGCTTCAAAAACCACTATACTTTCTACTAAGTTAAGCCATCTGGGGAAGATGAGAGTAAAAATGAAGCAAAGATGTTTCCTAGGGGCTTCCCTGGTGGCGCAGTGGTTGAGAATCCGCCTGCCGATGCAGGGGACACGGGTTTGTGCCCCGGTCCGGGAGGATCCCACATGCCGTGGAGCGGCTGGGCCCGTGAGCCATGGCCACTGAGCCTGTGCGTCCAGAGCCTGTGCCCCGCAATGGGAGAGGCCACAACAGTGAGAGGCCTGCGTACCTCAAAAAAAAAAAAAAGATGTTTCCTCCCCATTAATTGTTTTGGAGGTCTCATAAAGAAGTCTGCACCCAGGATCAGACTTTTTACTTTGATGAAACTAGTTTCTATCAGAAGCAAATGTTCTCAAAGATCTTATCTCAAAAGAGAAAGCACAGCCCCAGAGTTTAAGATTGCAAAGGACTATCATGCTGGGTACCAAAAACAGTGGGAATTTCATTTTAGTAGGATAGCTATTTTTATTAGTGTTCCAGTTACAAAGCTGCCTAGGATTTGAGTGGTCAGCTCCAATGTTATTTGCCCCTTAAGTCCTGTTATTTTTCATATTTGTTATAGAACATAAGGTTCTGCAGGACCACATTCAAGGCATTATAGCAAAAATGCCTGTACCTCGATACATATAAAAAAGGGCACCTGGGTGCCACACGAATATTCTGGCCATTGTAAGGGATCTAGCCTCCCTACTATAAGCAAATAAAGGGACATTCTATTAATATATCAGTCTCATGTGTCAGGGTCAATCTGTCACTAGGGGTCTGATGATCTCTGAATATACTAAGAATATCTACTATAGGACCTAAGGACCAGTCCTTAGATTGAAGTCAGTCAATGGAGATGCTGCCCAAAAGGCCCCAAAGGCCCAGTCAATAGCCAGCTGTCCCCAGACCACATCACCACCAGCACATACCTCCTGCTGCTGGTAAGGGTCCACTTGTGCCTTATCTTCCCTACTAGACTGCTCTTTGAAAGCAGAATTCCTGTCTGATTACTGTTGCTTGGGGCCCAGCAGAATGCACTGCACTCTCTTAAGAGCTCAGTATGTATTTGTGGAGTGAACAAGTTAAAAAGTAGTAGCTTCATTAGGATTGATTTTAAAGTTCAAGTATTGTTGGTACATGGAAAAAGGGTCAAGTTGTTACAGCAGTTCTAGCTTATTATTCCAGTGTCTTCCCAAAGAGCTGGTGGCATACTGAAAACAAATGCCCCAACTGAGTTCATTCAGAGGAAGGATGGTAAATATTTATCAATTTCAGGGTACCCAGCTTCCATCCTCCTTCTTAAGAGCAAACTATTTCATTTTGGTGGGCTCCTTCTTCCAGACCATGTGTCGTCTTGGTGGGAGAATAGTTCAGGCAACTACCTTTGCCTTTAGAAGCAGAGTGTAGCCACAACCTCCTTTCCCACCCCTAGGACAGTCAGAAGGAGTGAGACCATGACCTAATCCTGGCCAATCAGATCCCTTTGATCTTAAGAAAGTGATTCAAGGATGACAAGCAGTATGGCACACATCAACATATATCCAGTCCTACATGCTTCTTTTATGTAATGCTGATACTCCTCCATCATGAGGTGGGGTCTGTGTTCCCTTGCCTTGAACTTGGAAAGCCCTTGTAAATCAATAGAATACAGGAGAAGGGACCATCGTAAAAGGCACTGAGGCTTCCACCTAGGCCTCCTGGATCACTGACTCCAGGAAAAGCTAGTCACTCTGCATGAGGACACTCACGCAACCCTATGGAGATATCCACCTGGACAAGAACTGAGGCCCCCAGCCCATAACCAGCCAACATGTGAACTATGAGAGTGAGCCGCCTTGGAAGCAGATCCTCTAGCCTAGTCAAGACTTCAGACAAAGGTAGCCCAGCCAGTACACAACTGCAACCACATGAGAGACCCCAAGCAAGAATTGCCCAGCTGAGCACTTCCCAAATTCCTAACCAACAGATACCAAGAGAGATAACAGACGCTTTGTTATTTTAAGTCACTAACTTCTGGGATAATTTGCCACATGGCATTAGACAGCTAATACAAGCTGATGGGGGCAACTTTTATTGAGGATGCAACAACAGGGGAGGTGGTGGCAGTAACAGCTAAGGAAGTGGCTGTGCCGGTGGAGGACTGCCTCGGCTGTCCTGGCTACAGAGGGATTACTGTCCAGCTTCCTATTTCCTGCTGGGAGGTCCTCCAGAGCAACCTTGCTTCCTACTATTCCCAAGCCTGGTCCCCCATTCATTTGGTAGGCTCCTCCACCTGCCATTCCCTTAATATTCCAATAAGCCATGCTTAATTTAACCAGATACTTTTGAATTCTCCAGAATTGGTCTCTACTGCTCACAACCAAGAACCTTAACTGATACAGGGAGTTACCACAGTTTATTGCTGGCCAAGGTCAAGGGAAGATGCAAGAAAGGTAAACAAAGAGGAGGAAAAAAGAGAAGATAGAGAGTCAAACCAAGTATATATAGATTTATCTAAATTAAGCAAAAATGGAATATACCCAAACGAAAAATTTAATAATAATAACAGCAAACACCTAACTGGCATTTATTAAGTACCACACACTGTTCTAAGCACTTTCCTGTTCTAAGCACTTGACATAATCTTCACTGCCACACCATGAGGTGAGTAGTATTATTCTCCCTGTTTTGCAGAGGAGAAAGCTGAAGCAGAGAGAGTCCAGTCTGCCTGAGGTCAGGCAGTCTGCCTCCAAAGTACCTACTCCTCATCACAACGCTCTAGTGTCTAGAGAGCTTTTAGGACACTGAGAAAAGAAAGGGATTTGCAGCACTGCCCTACGTGGCTCTTAAAAATGACCTACAGGTGGGACTTCCCTGGTGGTGCAGTGGTTAAGAATCCGGCTGCCAATGCAGAGGACACGGGCTCGATCCCTGGTCTGGGAAGATCCCACAAACTGCGGAGCAACTAAGCCTGTGTGCCACAACTACTGGGCCCACGCGCCTAGAGCCCGAGCTCTGAACAAGAGAAGTCACTGCAGTGAGAAGCCCACGCACCGCAACGAAGAGTAGCCCTCACTCGCCGCAGCTAGAGAAAAGCCCGCGTGCATCAACGAAGACCCAATGCAGCCAAAAATAAATAAATTATTAAATTTTTAAAAAAATGACCTACTGTTGAATCCTACTAAGTTCAGGCCAGTGACTTTTGTCTAGAACAGCAGTCAATAACCACTAGATGATCACACACACATGTGTTGACTTGAATGACTTTCTGTTACCTTCCTCTAATGGCAAGGGCAAAGCATCCCGGAAAACTGGAAGTCTGTATATGTAGGTGAGACCAGAGTCGTAAGATCAGGACTGTAAATATGTAGCCACATGGCCACCCACAGGATCCTGTTAGGTACGAGGATCAATTTAGATGAGCGTAAACTTTCCCCATTCTCAGAAGTCTGGTGTCATTCCTCCCAATCCTTTCCAGTTCCCCCTCCCTCGATTTAGTTCTTTATCCCTAGGCCATACCCACTTGTTACCTGTGCCAAGTTTAGCAAAGACCTGCATGGACTCATCAAAACGCTTCTGGCAGAAGAGGTTGAAGGCATACAAGTTCTTGATGTGATGGATCTGTTGCTGTTTTTCACTGTCGGAATCATCTTTCATTTCCTGATAAGAGAATATAATAGGTAGGAGCTCACTCACTCAACAAATATTTATTCAGTATACACCAGGTATCAGACAATATCCTGAAACATGCTACGCCCTCACAGACTGCCCTTACATTCTAATTATAAGTCACTATGCAATTAAAATACAATAGGGTTCCTACAAAATACCTGACCAGTACTCCTGATAACTGTCAGGGTCGTGAAAAACAAGGAAAGACTAAGAAACTGCCACAGCTCAGAGGACACTAAGAATGCATGACAGCTAAATACAATGCGATTTCTGGATTTGAACCTGGAACAGAAAAAGGGACATTACTGGAAAAACTTGGTGAAATCTGAATAAAGTCTAGAGTTTAGTTTTAAAACAAAAAATCAAAACAAAACAGGGTGAGTGATGACAGAAGCATGTGGGTAAGGTATTCAGTCTAGTGTGAGCAGTGGGTCCAGGAAGGCTCCCAGGAGGAACGTAAACTGAGACACAAAGGATGAGCTGGAGTTGGCCAGGCGAGGCTGGCAGGTGACAGACGGGAGGAGATTCCAGGCCAAGAGGACAGCAAGTGTGCGCAGGGCCCTAAAATGACAGAGAGAACATGGCCTGCTCAAGGAATGAAAGACGTTTAACACAGCTGGCACAGTTGGGAAAGGTCCTGTTCACAGTAAAATCCAAATAAATAGAGCTACTTATTATCTCTGCTTCTTCCTTTAACCTTTTCCCCCCTTATATCCTTTTTAACCAATCTTTGCCACATTTAATTTCTTCCTTTGAAATGTCTCTCCATGTCAACTATACCCCAATTTTAAAAAAAAAAGGTCTCTCCATGTTTTCCCTTCTTTTCTTTTCCTCTTCTATTGCGTTCACCCTAGTCCAGGCCATCATCAGCAGGTTGCCACGCTTGGGCTAAGCTCTCCTGCTTGGTGTTTTAAAGGCTCTCAAAGCCTGGCACAGCCTCCTTAGCTAGGTTATTCCCAGACATTCAAGCCACACCCTACATGCCAGTCAGGATGGCCTCCATGCATCCTGGAAATACCTGTTTCCACACTTGTTTTCACTTCTTCTTCTTCTTCTTTTTTTTTTTTTTAGATGTTGGGGGTAGGAGTTCATTAATTAATTAATTAATTTATAGCTGTGTTGGGTCTTCATTTCTGTGCAAGGGCTCTCTCTAGTTGTGGCAAGTGGGGGCCACTCTTCATCGCGGCGCGCGGGCCTCTCACTGTCGCGGCCTCTCTTGTTGTGGAGCACAGGCTCCAGGCGCGCAGGCTCAGTAGCTGTGGCTCACGGGCCTAGTCGCTCCGTGGCATGTGGGATCCTCCCAGACCAGGGCTCGAACCCGTGTCCCCCGCATTGGCAGGCAGATTCTCAACCACTGCACCACCAGGGGAGCCCTGTTTTCACTTGTTTAACTTCCTCGGGCTCTGTAACTCTCCCTGTTTCCTGCTCCTGCTCCTACCTATCCTTAAAAGGTCCAATCTTAGGATGCCTTTTCCAGCCCAAAGCAAAGTTTAGTACATAACTGCCCTCTGAAAGTTTCATGTACGTTCTCTGATTAATTTAAATAAAAGATAGGTGCCTCAAGAGCTAAGATGATATCAAGCAACCTTCTTTTGTCATAGAGCAGAACACCTAGTAAGTACAAGCCTAGAAAAGAGAAGGGAAAATGGAAACCCACTTCCATCTTCTCTACTGAAGATTTAACAGACAACCTGCAGCAGGAAGATCACTGGAAAGACCTGAGACCTTCCTTCTAAGAAAAATAGATACTAAAAAAAGCTATGTGCTACATAATACCCTTTTTATAAAGTTCAAAAACTAAATACATATTCAAGTACACAAATATATATGAAAGATAAAACAAAAAAATTTTAAGGGCACAATAAACACAAAGTTAGGATAATGGCTGTGTCTGGAGGGTAGGCAGAGGGATGGGATGGGGAGGGACATATAGGTTACGTAAGTTATTTTTGGGGGGTAGGATGGTGGGTTCATGGGTATCATTATTTTAAAAATGAAAATAAAATAATTTAGAGAAATAGATGAGTGGGGAGAAAAATAGTAAGATGCTAAAATTAAATGGCCCAAGACAGAAACAATCTATGGTATATTAAATGTGTCTAACTACTAAGACTGGATTTTTGTTTTATATCTAGAACTTATACACCCAAAATAAATGTTGCTCTTCAAAAGTATACACCATATAGAATTATAAACATACATATTCCAAAATTTGTGCCCACTGTTTTCCTTTCAGAAGTAATTTATAAGATACTCTGAAAACTAAGTTTTCCTACTATTATCTTCAAAAAATCTCTTCTCTTTTACCAAATCAGCACTGTCCAGTTTAGTGACTCAGTGAGGCTTGGAATGACTTTTAGTTGTTTCATAAAATCAAATCCACCCTTTAGAGATGACAATAATCACCACTGGGGATGTTTAAAAGCATAAGACAAGACTTGAAAGTCAATCTCCAAGAAGTGTTTTGGCAATGAGAGCATCACTGAAAGAACAGTATGGTCAGTACTTTGCTGTGAGTAACATCCCACAAGTAACATCCCATCCATTCAAGGAGAGTGAGTCTTGTGACTGCAGCCCTGCTGAATTGAACGTAGCAACCTGAGGTGGGTTCAGAATACCTAAAGAAGGCCTACTTACCCAAGCCCAGGAGACTACTGGTGAAAGGGATTTTGAGAGGCCCTGTAGTTGTTGCATTCAACCACACTGTAATCTTGACAGTTATGACTGTTATTTTAATGTTAGCATTGTCCTTAATTTTTCAAGGCCATACCATATCTATTAAATTATTTTACTGTCCTATTAATTCTATGAAATACTAGTATAATTTTGTATAATTTGCATTCATTCTACATTTGACAGATAAGCAAACTGAGATAGTGAAATCATTTAGAGTCACATAGATATTTTATGGCAGGGTCAGATCCTGAATCCAAGCCCCCTGACTTTCAGCTCTGTGTTTATTCCTCCAGTCCAAACTAAATAAGAACATCTAAACTAAAATCCGCTACTCTGGAGAACAATGAGGAAAGCCCATTTCTCACACCCAAATCTCAGAAACAAGACTTACTGCAAGCTGCAGAGCCAATTCAAACTGCTTGTCCTGGAGAAGCTGTTGGATTTGGGTTGCCATGGGGACTGGAATGAGCCTCCAAACAAAATGGTTGCTGGCCACATAGATAATGTTTGATCTGGAGACAGGAGTAAGAGGATTAGCAAAAGAGCGCTGGCTTTATGATAACACAGATGACTTTAAAGCTTTGCAATAATATGGCAGCTACAGTCAAGAAAGAAATTCCTTACCCTCCTGAGGTAATGAAACGGGGCCTTTGCAATTCAATGCTCTGGACCAGAAGCCTTGGCTCAAATGTCCGGATCTCCACATATCGAGGCAACACTGCAATGATGTAGGGAGGCTGGTGCTCTGCACAAGAGAGAACATCTTGAGTTGCGCTTCTGTTCTAAGCCTTTAGGGTTATGCACCGTTTCAGCTTCTCAGTTCTAAGCTGCACTTGGATCTCCAAATGGTCCACTAGTCAAATACCAAGCCAGGATCCTACACTGTGATATACAAAGAAAAAAAAATGTTTGTCTCAGTGATGCTAAATCTCCTGCACAAAAAAGATGCATCCAGCTTTGCTCAGAGGGACGTGACTCCACTCCTACTGTTTCCCCAAGAGAGCTGGGTGAAAGCGTCACTGGCTCCTTTCTCATTCGTCACAAAGCCAGGCCAGACCAAGGCCAGCTGCAGCTCCCCTAACAACGAGTCAGTGGGAGAACAAGGTTACATAACTTCTTTCATTCTCTTAGGAAAGGCAAGAGGAGGGCAACTTCTCTTTTTTTTTTTTTTCCCTAAAATTATGCTAGAGAAAGAGATCCACATTTCTGGCCAATGTTACTTCTGCTTGAGATTTTCACAGCGAAAAGATGCAGAACTCCACCTAATGCTCAATGGTTCACAGAGAAGGCAGCTGGATGGCATTCTCGGTGTAGCCATTTTCTTACATGAGGTAACTAGTGTGTCAAATTCATAAAAACAGAAAGTAGAATGGTGCCAAGGGCTGAGGGAGGGGAAAATGGGTTCTTGTTTAATACGTACAGAGTTTTAGTTTTACAAGATGAAAAAGTTCTGAAATGTGCTGCATGACAATGTGAATATACATAACACTACTGAACTGTGCACTTAAAAATGGTTAAGGTCAAATTGAAGGATAAAAAACCATATGATCATCTCAACAGATGCAGAAAAAGCTTTCAATAAAATTCAACACCCATTTATGATAAAAACTCTCCAGAAAGTAGGCATAGAGGGAACTTACCTCAACATAATAAAGGCCATATATGACAAACCCACAGCCAACATCGTTCTAAATGGTGAAAAACTGAAAGAATTTCCTCTAAGATCAGGAACAAAACAAGGCTGCCCACTCTCACCACTATTATTCAACAGTTTTGGAAGTTTTAGCCACAGCAATCAGAGAAGAAAAAGAAATAAAAGGAATACAAATTGGAAAAGAAGAAGTAAAGCTGTCACTGTTTGCAGATGACATGATACTATATAGAGAGAATCCTAAAGATGCTACCAGGAAACTACTAGAGCTAATCAATGAATTTGGTAAAGTAGCAGGATATAAAATTAATGCACAGAAATCTCTTGCATTCCTATACACTAATGATGAAAAATCTGAAAGAGAAATTAAGGAAACACTTCCATTTACCACTGCAACAAAAAGAATAAAATACCTAGGAATAAACCCACCTAAGGAGATAAAAGATCTGTATGCAGAAAACTATATGACACTGATGAAAGAAATTAAAGATGATACCAACAGATGGAGAGATATACCATGTTCTTGGATTGGAAGAATCAACATTGCGAAAATGATTATACTACCCAAAGAAATCTACAGATTCAATGCAATCCCTATCAAATTACCAATGGCAGTTTTCACAGAACTAGAACAAAAAATTTCACAATTTGTATGGAAACACAAAAGACCCAAATAGCCAAAGCAATCTTGAGAAAGAAAAACGGAGCTGGAGGAATCAGGCTCCCTGATTTCAGACTACACTACAAAGCTACAGTAATCAAGACAATATGGTACTGGCACAAAAACAGAAATACAGATCGATGGAACAGGATAGAAAGCCCAGAGATAAACCCACACATATATGGTCACCTTACCTTTGACAAAGGAGGCAAGAATATACAATGGAGAAAAGACAGCCTCTTCAATAAGTGGTACTGGGAAAACTGGACAGCTACATGTAAAAGAATGAAATTAGAACACTTCCTAACACCATACACAAAAATAAGCTCAAAATGGATTAAAGACATAAATGTAGGCCAGACACTATAAAACTCTTAGAGGAAAACATAGGAAGAACAGTCTTTGACATAAATCACACCAAGATCCTTTTTGACCCACCTCCTAGAGAAATGGAAATAAAAACAAAAATAAACAAATGGGACCTAATGAAACTCAAAAGCTTTTACACGGCAAAGGAAACCATAAACAAGACGAAAAACAACCCTCAGAAAGGGAGAAAATATTTGCAAGCGAAGCAACCGACAAAAGATTAATCTCCAAACTATACAAGCAGCTCATGTAGTTCAATATCAAAAAAACAAACAACCCAATCCAAAAATGGGCAGAAGACATAAATAGACATTTCTCCTAAGAAGATATACAGATTACCAGCAAACACATGAAAGGATGCTCAACATCACTAATTATTAGAGAAATGCAAATCAAAACCACAAAGAGGTATCATCTCACACTGGTCAGAATGGCCATCATCAAAAAGTCTACAAACAATAAATGCTGGAGAGGGTGTGGAGAAAAGGGAACCCTCTTGCACTGTTGGTGGGAATGTAAATTGATATGGCCACTATGGAGAACAGTATGGAGGTTCCTTAAAAAAACTAAAAATAGAATTACCATATCACCCAGCAATCCCACTACTGGGCATATACCCTAAGAAAACCATAATTCAAAAAGAGACATGTACTACAATGTTCACTGCAGCACTATTTACAATAGCCAGGATATGGAAGCAACGTAAGTGTCCATCGACAGACGAATGGATAAAGAAGATATGGCACATATACACAATATTATTATTACTCAGCCATGAAAGGAAATGAAATTGAGTTATTTGTAGTGAGATGGATGGACCTAGAGTCTGTCATACAGAGTGAAGTAAGTCAGAAAGAGAAAAACAAATACCGTATGCTAACACATATATACGGGATCTTAAAAAAAAATGGCTCTGATGAACCTAGGGGAAGGACAGGAATAAAGATGCAGACATAGAGAATGGACTTGAGGACACGGGGAGGGGGAAGGGTAAGCTGGGACAAAGTGAGAGAGTTGCACTGACATATATACACTACCAAATGTAAAACAGATAGCTAGTGGGAAGCAGCTGCATAGCACAGGGAGATCAGCTCTGTGCTTTGTGACCACCTAGACGTGTGGGATAGGGAGGGTGGGAGGGAGATGCAAGAGGAAGGGGATATGGGTATATATGTATACATATAGCTGATTCACTTTGTTATACAGCAGAAACTAACACAACATTGTAAAGCAATTATACTCCAATAAAGATGTAAAAGAAAAACAAAAAATGGTTAAGGTGATAGATTTTATGCTATGTGTTTTTTTAACTACAATTAAAAATAGAATTTTTTTAATTAGTAAAAAATGAACCACTAGATGGCATATTTATCATATAAAAATGTAACCTCAAAGAATATATTTATAAGAATAGTTTCTTAGTGTGACTAACTTGCTATAAATTTATTTTCCTCATTATTTATTTTCAGATAAAAAGTTTTTCATATTATATTCACAATTTATACTCTAAATGAATAGTACAATAAAATTTCAAAGCTAGAAGGGAACTCAGAAATGAGGAAAAACTAAGGCCTTAGTAATACCTTCATCAGTTTGAATGCTATTGTTGTTATTATGTTGATATTTTTCATCTTACCAAAAAATAAAATTTAATAGCATGTTTTTTTGTATTGGATTCTTTTTTTATGCTGACCTCATTTTAAGAAAGATTAACTATGTAAAGTTTCTCTGTCGTTTTAAAATCTGGTCCACTTTAATAAGGCCTAATTCAATAAAAGAAGTAATCTATACTAGAAACCCTTTTGGTTGTCATGTCTTATCATTTGTTCACTCTCCCCAAGTCTTTGACAACAGAGATGGTCTGGATCTCTCTATGTCTTCAAACTTGGCAGACTGGCTGGTGTCCAGCAAGCATGTAATGAATGGCGGACAATGACAGTAATTCATCAATCAGCAAGCATTTAGTAAGAGGCTATGATGTTTCAGGCACTCTCAAAGTGGACCAAGACATAAGCCCAGAGCCCACAGAGCTCCTGCACAAGCAGAGGAGACAGACAACTCACTGCATCCAGTGGGACAGTGCAGCTAGCGTGACGGAGAAACCTGAAAGGGCAGTGGAAGCACCAAGGGGGAAGTGACTAATTCTGCCTGTGGGTCAGAGCAGACTTCTGAGAGGAAGAGCCACTGAACGGGGGCCTTGTCATATGAGCAGCACGCTGCTGGGCAGACAAGAAAGGAAGAGGCAACAGCACAGATGAAGGCACAGGGATGGGGAGTCCTTTCAGAATGACTGGAGCCTGGGTGCAGTAGTGAAGAGGAGAGCAGAAATATAATCGAAGTCTATAAGAAGTTTAGTCTTCTTCCTGTCAGATGGTGTTCTTCCACCCTACCCAGGAAGAATGTCCCCTCCCTCCATGTGTTAAGGCACAAAAATGTTTTTGTGAAACACTGCCAAAGGGGCTGGGAACTAACAAAGGTCTTAAAACAGGGTCTCCACGCTGGGGAACCAGAAACCTACTTCCAGCATATTACACACAGCTTCACCTAGTCTACCAAGCCTCTTCTTCGAAAGGAAAACAAGGGCCCCTAGAACATCACGAAGCTTCTTGTGAAGCTCTTAACCACCCCCACCCATGGCAAACTTGTGAATATACATAATCTTGAGCCCTATAAAATACTGTCCTTTTGATTTATCTTCCTTCTGCTCTATTCATCTCTAATCACCACCTGAATAACCACCCGAGAACATGATGCTTTTATCAATTCTACCATTTAGGAATCTAATGGCCTCTCAGACCTTCGAGTGGGCCTCTAACAACTGGCCCCATCCTCATTCCTCCATAATCCACACCACCTGTTTCAGTCAGGTCAGTCTCTGGAATGCCCTCTCACAAATCAGCATGTCTTCTGCATTTCTGCTCATTTTTCAAACTATTCTTTCTGCCTAAAATGAAAGAAATTTTTCTTTAAGCTAGATCCTGAACTCCTTGCCTGGTCTAGTGCAATCTTAATGGAACTTCTTACTGATTAATTGAACAATGAACTTCCCCTTTCTCAACTAGCAAATCTCAACTCATCCAATTTAATGCCTTAAGCAGGGTCTTGTTTCATCTCTTTATGCAAGATGTAATCCTTGTTTCCCGAGCTAGAGCCCTTAAAGACAGCATGTCTGTATGCCTCTCCAGAGCAGTAACTAAAATGCTTACTCTTCGGACTAAAAATGATTGCTGCCAGCATGGTGATATGCTTCCAGGCAATACCATCGCAGAGAGCTGGAATCCTGAGGCAGGTGTAGGTGCAGAAACACCTGATGTGTAGGACAGACACACCTGAACACACTCTGTGCCTCGAAGCTACAAAAACAAGAGCAGCAATAACCACCACATCAAAAACCTTTTGATGCTGAGTTATACGGATTATAGGACGAAGTAAAAAATTTCCACTAATTTCCAAATGTAGTCTTTTTGGCAGAGACACAAACCATTAAAAAGAAGGTAAAAGAAAAGGAACTAAGAGGTAAAAATAGTAGTAGTAGATAATCACTTCCTAAAATGTACAATTCTGTTTACATTCTTCCCCCTCTGGGGCAAAACCCAACTTCCTACAAAAGCCAGAATATCCCTTTTGGTTTTTTTTTTTTGGCGGGGGCCACACCACGCAGCATGCGGGATTTTAGTTCCCTGACCAGGGATCAAACCTGTGCCCCCTGCAGTGGAAGTGCAGAGTCTTAACCACTGGACTGCCAGGGAAGTCCCCAGAATATCCCATTTTTAATAACCCTAAAACACTATTCTACTTACAAGAAGGGGAACTGAGAGTGAATGACACTGGAAACCACTGTCTGCTAAAGCTATGAATGGGGCTCCATCCTTCGAGGGTGGCCCAACGTGGGAAAGAGAAGCTATGGTGGTCTCACCCATGGCCACAGGGATGTCTGTCCAGTTCAGGGCACACTTCTGTGTGCAGATCCCATCCTCATTGAGCACCACGGTGAGATCATCCTGACCCACAGCCACCTTTCCATCTGCCAGAGGTGCAACTAAGGGCTCCAGCTGTTTTCCTGTTGGAAATAGCTCTTTGTTGGACCCCTTTCCATCTACCTATAGGAAGACACAAAGTGAGTCACCCATCATTCTCCAGCCAGAGGCATGAACACACATGGCCCGGAAAAATCAAGTTAAAACCCCAAACCTACAGAAGCCAATAATATTCCTTATTTGGCATAAAGAAATATTATAGAGTCTGTTATGACAAATTTTGTCATCACACGTTGAACCAGTTCTCTTTTCCTCTAACATGGAGACAAGCATCTAGCCTGGCAACTAACAATGTCAATTGCTGGCGAGGATGCAAAGCAATTGGAACTCTCATATGATGCTGGTGAGAACACAAAATGGTACAGCCATTTTGTTTGTTGGCTTTTTATAAAGTTAAATATACACTTACCATGGGACCTAACAATCCCATTCCTAGGCATTTCCTCAGGAGAAATGAAAACCTGTGTTTACACAAAAATCTGTGTGCAAAAGTTTATAGCAGCTTTGTTTATAATGCATAAAAATTGTAAACAACTTTGTCCTTCAACTGACGAATGGATAACCAAACTGTAGTACATCCATATAATGGAATACTATTCAGTCATAAAAAAGAATATATTGACACACACACAACACAGTTGGATGTCAAATGCATTTACGCTAAGTGAAAGAAGCCAGGCTCAAAAGGCTACATACTGTATGATCCCATTTATATGACATTCTGGAAAAGGCGAAACTATAAGAGATGAAGAACAGATCAGTGGTTACTAGAGGTTGGGGTGTGGAAGGAGGGCTGACTTCAAAGGGGCAGCATGAGGGAATTTCTTGGGATGATGGAACTGTTCTGAATCTTTTTCTTTTCTTTTTTTTGGCCACACGGCATGCAGCATCTTAGTTCCCTGACCAGGGATCGAACCTGTGCCCGCTGCAGTGGAGGCACAGAATCCTAACCACTGGACCACCAGGGAAGTCCCCTGTTCTGACTCTTGATTGTGGTGGTGGTTATACAACTCTAGGCATCTGTCAAAACTCAGAACTGCACATCCAAAAGAACAAATTTTACTGTCTGCAAATAAATGAATACGTTTTGAATAACCTGGTCCTAAAGCAAGATTCCTCACCCTCAAAACACTCCACCCTCAAGAAGCTGATGGCAACACCTAAGGTAGTCAGAGGAATGAGAGCCCTCTTCCAACTTTTGGCTCTGTCCCCCGCCCCTCACAGACTCCTCTCAGGCACCTGTCTGCCTAGTGGCTATGCAGTCAGTTACACAGCAGTAACTCGCCTAGGAGCTTGCAATTCGGATCCTGATGAAATTAGGCTAGTCCAAGAATATAAACAGGGAACATATATATTAACTAGATAAACAATGAAGAGCTAACACAGCAGGGAGTAGGGAAGTGGGAGGTGGGGAGAAAGACCTCCAGGATTGTCAAGTCTGGGTTATGAGAGGGGTATGAAGCTAAGGAATTTCTGTTATTCTATAAAATGAATGGTAAACCAACCTTTTTTACATACAGCCTGCATGCTGGAGGGGAAAAAAACCAATGTGTCGTGGATATTTACCACTTAAGAGAAAAAGCAGGGTATAAAACAATGTGTATAACATGAGATTTTTGTAAACAGGGCAGATGCCCATTACCAAAATGTTAACAGTGGACCAGATTATTTCTGAGTGGGAGAATTATGGATGACTTGCACTTCTTTTCTTTTCCTTATCTATATTTTCTTATTTTCTATAATAAACACATACGGCTTTTGAAATTTAGAAAAAAACAGTGAAAATAATTTTTACAACAAATATACTAAAAGATTTTGGGGGGCAGGAAACTCAAAGTCTTAAAAATACTTAAGTTAATACTAAAATTAGTATATAATTCCTCAGCACTGAAGCCTCAAGATAGCAGTCCATGATAATGCTACTGGACAGAGGCATGCAGCCCTAATTATCTAGCCCAATAACTAGATACAGGATATGGATAATTCATTATGTAGAGAACTGAGAGTTGACTCTGCCTGGCTTAAGATACACAGACATCTTATTTGTGAAAGATGTTTAGCGCATGAAAGATAACCAAACATACAAACACAAACCCTGTTATGCCAAAAACTCTACTTAAGGCAGTCTCTTGACCTACAGTTCAGAAGCACATAATCATCTCTCCCAGGTAGACTCATAATCACCTTCCCCAAGGTAAACTGATGATACTTGCAAAATAGTAAATCTTACCCTTATTAGGTAGTAGTCTCTCTTGAAACCCACACAGATAGCATTTTCACACCATGCCATGGACTTGGGCACATCTGGTACACTAAAGTCTCCCTGGAGAAAGACAGCAAGAGTTCACTTGGAAAGATGTCAAAGGAAAAAAACCATGACCTTCCTGTGATTCCACCCCCATTCCGCAAAATTACTCTCACCCTCATCTGAATACAATTCTCTTAGCACAAGGCCAGGAAACCACCCATAGTAAAAATACAAGTCACCCATGAACTGGACAAGGTGCATTCGGAAAAGGTGAAAACCCCCTTTGATATAAATGAATCTGTAGAGATGTAGAATTGTCCTACTCCTGCCTCTGAAGGCCAGGAGACTTTGACAAGTGGGCACAAGTAACTCATAGGTACTCCTAGCAGAGCATTCATCTGGGGAGAACATCAAGACTGGGCTCCTGAGCTTCACAGGAACTGAAAAGCAAGTCTTTCAAGCTGTGGGTCAACTTAGCAGCAGCTCTCACCCAACCCATGGGCCAGGAAACAGTGGACTGTACCTGCAATTCATGAAATTCCCTGTCTTTCCAGAAATAGAGCTGCAGCTTCTTTTTCACAGCCACACACATCCGCAACACCTCCTCCCCAGTCTCTGTGTGCTGGGAAGAGACACCCAGAGCGAATGAGGATGTGCACACGATGACTCCAGAACTGACAACTATATTAGAGACTTTTCTACCTTGAAAAGGCTACTAATCTGAACATCCCTTGTCATACAAAGTCATGCTGCCAGATAAGCTGAACCAAAGCACACCATTCTCTCTAAGATGCGCTCAAAAACAACAGGCTGAGAAGCGCTTCCTCCCCAAGGGCTGCCAGTCAGAGGCCCCGGTCCCAGCAAATGTCATGGGCCTTTATATTTAGAGAGGAAAACCTATATAACTGCTTCCTCCTTTTTTTCTTAAATGCTTCTTGCTCATTGCTGTCAATACCTGCAGGGGCAGGGATCAGCCTGTGTCAGTGACAGCAGGCCCACTTTCAATCCTTTAAAGAAGTGGAGGACGGAAATGCCTAAGCATACAACAAACGATGCAGCATCAATATAGACCATAAGTGCTAAAAAGTGATCAAAGCTGAGTAGAGGGGTGACGCAGATTTTGAAGAAGGTAAGGATGATGAATTGGCAAAAATCAGGAGAAACGTCTTTTCCGAATAACGAAAACTCCCTAAGGACAAAGACCACAATGATACGTTCAGAACGAGAGTCACTTTAATGCCCTAGAGCTATGTTCATGTACTGTTACAGTCTTGATTTCCCACTAATGGTTTGTCCATGGCAAGCATTTTCGTCCTCGGTTAGCTGCCTCCTGAAATACAGCTGTCCGGTAGCGCACACACAGGGAATGCAAATGTTTCAACATTTTAAGGGGGAAATTTCTCTAATACAATCCAAAATCAAATATTCTCTTTGGAGTCTCTGCTGAATTTGGATATCAACGTTATTCTTCCCATCTAATGGTAGGAATGATGTAGGAAAGGCTGCATTTATTAAAGCACAAAGCCAAATTTCATCTCGCCCACACTTACCTGGAGGTCACATGTGAACAGTGATGCTCCCTTTGCCTTGGAAACTGTAGTGATTTGTTGAAATGTCAATAGGTCATGGACATAAATATTATTTTCTGTTTGGAAGGAGGTAAAACACCCGTATAAATTCTCACAATTCTCTAGTATAGCCACCTTCAAGACAGACAGACAGACAGACACACACACACACACACACACACACAAAATAACTGTGTAACAACCAGAAGAACCAAATGGCAAATACTGGTCGAAGATGTACCTTCAGCTTCACTAACAACGACTTATTCTGGTCCATGACCAGTACGGAAACATTTAGGAAGTCACTTAGTCTTCTAAACTTGTATATTTTGTTCCTTTAAATTTGGGCTGGCTTGAATTAAAGAGCTCTTTCACTTCCAAAGAACACTCTTACACTCTGTCTTTCTCAAGTCTGGAAACTTGTGATGCAATATTTGTACAAGAAATTCCTTTCAAAGCTACTCACATTAGGAGGCTCCAGTAAGAGAAAGGAAACCCCCTGTGGATTTTGTACAAACCTATGGCAAGGATTTCTTTTCTAGCAAAGCCAGCGCAATAATTTCACTTGGGCCTCTTAGCTAGTTTTAGTTAATTTAAATGTTTCTCTCTTGACTAGAAACTAAGTTTAAAATGATTCTACCATTTGGGCCCTGGGCTGAACAGTACAGAGCATGAGGCAAGTTTCTAGTTCTTCTGCTTGTCATGAAAAGGCCTCACTGGCCACCTTCCATGAAACTATGGCTTTTCAAACAAGGCCTGGAATAGTCTGGCCCTGATCTCTCACCTGTCTCTTACCAGTCTCCACCATATACCCTAAGTCTGGCCAGATTTCAGGGCCTTTGCTTAAGCTGTTCCCTCTGCCTATAACACTCTGCCTACCCCTCTCTTCCTGTTGAAACCCTAGTCATCCACTAGACAATGCTGTCTCTCCCATCACTAAGATCCCACGACACTTTTTATAAATTTTCATTGTAACTTATCACACTGTAACATGAGTACTTTCTGTCATTTTGGTCTTCAAAACCAGAACCTAAGTTTCAAAGATAGAAACCATGTCTCATTCAACTTGGTATCCCCAATGCCTAGAGTAGGACTCAATAAATACTGACTGAATGAATGAATGAAGTGATACTTCTTGAAGAACAGAGCTCAAGATATGGGGGATGCTGGTGCCTTTATTACCTGTGTACCCTGCTGCATCTGGTTAGGAATGTGTCCGTTTCATTGTTAAGTAATAACTATCAAATTAACCATGAAAGGGTTAATCAGGTCATAGCTTTTGTTTCTTGACACATGAAATACAAATGCAACCCCTTTTCTTACCTAACAAGCTGACCAGAATCTTAAACTGGGAAACCACATGGATCTGGAAAATAGTAAATCATTAGACTCAAACACTTCTGACAAGGTTTAACAAATGTTCATTTTAACTGCAATACTAAAAAGGGACTAAAAAGCCCATATCAATGACAAGGATCTGACTTATGTGCAAACACAATTTCTGCTTGTGAAAGAGGATCTCAAGTACTTGATGGATGGACAGAGATCCCGGCATAAATGGGAGGACAAAGAGCAGAGGATTCAAAGATGAATAAATAATTTTACCAAAGTCCTAGCTTTGACAGGGTATCATAGAAGTCAAATATTCTTGTAGCGACCACCATCACGGCCTACCTGCTGAATCTTTTTGGAGAAGTTCTTATTGGATTTCTCTAATGTCACTTCAAACCTGTTGCAACCTATGGGAAAGAAACAAACATTCACGTTTCCAAACACAGGGATACATATAAAAATAACTATGACAAAAAATGCTGCTCCATACTGCTCTCCTACATGAATTATAAAAAATTCCTTAAAGACTAGAAGTTGGAGATCTAAAATAGCCAGTTGTCTTTATTGAGTACAGTAAGTTGCTTTCAACTCCAATTTTAGAACAGAGGGTTTCATGCACCTTCACTTGCCATTAGCAGAAAGGACCACACCACATTTTACTGAAGCTGCAAGGTACTTATGAGGATTTTATCCTGCATAATAGTACCTTGGTAAAGTATGTCACCAAAAGAGTGTAAAAAGTAACAGTCAAATATAGGAGCCCCAGCAATGAATCCCAGCCCAAAGCATCCTTAGACTAAGACAGACTAAATCCTAGCGGTTACCCTGTGTCCCATATGACAGGACAGAGCGAACAATACCATCCCCAGAGCTAAAGCAATTTAATGCATCTACACTTACTGCCACTCTCAGGTGATGCTACCTCTGCTGACACTTGCTAAAAAGGGGAAGAAAGTTATAGACCATAAAAAACACATGAAGCCAGCCTTGCTGGGATGACCAAAACATTTAGGGTCAAAAGTCCCCAGAGTCAAAAAGAGAATAATTATCACAATAATAACAGCCGCTATCATTAACTAAGCAATAGCTAAGTGCCAGGCTCTGGATTTTAAAATTTCTATGTATTCTCTGTAACTTCACAACCACCTCCAGAAGTAGGTATTATTATTCCAATTTCATATCTGAGGAACCTGACAGGTCAAGCAGTTAGGTAGCAGCCAGTGAGAGAAAGCCCAGAGGCAAACTCAGGGCTGACTTTACGTAAAGCCTGTGTGCTGAGCCCGCACCCTGCCACCTGCCTCCCAGCTTGGGGAGACTATGTACACGGCCAACCGCTCAAATCGATGGAGATTCTTTGAGGCAGCCACCAGGGCCCACACCACCAAAGCTGGTCTTACTTCCTCCACATGTCCCACAGAAGAGGAGATGAAGACAGGGCCCTGAAGTTCCGGGAGATTCAGAAACCTGCCCTGTATTATGCCATTACATTGCACAAGAAAAAAAAAAAATCAGCCGTTACTGCTTGATAAAGAGTTCTGTATTTGAAGAGGACTTTATTACCTCTAACAATTCTCTTTATGAGCAGAATTATCTAGGGCAGAGATTCTCACACTTTTTGGCCTCAGGACCCCTTCATCTTAAAACTTACTGAGGACCAGAACTTTTACATAGATTATAGCTGTCAATGCTTACCATTACAAACTAAAACTGAGGAATTTAAAAAATGTGTATTTAAAAAAATTTTTTTTTAAATAAATTTATTTATTTTTGGCTGCTATGGGTCTTCTTTGCTGCTTGAGGGCTTTTCTCTAGTTGCGGCGGGCGGGCGGGGGCTACTCTTCGTTGAGGTGAGCAGGCTTCTCACTGCGGTGACTTCTCTTGTTGTGGAGCACGGGCTCTAGGCTCTCAGGCTTCAGTAGTTGTGGCACATGGGCTAAGTAGTTGTGGCTCGTGGGCTCTAGAGCACAGGCTCAGTAGTTGTGGCGCACGGGCTTAGTTGCTCCGCGGCATGTGGGATCTTCCCAGACTAGGGCTCGAACCCGTGTCTCCTGCATTGGCAGGCGGATTCTTAACCACTGCACCACCAGGGAAGTTCCAAAACATGTATTAACTGACTTAAACATAACAGCAATAAGCTCATTACATATCAGTGTAAATAACATTTTTTATGAATAATAACTATTTCTCCAAATTTAAAAGAAAAGCATTGTTTTACACTTTTATAAATCTCTTTAATGTCTGGCTTAATAGAAGACAGCTGACTCTCACATCTGCTTCTGCATTTAATCTGTTTTGATACGTTGTTTGGTTGTGGTATATGACAAACATCTGTCCTCGTGAGGACATTTAGTTGGAAAAGAGAGGAATATTTTAACAGCTTTTTCAGATAATTGTAGATCTTCTTTGATGCTATACAAAAATTTGACAAATGGAGTTTCTTGCAATCTGGAATCTGAAACCTATTAATGAACTTTTCTGTAAAAGTCCATTGGTCTATCTTACACGTCAAATGGCTCTTTGATTCGTGCTTGGTTTAGAAATTTCATGCACTGGAAAATACTGGTTCACATAGTTACGCAGATTTTCCAAATGTTGACACATTTTGTTATAAGGGCTGAAAAACAATCATGCTCATTATCACCCCTCATCTCATCAGGAAAATCATAAGTATGGAGAAGCTGTCAAGCTCATGGGGATGGATACAATTTTTCCACAATTCTAATTTTCTCTTGAAAGCTCTATCTTTATCATTAGTAACAAACACTGCCAGTTGTTTTCTTTGAAGTGACAGACTCTCTTTGTTCCTTTGTGAGAAAACATCTACCAAACACCCAAATGGTCTGAAAAACCGCAGTCTGTTAGCCATTCTCTCAAGCAAAAATGATGCTCCATGAAATAAGTGGTCAGTTCAGCTCGTTGCTCCAACCATCACATAAGTACTTTTCTCCTGAGACAGCCACTGGGCTTTGTACCTTGCACACAGCTGAAGTGCTTCATGTGTACTTCCCATTATATAACAGATTATTGAAAAGAGGTGTTCTCAAAGGTCAAGATAGAATAAAATTAATACTTTTTACTGTCCCACAAAGAACATTCTTAAGTGAAACTGGCTTAAAGAAAAAAAAAAAAAAGCACTGTGAGCACATGCTGGGCAAAAATACAACTGTTTGGACAGTGTGGTGCCAACAAGGCTGCCGACCACTGTCTTGAACTTGTTATGAGGGGCAGCAGTTTTAGCTGCCTTACTTGTGTACCGTCTGTGCAAATGTCAGTGAAAAAACAATCATGTTTTAGTGTTACTGTGAACTCAAGTTTCGACGCTGTGGCTCCTCTGAAAGGATTTTGGGGAACCTCCTGGGGTCTAGAAACTGTCGACTGGAAAAAAATGCACAACCTAAAAGTTGAGAATTCTGTTTTATTCTGAAGACTTGCTAAGGACTTAAGCCAGGGAGGAGCCAGGATATATAGGAGTTCAGACAAAAAAAAAAAAACAGGTAGTCAGACATCAAAAGATTACTGCTATGTAAGAAAATCAGACTTCTCAAGTTTCTGTGTATGGTAGGATGCAAGAGTCTTGGGCTCATTGAAATCATTCCTTTGATATGCACCTTAACTATCTAGGGCCAGCATCCTGTTTTTCTCCCTCCTGAATACCCTCAGGGCGCACAGTCTGAGGCTGCAGTGGCTGCCTGATGGCTTGAGGGCCACATCCTTTGTTTACTGACATGGCAGGTGACATTTTTCCTCCACAAGACCAAACTTTGAGAACCACTGCTCTAGGGTGAGGCATCACAGAAGTAAACACAAAGTTGTTAAGATCTTAGATAAAAAGTAAGAAGTAATTTAACTCCTCTGTTTAAGAGTAGACTGAAGTCTCTGAGTACATTGAAGCCTAGAGACTTTTGTGAACTCACAGGAAGGGGATGGCTCAGATCAGATCAGAGTCAAGGTCCCCTTAACCCCCGTCTTTCCATGACATCTCACTACCCACTCTCTCCCTTCCCTCAGAAAGTTAGTCTGGTCGTAGCCTTACTGAGGTTTTGATAGGGACAGAGTAAAGGGACAAAGTAGGAAATTAAATAGTCAATCCCCCCCCCCCAAAAAAAATAGTCAATCCCACTAGGGGACTGTAAGTAAAGAAAAAAGTATGGGAGACCCCTGTAAGTTAATGACCACTCAAGAAAGCTGGTTTATTTAACCACAAAACCAAGCAGGCTTGCTTAGCAACAAAACCATGCAACAGAAGCATGAGACATGCTCCAAAACAATAAAACAACACATCCTTCCCAGTGAGCTCAGTAAGTTATTGATTCCTAGAACATGCTCCTCTGCACGCACTAAAAACAAAAATATAAGGAAAAGGTGACATTATACTGAAACCTGAGATGATGTGCCACTTTTAGCATATGTTACTACCTTTTTGCTCATTTCCATTGCGCCATGACAGTCCTGGCTTGACCATGTAGGGATAAGAAAATTCCTTTGCCTGACGTGGAAGAGGAACTGATGACAGAAGCATGACACCTACTCTAGAATGAGGAAGAAGGTGGTCTTTTCCCCCTCCCCACTTTTCCTTTGATTATAAAACTGTAGCCTACTAAGTTCTCGGGGCATGGCACGCTCTCGCCCACCCGCTTATAAGCCTCACAAGTATCCTATTCTAATAAATCACTTCTTATCTATCACTTTGCCTCTCAATGAATTCTTTCTGCGCTGAGACCTAAAGAACTGGAGCTCCTCGGAGCCTCCCAAAATGCCATCTAGTGGTTTCAGTTCGGAATATCTCAAATTTAGAAACCCAGTTAGTTCTATGGCTGATTCATGGAGGCCCAGGTCTACTTCTGGCCCATAAACAGACTAGAGCTGGTCCAGAACTGAACTGTTCTCTAGGGGTATAGGGAGAAGTGAAGTCTCTAATCAGTTTGATTTCCTAATTATCTAAGGTAGGTTAATATTGCTATTCAAGTTACCTGTGGGGAAACTGAGTAAGATTAACTAACTTGTCAAAGGTTACATGGTGAATTGGTCACAGGGCAAGGAACAGTTGGCACCAGGGTTCCAAGTCACATCAACATTAATATTACCAGTTTGAGTCTATAGTATGCTGAAAAGTTTATTCTTATAGTTTAGTTTTCAATTCCTTAATACAGAAATGATATATTAAACAAGTTACTTTATCAGCGTATTTAGTATTTGATGGCACAAAGAACTGATTATGTCTTGGGATAAGAATATTAGGGTCTTTTTTTTTTTTTTTTTTTTTTTGCGGTACGCGGGCCTCTCACTGCTGTGGCCTCTCCCGCCGCCGCGGAACACAGGCTCCGGACGTGCAGGCCCAGCGGGCATGGCTCACGGGCCCAGCCGCTCCGCGGCATGTGGGATCCCTCTGGACCGGGGCACGAACCCGCGTCTCCTGCATCCACAGGCGGACTCTCAACCACTGCGCCACCAGGGAAGCCCTATTAGGCTCTCTTTATCTCCCTGCTTTGCACGTCATCTGAGCCCGCAGTAGACAGTCAAAACACGGTTGTTGAAAGCCGAATAAAACCAAAGGCAGGCTTAATTTTTAAATTACAGAGTGGGTCAATGTCACAGAATACAAATATTCTGGCTCTGAGAACTAAAATTTAAAGCAAGGGCCAGCAAAGTACTGCCTGGGGTCAAATCCAGTCCTCCACCTGTTTTTGTAAATTACCCTTTACTGGTACACAGCCACACCCATTCATTTACATGCTGTCTACAGCTGCTCTTTTGCTACAGTAGCAGAGTACAGTAGTCACCACAGAGATGTTATGACCTGCAAAGCCTAAAACATTTACTATTTGTGTAAGTCAATAAGGTAGAGGGTACCTGGAGAAAGAGAACCAGTCATGGTTTTCTTGATATAAGAGAAGCCATTTTTGGCCTAAGCCATTTTGTGAGCTAAGCCTGGCCACAACGCTTGTCCTTGGACAGATCTCAGTAATAACGATCTTAAGGGAACAAAAGAACAAACCTTCAGCAGGCAAGAGAAGTAACAATAACAAAGATAAAAAATCAGGTGAAAAGACTCCCAGTTCTGTTTCAGTGGTAAAGATTAGCCTCGCTTTCTTGAGATTTTGCAGAATTTAACCCCCTCTAAGGTGCTCAACCACCAGATCAACTGGAACCTAAGGGATGATGATGTTGACCTTTTCAGACCCTCAGTCGCTTCACTCAGCTAACGCTTGGACTCTCAACTATCCAAGGCCCTTCATGAATAGGCATGGACCCTTAGCTTAAAAACTTCCCCAACTTTGCTGTTTGGGGAGACAGTGCTTTGGGAAAGATCCCTAGTGTTTTCCTTACTTGTTGCAAGTAATAAATCCTTCCTGCTCCCACTCTCTGCCTTGGTTGTGTCTTTTGGCTCAACACCCACTAAGAGGCAAACCCAGTTTTCAGGTAACATTTAGTCCTTTTTTTGGAACAAGTTGGCTGACTCCTGATTTAAAGGAAAGTTGAAAAACTTAGAAATGAAATACAGTAAGTCCCCTACGTACGAACCGTCCAAGTTGCGAACTTTCAAAGATGCGAATGCGTGTTCCATCAACATCAGGCGTGAGTGAAATTGCAGCTTGACCTCTGATTGTGTTAGCTGGCTACCTAGGCTAACTTTGTTGGACACCGAGGCTAACTTTGCTGGACTTACGAACGGGCTGTCAGAATGGAACTCGTTCGTATGTAGGGGACTTACTGTAAACCCTGTTTTGATCTTCTGGTTTCTCTTCTTATCCCACCACAGAACCTGACCAGGTACCTTCCTCCCTCCCAATTGCACCGGTGAAGGGTAGCAGAATATGCTACCCCAAAATATGCTACACTGGCACAAGGATTATTTTGAGTTGAAGGTAACTGAGAAGAAGCAGATACAAGAAAAGCTCTCTGCTCTCCACCATCTGCCAAAGAGCCAGACACAAATTTACAAAGGTGCCTCCCATCTCCTCTCTATCAAGGACAATATTTAATCAATTTAGAGAAACTCGAGACCCATATCAGCCCACAGACTGCACCAGAGGAATCTACATAACAAACATCTCTAATTAGTTCCCCCATATATTTGCCTTCCCATAATTTGCCACTGTAGAAACTCAAAGTCCTTTTCCTTTGTCTTGTTGCTTCTCTGATTTACAGGTCCCCATACAATCAACCTAAGATGGGTAGAGTTAAAAAGAATTTTTTCCTCCTTTACACCAGTAAGATACTCTTTTTTTCCCAATATGTTACCCTTGCTACAGGTTCCAAAGAGAAGGCTCTATTTCCACACTTACATTAAGCTATTCACTATAAGTTATATATTAGGTTGAAAGCTATGAAATTTTGTTTTTTCTAATATAGCCAAATAATGACAATTTAATATGGTTCAACCTACTCTGGCATTAATAGCTGACTTCTATACTCTGTAGCTCCAGGGTATAATATCCAAACACATCAATTTTCCACAGAGAACACAAATAAAATTAGGAAAAGGGAGCAAGGTACTTTTTTTCCCATTAGAGGGCACTCTAACAGAATAAACGTCAAATACTTTTAGTTATTCTACATTTTTACTGACAAAGAAATATTTGATTAAAGTTTTAGTTTTCAAAGTCCTTGCATCTGACCCCAGTAATTTTGTGAGATGCTTTATGGAAGAGGAAACTGACATTGGAAAGGACCTACTCATAGTCACGTGACTGGGGAGAAGTAAAACCTGACTCAAGCCCAGGTCCCCTCTGTCCTAGTCCACCCCGCAGAAGTTTAACAAGATCTTTAACATCAATGGCTCTTAATTTTTTTTTCCTACTACCATACCATTTTCATGAGAATTTTACTCTCATTGTAATATTTCTTATTTCTGGTATGAGTCTCCAAGAAGTGAGAAGGGAAAAAACATCTAGCCGCACCTCCCAGATGGGGGTAGGGAAATACAGTCTGAAAAAAAGAGAAAACCCTGGAGATTCTCACAAGTTTCTCCCCACTTTTCCACTGCACTACTGCCAACCCGCAGTCACTCTTTTAACGGTCCAGTTTTAGTATATGTGCTGCTGAAGCAAGCACTCTTTTAATGGTCCAGGAATCACTGATTTTACAGTGTATACATATATATATATTTTTTTTTTTTTACATGAGCAGTAAGCCGCCTCGTACTTTGTTCTGAAAAGCTGCCACTTACCAACATCCTTCCGAATCCTATAGAGAAGAAGATGACCCTGTTTCGTTCCAACAAGCAGCCATTCCTCTGGAAAAGAAAAGGACCATCAGCTTTAGTAAGACCCTATTTCTTTAGCTGGAGCTTATAATCAGAAATCAAAGGGTTGAGAAAATGAGTTGCTTTTGATAGTAGGTGTTTTGCAAAACTAAGGAATGTTTATATTCAAGAAATGTTTGAGGGACTTCCCTGGCGGTCCAGTGGTTAAGACTGCACTTCCACTGCAGGGGGCACAGGTTCGATCCCTGGTTGGGGAACTGAGATCCCACATGCCGTGCCGTGCAGCCAAAAAAAAGAGAGAAAGAAATGTTTCAGAATCAACTAATTGAAGAAATATTTATTGAACTAGGTGAGACATATTAGAGAATGAAAAATGTCCCTGGCTTCATTGTTTCAAAATGAAACTGACCAAAAATTTGATGGAAGTTTATAAAATCATAAAATGGGTAGTATAAATATAAAACTAGGTATCTGATCTCAGAAATAACAGCTAAAAGGCATCCTTTGAAGGTTTGATGATTTTACTTTAGGAAAAATAAGAAGTGCCATAGCATATTAAACTTACAGAATTCATCATCTCAAAACATGGTCTAACAGATAATAATAAGTGTTGCCAAAGACGTGAAGAAACTGGAACCCTCACGCATTGTTGGCAGGAAAATAAAATGGTGCAGCCCTTTGAAAAACAGTCTGATAGTTCCATAAAAGACTAAACATAGAGTTATCATATGACCCAGAAATTCCACCCATGGGCATACACACAACAGAAATGAAAACATATGTCCACACAAAAACTTGTACATAAATGTTCATAGGAGTATTATTCACAATAGCCAAAAGGTGGAAAGAACCCAAGTATCCATCAACTGATGAATGGATAAACAAAATGTGACGTATCCATACAATGGACTATTAGCCATTAAAAGGAATGAAGTGCTGATATATGCTACAATAGGATGGATCTGACAATATTATGCTAAATAAAAGAAGCCAGACAAAAAAGGCTACATATTGCATGATTCTATTACATGAAATGTCCTGGACAGGCAAATCTAGAGACAGAAAGATCAGTGGTTGCCTGGGGCTCGTAGGCTTAGGAAAATGGGGCTGGTGGGACTGGGGAAAAAGAAACGGGGTTTCTTTTTAGGGTGATGAAAATGTTCTAAAATTGTGGCAATACTTGCACAACTCTGTGAATGTACTAAAAACCACTGAATTGTACATTTTAAATGGGTGAATTGTATGGTATATGGATTACATCTCAATAAAGCTATTATTTAAAATTTAAAAAATGATGGTCTAGGCCAGTGGTTCTTAAACTTTGGTGTGTATCAGAATTATCTGGGGATTTATTAAAACAGATTGCTAGGCCCTGCCCTCAAGTTTCTGATTCAGTAGGTCTGGAAGTGGGCCTGGGGATCTGCATTTCTAACAAGTCCCCAAGTGATGCTGATGCTGTTTGTTCAGGGACAGCGTTTTGGGAGACATCGGTCTAGGCTAAAAGGCAAAAGGTTCTGAAAGGACTTAAATAATTACTCTGACAGATTTATATTAAATCACTAAGGGAAGTTAAGCATGTACTTCCTCAGGTTTTTGAGGTTGTAACAGTCACTTATTCCTTTCATAAACTCTTGATCTTTTGCAAAATAAAATATTAGATAATGACATAAATAGATAAACTTTATAGAACATGCATTGTGTTCCACGAAATGCTAAACACTTATCATAGGTTATAACAACTATCCTTTGACTTATGTCCTTTTCTTAAATCCCCATTTTATAGATGAGAAAGTTGAGGCCTAGGTAACTTGTCCAGAGTCACACATGTAGTAAGACATGTGTAGCAGTGGCAGGATTCCAACTTCAGTCTGTCTGATCCTTAACCCCATGCTACAATGCACTTACTAAGGCATCCCATCTCAAAAGAATAGGTGTCAGCCAGAGGCTGTCTGAAAGACAATGGTGATGTTTATAAAAACAGGTCAGGAGCCACATCAGGAACATTTCTCCAGGTTGATGTCCTTAACCTTCCAGAAAAAGACAGTGACTCTGTCCTCTTTTGGGTTTTAAAGTAAAGGCAGAGCACAGAAAGTTAAGACACAGTGTGCTCTCAATGACATAAGTGGAAATCAGAAATAACACTAGCTCCATTGGAACACTGGTGATTTATGTCGGAGCAGAACATGGTGAAAAAAAGAAAAGAATTCAGTTCACAATGCTTGCTTTGCAAACGATATTATGTTTAGAACTTTACTTATAGATATCACTGTATTGAGCAATTGAAAATATTAATGCTGATTTTTAGGACACCCACTAATGTTTCAAATACAAATAAAATGAAGTAGAATCTTTTTTAATTCACTTATAACATATAGAAAAATCTATAGCAAAAAGGCCACCATAATGTTCACCATCTTCCCCATCCTCTCCACTGTGACCCCCAAGCCCCTGCCAGTTCCTATTTTTCTTTACCTCTTTCAAAACAGCTTCATCTCCCACCCTGGTCTGCAAGGCCTATCAATTTTACCTCTACAAGGTACCCGGCAACAGCCCTCCCCAACAGAGTCTCTCCAGGGACCCCTCAGCTGGTCTCACTCTATGTGTACTTCCGTGTTTGCTATCTGTTACCTTACAGCATAGCTCCAATGCTGTCACACTGGGGCTTAACAAAATCCTCATGAAGCTGTACTACCAAAATATGAAGCCAAACTCCTAAGTATGACTTTTAAGAGTCTGCTTTCCATTTTTATTGAAATGTTCATTTACCAATAGATGTTTCTATCAAATGTCTACTCTATTGGTCATGAAACTGAATCAGACAAATTCACTGAAATTAAAAAAAAAATTAAATTGAAATTTTATTTGACCTTTCTCAAGCATTCCTTTGGAGATGCTGAGGAAAATGCATTTCTCATACATGCAAAGTATTGTTAACAGCTTTCTTTTAACTAGTAAAAGCACCACACACATACTCATTCCTAATCCTCAAACTCATAAGGAAAAACAGTGGGGACTTCCCTGGTGGCGTGGTGATTAAGAATCCGCCTGCCAATGCAGGGGACACGGGTTCGATCCCTGGTCCAGGAAGATCTGACATGTCACGGAGCAACTAAGCCCGTGCGCCACAACTACTGAAGCCCACACACCTAGAGCCCGTGCTCCACTGCAATGAGAAGCCCACGCACCGCAATGAAGAGTAGCCCCCGCTCGCCGCAACCAGAGAGAGCCCATACGCACCAATGAAGATCCAATGCAGCCAAAAATAAATAAGTTAATTAAATTTATTAAAAAGAAAAGAAAAACAGTGTATCACCCAGAGGTAATGATGGCACAGAGCTCTGAAGAGGCTTGATTTGGTTACAGACGTCAGTGGGGGCTCAGACGGCCAGAGGACCTGATCCAGGCTGGCCTGTGCACACTCTATGTCATCATATAACACAGCCGTGCACACAAGACACAGAAAATGAAAAGCCTGCAGAGCAGGCAGAGCACGGGATAGACAGTCCCTTCTGAGACTCAACATTGCACATCAGAAAGTGGAACACACTACACAAACGGGTAACACATGCAAAAACAAACAAGAGTCAGCCCTAGAAAATTCCTGATGGCCTAATCCTGAGCCACAGGTTAGACATGATTCCTCCTGGGAAGGAAGGTAGAGCCCTCTAGCTCACAATTACCCTAGTGAAGCTCCATCCAACGTTGCAACCCAGTCCAAACTCACGTGATAAACAACCACTGCTGAACACAGCAGGGAGTACACAGACGAACAGGGTAGTGGGCACTTCTCTTCTTTGGGTCATACGGCAAAGAACAGTGTTTCTCAAAGCATCAGCCCCTGTTTAGCTGCATCAGAATCACTTGGACTTACTAAAATGCACATTCCTAAGCCCTGCTCCCAGAGATTCCGATGCAATGATTCTGTGGTGGTGCCCCCAAATCTGCATTTTTTAATTACATGAGACATTTACCTAGTTCCAAAGCTAAAACTATGAGAAGTCCCTCCTTGTCCACTTCCCCCTGTTTTCTTCCTTCTGCTATAGGTAACTTTTTTTTTTTTTTTTTTTTGCAGTACGCGGGCCTCTCACTGTTGTGGCCTCTCCCATTGCGGAGCACCGGCTCCGGACGCGCAGGCTCAGCTGCCATGGCTCATGGGCCCAGCTGCTCCGCGGCATGTGGGATCTTCCCGGACCGGGGCACGAACCCGTGTCCCCTGCATTGGCAGGCGGACTCTCAACCACTGCGCCATCAGGGAAGCCCTATGGGTAACCATTTTAATCATTCTTGATTTATTTTTCCATTGTTTCTTTGGAAAATATAAATAAAAATGATTGGGTATACACACACACAGATACACACACACACCCTACATTTTTTATAGGCTCTGAATATACATCAAAGTTTGAGAAACAGGCTCTAGAATCAGACATGATTTACTGGATGTGACCTTGGAAAAACTACTTAAATTTTCAGGTTCTTCTTCTGCAAAATGGAGTTGTTATTATTTCATAAATGCTTAATACAGATTAGTACTCAGTAATGGAAGCCATTACTACTATTAATTAATTAAGCAAATATTTAATAAGTATCCATTATGAGTCAGGAACTGTTCTAGGCACTGCAAATAAACCTATGTACAAAACAAAGTTACTGCTCTGAAGAAATTTATATTCTAATATGGAATGAGAGAGACAATAATAACATATAAAATAGCATTAGGCGGCAATCTGTGAAAGAAGATAAGGCTGAGTAAAAGAGTAGCACATTGGTGGATGTGGTATTTTCTTTTATATAGAATAGTTAGGGAAGGTCTTGCAGATTTATGTGACATTTCAGCAAATGAAATGAGGAAGGAGCCATGTAATACCTAGGACAAGAGAGTGCCAGGCAGAGGAAACAGCAAGTGCAAAGGCCCTGAGATAGTTACATGCTTTTGTGCTCATGGAACAAGGAAGACAGTGTAACTAGTATCAGAAAGGAGCAAGGGATAAGAACAAAGGGGATAAAATCAGGGAAGTAACCAGAGGCCTGATCATGACAGGTGCTGTGATGACAGGTGTTGTTATTCTAGCTGTGATGTGAAGCTACTGGAGGGTTTTGAGCAGAGGAGAGATGCAATTAGATTAAGTTTTCAAAGGATCACTCTACCTCTGTGTGGCTAAAATACTGCAAATGGCACAATGGCAAACCCAGGGTAATCAGTTAGAAGACTACTACAGTAATTCAGATGAGAGAGACTGGTGTCTTCGTCAACAGTAGTTAACAGCAGAGATGGAGAGAAGTGACTGGATTGTGGAATTTTTCAGGAGGTGGAGCAGACAAGATTTGCTGATGGATTGGATGTGGTGTATAAGAGAATAAGAGAAGCCAAGAATAATTCCAATGATTTGGGCCTTAACCAAATGGGCAAACAGAAATGCCATATGCTGAGCTATGGGATACAGGGGGACAGGCATGTTTTGAAATCAAGAACTGTTTTGGCCATGCAGCCAGATATCCAAATGAAGATGCTGAAGAGGCAGCTGGATTCTACAACTACAGAGTTTCAGGAGAAGTCATCATCAGTATTTTCCTCATTTCCATATCCCAGGAGATGGATTACGGTGGCTCTGTGACATCTTCCACCTCCAATATTGTCTGGCTCTCCAGAAGCCTGGAGGTTCCTGGATGAACTTTCCGCCTAAGGTCATGGTGTAGATAGAAGGGGTAACAACTAGAAATAGCAATATTTAGTGCTGGTAAAGTCTGAAAATAAAGTAGTTTTGAGGCACAAGGCAGTAAATGGCCTCTTGTAGCCAATACCTATCACAGCATCCTAGTAGGCAATGGGTGTTTCTCCTGTTTGCTTGGAGATCAGGCAGAGTGAAAGCTATCTACCATTTCAAAAACTGTATTTCTGGAAAGCACAGGTTCAGGCAATCTTCACTGACACGAACCGGAGTTGGTGAAAGAGACTGAGATATGTGTACTGCTAGTCCCACAGGGTATCAGAGTCAAGAATTCTGACAAGCTAAGTACAGTGTGATAAGTAGCTGCATCCATCCTTTTCAGAAGTATATGTCCGAGGCTGAGTGGAATACCCCTCCCTCCACGTTCCCATGTTAGGCAGCATATGTCTCTAGTATCATTTATCTTGCATCGTAGTCTGTTCATATTTCTTTGCCTGCCATGTTGTGTCCTAGGAGCACAGGCATTGTTTCTTATTCATCCTTGTATTCTTGTCTCTAGCAGAGAGACTGGTCCATGTAGGCACTTAATACATACTTGATGAAGAAACAGGAGAATGAGCCCCTTTGTGCTGAGTGTCAGGTCTTTCATTTTTTCAATTTCTTTATTTCTCCTCTATTTATTTTTAATTTTTACTGAGAGCATTTAATGACAGAAAAATGGCGGTTTTCTTGAGACATCTGGAGGAAGAAGGATTCTCTCCTTAACCCTAGGACAGCTTGCTGTGGAGGTGTGACTTTAAAGAGGCCCAGAGCTAAACAACAAGGTCCTACTGTAGAGAACAGGGAACTATATTCAATATCCTGTGATAAACCATAATGGAAAAGAATATGAAAAATAATGTGTGTGTATATATATATATATATATATATATATATATATATATAAAACTAAATCACTTTGCTGTACAGTAGAAATTAACACAACATTGTAAATCAACTATACTTCAATAAAAAAAAAAAAGAGGTCCAGGGCTGCTAAAGGCTGGGGTGGTGGTGAGGGGCACACATTAATAAGAAGATCTAGAGTGAAAGCACCTTACTGAAACTGATGTGGAGAACTCTGACTAGGTGGCACTGTCCACAGATAATGAATAGGACACCAGCTTCCACCAGGCCCATCATGGGTACCTGGCTCAATATAAGATCTGATTGAGGGTTGAGCCACCTTTTTATGGCCCTTGATTTCTAGGACCTGGACATTAACAGGAAAGACTGAAATTACTTCTGTTTGGTCTTTGGTTATCAGACACACACTCACAGATAGGAGCATAATGTTTGTAGTTAAGAGTCAATGTTTATTTCAGAAACCATTTGTATTCTGGAGCAGAGAAGAGATACCTGACCCTGCTTTCTGCACTGGCCAATCCCAAAAGGATCATGCAAGTTTTTATAGGTTAGGTTTCATGACAGCCTGGAATGATGCTCTTCTACCTAGAAAAGCTAGGTAACTTGGGCATTTTGACTATAAGGCAATCAACCACTCGGCTAGATTAAGAGTGGAGAGTAACAAGTTAGCTACAGTAATTAGAAGTAAGCGATGAGCGATCATTACGGGGGAAAAGACATAGCTGTTAACTTGTTCAATGCAAAAAAAACAAACAAACCATCAAAAGCAAACAGCTCCACCACCCTCGCTGTCAACAGTGCTCTGCCCTCCCTCATCCTAGGCCCCTCTCTGACGGCGTTCGACCGCAGTCCACACAGCCAGACTCCCGTCCACTTCCCTCGCCTCGTGAAAGGTCCCAGCCGCTCCCGCGCTGACCCCGCCTGGCCCCTCGGCTCACCCCAGGCAGCCAGACAGTCGATCTGCAGAGGCAGCTTTTCTAGGATCGGCACCGGTTCAAAGGCGTCGTGCATGGCGGCGGGCGGAGTCGCCGCCGCCGCAGTCTCTCCCGGACTGTGCCGGGTCGGGTGTGGGGACGGAATCAGCCCAAGGGAAGAGCCGGGACCCCTGCTACTGGCTCTTGGGCAATAGAGCCATCATCAACACCGGACTTCCTGCAGAGCCAAGCCCGCCCCTTCCGCAACCGAAGCCTCGCCCCTTCCGCTCCGGTTCCTAGAGCACACTCGAGGAATGCCCTGGTGACTGAGACTGCGTTTCACCCTGGACCGACCTTCTCCATCGTGGAGTGCGAGTGGCCGTGGGCTTAACAAGAAGGAAAAAGGATTTTAATCTTACAACTGTCTTGGGCAGCATAGGGTAGTGAAGAATTCAGGCTCTGGTGTCGGTTAGACCTGGGATGGAGACGTACCATTTAGGAAATGAGCTAAGTAGCTGTGGCGTTTAAGAAACAATCTCTAGAAGTCTTAGTTTCCTTATCTGCAAAATGATGGTAGTGTTGTGTACCTATCTAACGTGTGAGCGCTTGGCAACGGCTAACAATCTAAGCACTCAATGGTAGTTTTAGTATTACCATTATAAACCCAACTAGTTCGAGTACCTTACCCTTGTATTTTACGGGTTAGTCTAAGCCTGTGGTTCTCAAAGTGTGGTCCCTAGATCAGCATCACCTGGGAACTTGTTAGGCAATCTCAGACCTCATTCCAGCCATAGTGACTCAAAAACTGTGGAGTGGGGAGTCCAGTAATCATTTAATAAGTCCCCAAGGAGAGTCCATGAACTTTAAAGTTTGAGAACCAATGCAAGAATGGTCTGTATCTGGCAGTTTAGCCCCAAGAAAACAGCAGACATGTCATAAAATTAAGCATTTGATTTAAAGAAAAATATAAAAGAAAAAAGGAGTGAGTCTATGATGTAAGGTGTTAAAAAACAAAAACCCACTGACTGGCCCTGGTCACTTTTACAGTCTCTTCATCTGTAAATTAGGAATACTGTCCCATCTTTATCAAATGCTGTTTCTGATAATCAAATGAAATATTTTCAAGTAGTAAGAAACAGAAAAATTGCTAAACAAATCTTGTGGTTCTATGTGGTTTTCACCATAGAAACTGAACTTGAAAATTTAGAATTACCAGCTGCTGTGCTAGAAGAAGGCCGAATACCTTGTAGTTCCAGACCCAAGGACCAAGACCAAAATAAACAATGTAAACTCTAAGGTAACAGGTCAGTGTGATACTACAAATTCCTTCTGAACCTCTTCTAGGAACTGATACACTATAACCAAGCAAAGTAACACAAGAAGCCATAAGAGAAAGCAGAAAGAATAATCAACCTATAGAATTTGTGCTATACACTCCTGCTTAAAACAACAGGTTCTTGGGAATTCCCAGGTGGTCCAGTGGTTAGGACTCGGCACTTTCACTGCCAAGGCCCAGGTTCAATTCCTGGTCAGGAAACTAAGACCCTGCAAGCCACATGACATGGCCGGGGTGGGTTTTTTTTTTTTTTAGCCTAGTCTCAAGTTAATATCTAACCAGTCTCGAAAAATATTTGACCAACTATCCTGCTGCATTATGCTACTGTTCACTTGCTAAGTTTCACTGTGGAAGAACAAGCACATGAAGTTAACACCAGCCTTTTGCAAATGGGTTAACCTGAGAATAGTTCTTCATATTGTTTCTTAGAGATACTATCTAGGTGATTTTTTTTGTTGTTGTTAATCACCATACACAACTATAGAGAAATGTTACATAAATATTTAACACTTTAGTGAAGATTGTAGTAGTGTGGTCACTGCTTTGAGTGGAAAATAAGACAACATAGAATAAAAACCATGGAAAGAAAATTCTACAGGAGAGAGTTTGGGAGAAAGAAGGGTCTTTAAAGAAAGTCTGGAGAAAAAGATATCAATTTTGTTAAAATTTTTTAATATTAAAAAGTGGCATGAACTTTCTATGTAGAACAAAAAATCTTGGGAAGGCAAAATTGGACAAAATCATTCAAACAAATATAGTGCTTCAAATGAATCCCATCACCTTGTGATGTTTCTTATAAACCATCCCTAAACCAACACCAGATACAAGAACAGTCGATCCTAAAGAATGAGCAGCAGTCCAGGGCCTCCACACTATTTCATGCAGAAAGTTTTTGTTTAAGCCAGAAGGACCTGTTTCCTTTGTATTAGCTCCTGCTTCTGAAGCATTATAATCCCTTTAACAGGGTGCTCACTCACATGCACTTACGATGGAGTGCCTTTGTGCATCTAGTGCAACACCCAGTAAAAGGCATGAAGACAAGCAAAGCATTGCCTAGGACTCTGCAATGCTGCCGTTGAAGGCTTACAAAACAGTAGTTAAAAGTTCTGGAGTGTGCACCACATTGCCAGCAATGGGATGTGTCACAATAGCAGATGTCAAAAGAGTTAAGCTAATATTTCTCTCTAAAGTACATCTGAAATAGAAAAATCTTTAATATACACCGTTTGTAAACAAAATTGCACTTGATTTTGCTTTTTCAAATGATCTAAATCACACTGTAACAGTCTCTCTCTTTCTTTCTTTCTTTTTTTTTTTTTGGTTGTTCTTTTAATCATTGTTAGAACCATGGCTCCTTAACGCAGAAGGACTCCTTTTTCTCAAAACTACCTCTGCAAGATTTAACCTTGGCTTCCCAGGAAATGCAAAAATAATTAACAATTTCCCCCATCACCTATGTAACTCCCTAAATAAATTAAAATTACAGGCAGTTGCTCCTGGATATTACTTATTATGGTGTTGATGTCACAGTTCTTCAGAAGATGTTAAATTTTTTAGTTTGACAGATTAAACAATTTAAACATTATAGAAGGTTTAGGAACAACATACACAAGTTGCATAAACATCCATGTCAGGGTGTGGGAGGGAAAGGGGCATCAATGCTGCAAATAAAAAACTTGTAGATTTTTCTCATCCTATGACCTTGTTTTCAATAGAATGTTCTCCTTGTTCCAACACCTCTCGCCAGCTCCAATGCACAAAGATCAAGGAACAGATCAGGATGTCATTGCCTCCTTTAATCCCATGGAGCAGTGTAAAGACTAACACAGAAGCTGATCTCTTCCCAGATACTAGCCATCTTCAGCTGCAAATCTTCCCATTCTTTACTCCATTTTGGACCTTTCAAAGTGCGTGATCATTCGTTCCTAGGGGAAAAAGGTTATGCTAAGTATATTGATTTTAAATGGTCTACATTCCAAATATCTTTTCCAAAGATGACCACACACACATTTTCTATAAGTACTTGCTTATGTTCACTAAATATTTAGAGCAATGGTTCCTAACCATCTATGAAGATTTTGATACACACAAGTCCCAAGTCCCAAGATTAACTGAAGCAAAACCTCTAGGCTTCTGGACAACAAACCACAAATCAAAGGGAACTGTATGTTTTAGAGTCACTTAAGCTTTAATAAAAATGTGTACCTCCTCTGATTCAGGAATTTAACTTAATGAAATAGTCAAGGATGTGGGCAAAGACTTAGCCACTAGCATCTCCACTGCAACACTCAAAATATAGGACTGTATAAACAAACTATAGTATATCCTTTCAATGAAATATGCTGACTAAAATTACATATGATGAAAAAGTTCTAGAGATCTGTTGCAAAGCAATGTGCATATAAGTCAACACTTTGCACTTGAGAAAGGTTAGAATGGTAGATTTTACGTGTTTTTCACCATAATTTTTTAAAATCATGTAAAAAAATTACATTTGACTATAAAATAGTATTTATAGTATGCCATTTCAATTGAGAAAATTAATGTAATACTATTAAATTTCAAAGTAATTATAGTAATTTTACCTTAGAGTATTTTTTCATTTTTCCTTTGCTTCATTTGCTAAGTACCTATAACAAATTTATCCCAAACTCTGACAGAACTGTAAATCCCTTTTCAATATGATCAATTACATCAGATTATCTATCCTTTTCAGGTTTTTTCCCTTAGAAATACTCGTCCCTGAAGCTCTCTGTTCTCCCGCTCCATTCCGGACTAGCTGTTCTCCAAACTTGTTGCCCAGCTGTCACACTCTGAGAACTTCTTACATCATCCTAGGAATTTATCCCTGCCTCTCTGTGTCGGATCCTTTACTTCCTGGATCCGAAGTCTTTCTCTTTTTAGTTCCCTCATTTTATGAATAACATTTTCTAATACTTTCCTGAGAAAGCACACATAGGATGTCAATTATTTTAGTTTTTGCATGACTGAAAACATCTTTGTTTTACCCTTATATTGATAGTTGAGTACAGAATTCTAGTTTGAAAATAATTTTTCTCAGAATTCAAAGACATTGTTCTATTATCTTCTAGCTTCCAACATTGTTGAAGAGTCTGATGCTGTTTTGATTCCTAGTCCTTTATTTAATTTGTTTCTCTTGTAATTCATTGTTCTTTTTCAGTTCTTAAATCATTTTTTCACACAGGAAAATATAAACAGATGAATTCAGTGCCACCAAAAGTACTACAATAAACCCATATTCCCATAAATGGCACAACTGGGTTTCACATACTCAGCCTCCTCTGGCTGAAATATGCGTGTCTGGAGAGCTGGAGCCAACGGGATACCCTGAAGGCAAACTGTTAGCAGAAGATGGCTCCCAAGAGAAAGATCTAGGAACTGCAGAATATACCACAAAAAGCAAAGGCTTGTCTGAAAGGTAGAGTTCTCAATTATCTCAATGCATGCAACAGCTAAGAAATCTGACACTGTGTACTGCACCACACAGTAGGGCAGTGAGAAGTGACCATTTTTTAGCAGTCAATCCAACACAGTAAGTCACAATTGGGCAGAGGCTTTTAAAAGGCTTTCTCAAATCGTCACCCTACAATAACCTAAACATTCAGAACACGTCTAGAAGTGGTTTCCACGAACTCAGACTGCAATTCTTACATAAAACCTCATGTGAAATCTTCTAGATAAAGTGTATGGAGCCATATTAAAAGACTAATAATCAACATAAACATTAGAGGTACTAATTATCCTTATTATCTGGAGGACAGTGACACAGATAACACTGCATAGTAGGTAAATTAAAATAACTTTTTTTTTTTTTTTTTTTTTTTTCGGTACATGAGCCTCTCACTGTTGTGGCCTCTCCCGCTGCAGAGCACAGGCTCCGGACGCGCAGGCCCAGCGGCCATGGCTCACGGGCCCAGCCGCTCCGCAGCATGTAGGATACTCCCAGACCGGGGCACGAACCCGTGTCCCCTGCATCGGCAGGCTGACTCCCAACCACTGCGCCACCAGGGAAGCCCCAACTTTTCTTTATTATTTTTGCCTAGACTAGATAAGGGTTAAATTTGAATTTCTTAAAGACGAAGGAATTAGTGGAAGAGTACGGTACTGGCTACCCAATTTAAACAAAGACATTCTCAAGTCTGACCACACTTCGTAAGAAATAAAAGGAGGACATGTACAGAAAGGAAACATTCTTGAATATTTTAGTTATAATATTAGTATTTCTCTTTTCATCCTTTGTCAACTATACCAACTATAGTTCATCAGTCCATTACCGAGTCATATAAATAGATCTCCTTGAACAGAAGCCACCAGACCCATAGTTTATGTGCATACGATTTGATTACTAACCTCATCTGAATCCAGAAGGGCTGGAAGTGCTCTGCAGAGAGAAAAACAAACTAAACAATGTAAAATAAAGCCATAAATGGTTCAAAAAGGACAGTGAATAATGACTACAATTTAAAGTTTTTGTAACTACCTAAGATTTGCATCCCATTGAAGACATTTCAGGAAAAGAAAAAGCAAATACAAAAAAAAAAAAAAGAATCACAGTTACTAGAATTGTATGGACTTTAATAGGAACAATGTTTAATTAAAATTATAGGCATGGAAAGGAACTCAAAAATTCCAAAAGGATTATCCCACTGATTTTAGGAAGACCTATAGCTAAATCTTTCTGAGCAGAAGTGTCATCTGAATGAATAATCTGGATTATTTTTGTTTGTATATCATTCCTGGTCTTTATTTTCTAACATCTTTTTAATATTTTTAACACTTCAAATTATTTCAGTAATTTAACCTTTTACTTCTAGAGTTAACTACAAGCATTCTCATTACTATGCTCTTCAGCTCATTCATTTAAAATAATAAAAGTAATACTAACTGTGAAAAAGGATTCTTGTGGTAAGGATTCAAAAACTTACACATCTGTCACAGATGAAGGAACATTCTCTTCTACCCACTTTAAATCATCTTCCTGCTGAGAACATATAAATGCCAGATGTTACCAAAATGCACCAAAATATACATCTCAAGTAACGATCTAAAGAGGTCTCAATTTAGTCTCTTGTCACTCTGAACTAGTATGTTCACATAACAGGACAAATAACAGAAAAGTCAAATAATTTAATTTAAAAAACTAAACTATATGAATGAAATATAAAATGATATCCTCATCCCTAAATGCTTTCTTCTCAGTAATCTAATACCTAGAGTTTTTGCTTCATGTAAGCTTTGCTCCTTAAAACTGAGATAAATTCTAAAGCCCTTTTAAATGCAGAGTGAATGCACAGTTCTTAAGGAAAAAAAAGCTGACTGAAAAACTCTTGATTTTTTTAAAAAATTGAAGTATACAGGGCTTCCCTGGTGGCGCAGCGGTTGAGAGTCCGCCTGCCGATGCAGGGGACACAGGTTTGTGCCCCAGTCCGGGAATATCCCACATGCCGCGGAGCGGCGAGGCCCATGAGCCATGGCCGCTGAGCCTGTGCGTCCGGAGCCTGTGCTCCGCAAAGGGAGAGGCCAAAACAGTGAGAGGCCCGCGTACCGCAAAAAAAAAAAAAAAAAAAATTGAAGTATACAGTTGATTTACAATGCCGTGTTAATTTCTACCGTGCAGCAAAGTGATTTCAGTTATACATATATATATTCTTTTTCACATTCTTTTCCATTATGGTTTATCACAGAATTTAAAAAAAAATCTTTATTGGAGTATAGTTGATTTACAATCTTGTGTTAGTTTCAGGTGTACAGCAAAGTGAATCAGTTATACATATACATATATCCACTCTTTTTTAGATTCTTTTCCCATATAGGTCATTACAGAGTATTGAGTAGCACTCCCTGTGCTATACAGTAGGTCCTTGTTGTTTACCCATCCTACTTATAATAGTTTGCACCTGCTAATCCCAAACTCCCAATCCTTCCCTCTCCCACCCCCCGCCTTGACAACCACAAGTCTGTTCTCTATGTCTGTGAGTCTTTTTCTGTTTCGTAGATAGGTTCATTTGTATCATATTTTAGATTCCACATATAAGTGTTATCATATGGTATTTGTCTTTCTCTTTCTGACTTACTTCATTAGTATGACAGAGATTAAGTCCATCCACGTTGCTGCAAATGGCATTATTTCATTCTTTTTTATGGCTGAGTAGTATTCCGTGGTGTATATATGTACCACATCCTCTTTATTCATTCATCTGTTGATGGACATTTAGGCTGTTTCCATGTCTTGGCTATTGTGAACAGTGCTGCTATGGATATAGGGGTGCATGTATCTTTTTGAATTACAGTTTTGTCCAGATATATGCCCAGGAGTAGAATTGCTGGATCATATGACAACTCTATTTTTAGTTTTTTGAGGAACCGCCATACTGTTTTCCATAGTGGCTACACCAGCTTACATTCCCACCAATAGTGTAGGAGAGTTCCTTTTTCTCCACACCCTCTCCAGCATTTGTTATTTGTAGACTATTTTTTTTTTGTAGACTTTTTAATGATGGCCATTCTGACTGGTGTGAGGTGATACCTCATTGTAGTTTTGAAAAAATCATCTTTACTACAAAAAAGATCACCTTAGATTATTAATGGGGCTATGATTTCATTGATGAAAACCATTAAACAGAACCATCAGAATGGTCTGGAACCTTTTCAGGACATAGCAGCAAACCATCTAGTTAAAAGATTACTAGGTCCTAGACAGAATCTCTTGCTATCTCTGTTTTTAAAAATGTTAATTACAGCATAGATAAAAAATCATTAAGGCCTGTACATAACTGCTGAGCTCCACCAAGGGCTAGAGGACAGGGGGGAAAAAAAAAAAAAAGAAGTCATACTTACTGCTTTGTTTAATTTACTATTTCCATTTGGTTCTTGTTTGGTACTTCTCATTTTCATTCCTTCTGTAGAAGAAAAAAAAAATACACTGGTTAACTAGGTCAGTAGACCAGCATTGATAGCAAAAATGGATTCAGAGCTTTATTTTAAGCTTATTGGCACTAAATTATACTACAGATAAGTTTTTCCATCTTTACATTTGTGCTGCAAAGTTCAAAGTCAAGTTTTCAGCCCATCTCTAGCAAGTAAACTGGACATTTAATGTGCCATTATTTACTGAACATGGTTTCATCTAAAGATTCATACCCTTACTTTCACTTCCCCCTAACTTCACTGCATATCAAACTGAAGAACATGTTGTAAAAGAATAAATACATGCATCAAAGTCTCTTGATTTTGATACTCAAAATGTTATACTTCTTTTACTCTATTTCTAAAAACCAGAAAAGAATATTTAAAGCACAAAAGGTCAATTTTATCACTACCAAAGCTTTCTTTCAGCATAGGTTCCTTTTGTTCATCCTCCTCCTCTTCCTCAGACAATGGTGAAAAGGCAAACCTGACAGAACAAAGGTAACAGAAGGAAAAAATTAGAAAACTAAAAAAAACTACTCCACTATCTGGATTTTACAGGACTAATTATTGAAACCTCAATTATAGTCATTCATTACATCAGTTTAGTGAATAATAAAGTAATTCTTCCCCTTCAGAAAGCTCTCAATTGCCGCTATTAACAAGAGAGAAGCAGGACAGTATCATATTTATGAGTGCAGGCTCAGCCACAGACTACTTGTGACCTTACACAAGTTACCTATTCTCTCTGTGCCCCAGGTTCCTCATTTGTAGATGGGAATAATAACAGAACATTACTTATAGAGGTAATGAAAAAAGCAGGTAAGTCATCTCAAATAGAGTGCTTAGAACAATACCTCACAGTAAGCACTCAATAAATGTTCACTTATAAGCATATGTATCACACAGGGGTAAGTAAATTCTCTTGTAATTCAAAATTTCAGACTTCAAATTGGTAGTTATGATTGGGAAAGCCTGATCTTGTTGTGTTCCAAGTAATTTAAAATCTCAATTTCTAAGTGGGAAGCTGAGAAGATGAAGGCCTGATCTGGAATATCTGTTATCTTTCCTTCGCAACTTACAAGAGATTCAGCAAAGCAGCTACCAGATAGGTAATTCCTAGAATGCTTTAGCTTTGAACTCATTCTGCACTTTCCATTTTACTGTTGCCTATTACTTTCACTCTACTTTGTTTTAAAATCACCCTTACCTGATAAAACTCCTTATAAGCTAGGAATAATAGGGAACACCTGTAACCTGATAAAGGGTAACTAACAAAAATTCACAGTATGGGCGCAGTGGTTGGGAGTCCGCCTGCTGATGCAGGGGACACTGGTTCGTGCTCCAGTCCGGGAAGATCCCACATGCCGCGGAGCGGCTGGGCCCATGAGCCATGGCCGCTGAGCCTGCGTGTCCAGAGCCTGTGCTCCGCAATGGGAAAGGCCACAACAGTGAGAGGCCCACATACCACCAAAAAAAAAAAAAAAAAAAAAAAAAATTCACAGTAAATATCAAAGTCAATGTGATCCTTGAGATGCATTTATTTTAAAGTCAGCATAAGATGAAGAGGCCCACTCTCATTTCCTCTATTCAGTATTATACAGGAAGGCCTAGCAAACACAAGAATCAGAAATGAGACAGGAAGACTATTAATTTGAGATAATAACCAATCTAATGAGAAAATCTAGAAATTATTAGAACAAGGTAACACAGGAGAGTTAATGGATGTGATATACAAAAATCAATAGCATTCCTACATAATTGGAAAAGCCTAAATTATTATTTTAAAAGAGGTTGCATCCATAAGATCCACAAAGGTTTTTAAAAAACACATTTAAAGTTATAAAACATAACCGAGGCACTGAAAGGATTGAAAAATGGAGAGATAACACACTCAAGGATGGGATTATCAAAAAGATACAAAATTTCCCTAATTAATCCATTAAGCTTAATTAGATTCCAATCAAAATCTCATAACGTTTTCCTAGAATTAAATAAGCTGATTTCCTTTTTTTTTTTTTTTTTTTAAAGCAAAGACCCAATAACAAAGTATATTTTTTAAAAAGAAGATTAAGGGGGAGGGCGGTTTAGGCCCTGGAGATACAAGATTTATCAGGAAGCTAAGATAATTAAGATTAAGACAATGTGCTACTGAGCAGGACGAGAGCAAAAGGGACAAGAGATCCTATAAACAAACATACTCTTTATGAATGAAAGCTCAACTGTGAAATTTTTTTAAAACTTATAGAAGAACTTTATGACTTCACCTCAAGGTAGGAAATAATTTTCTTAGAACACAGAATGTATAATCTGTGAAGGAAAAAAAATGACAAATTTGACTCCACATTTTTGAGTTTTTCTATAACCAAAAACATCACTAAAAAAAAGTTCAAAGATAATCAAACTAGGAGAAAATATCTCGAATACTTGAACATTGGAAATATCTGGAATATTGGCATCTAAAATATATTAAGAATTCCTACAAATCAATACAAAAATGATCAACAAGGCAATAAAAAAATAGCCAAAGATATAAAAAGCTGATTGATGTAACTGACGGTAAACATATAAAAGACACAAAAAGTTAGCTCAGTCTTAAATGCAAATAAAAGTAACACTGAATATTAACGCTCATCCATCAGATCTGCAAAAATTAAATAAAATAATGGGAGTGTAGAAGGGAAGAGGAAAGAGCTCCTCATACCACTGTTGGTAGATACGCAATTTGTTTCAGATTTTTTTTGGAATACAATCTGGTCATACTTTAAAAATTACAAATACACATACCCTATAACCCAGCAATCTCAAGGCCACTCACTAATATGTACTGAGCATCTGCTATGTGCCAGTGTGTAGTGAAAATTTAACCTTGTGTACACAAAGAGAGGACTGGTTTTGCCCTTGACTACTGAGAGGTGATCTCTATGCCCCTGGCATGTCCTGCATGATGGGAGTGTCTCTGGTCACCCAGTTTGGCTCTGGCCACAGGACAGTCTAACAGTGTGACCTGTGACAAGGTCTCTGGGGCACACAATATTACTTCTGGCCTCCAGAGGAACTAGCAATTAAAGATAAGCCTGACCTCCAGGCCCTCCTTGGAGACTGAAGTTCAGCCACACAGATAGTAGGTGGTCGAGCCCCAGTAAAATCTCTGGACACCAAAGGCTCGGGTGAGTTTCCCTTGGTTGGCAATACTCAGTGTGTACTGTCACACACTGCAACCAGGAGGAGGGAACACCATCTGTGACTCCATGGGAGCAGACAACTGGAAATGCCGCATTTGGACCCCTCCCGGACTCTGTACTGTCAGTCTCTCCCCTTGGCTGATTTTAATTTTTATCCTTTTTCTGTAATAAACTATAGCCATCAACATAACAGCTTTCAGTGAGTTCTGAGTCCTTTTAGTGAATAATCAAACCTGAGACGGTTTTGCAAACCCTTGAACTCGCAACTGTGTATCAGAAGTGAGGACAGTCTTATAGGGACCATTCCCTCAGATTTTGCAGCTTGGCTAACTCCATGTAGCCAGGAATAGTTTTTGGCCTTCATGGAACTTACATCTGGTTTGAGGGTTGGGGGATAGGAAGAGAAGATAGATAGTAAGTAATAAATAAAGTATATAGATTTTAGAAGATAATAAGTGCAATGAGAGAAAAAAAATGAGGCATAGGGGTATTCGAGTGTATAAAAATAAATGTATGTAACCGAGCAAGACCCTATGGGACCTTCCTGGGATAACCCCTCTTCCCTGGCCCCAAACCCTCTGCCTGTCTTTAGAAAAACTTTAGCTTCCTAGACCTTCCCCGAGTTCCAAAGAATAAATTTAATCAGAGAAATGAGAAAATGTAGAAGCAAAGGAAAACAGTCAAGCAAGACAAAATAATAATAGTTTAGCCATTAAACCAAGTCAAGGACCTTTAGTTCCTCCTTAAGGGCTATGGATAATATGCTGAGCCATATCCTTTGCGCTGTTTTGCCGATACTGAAACCCACACCAGGTGGAAGAAGTTAACTGTGTGCTGCCAAAAGCCTGTAGATCCTAGGCTGGTTGGAACCAGAAGGCTGACAGGATTACCTCACCTCTAACCAATCAGAAAAATGTCTACAAGCTGATCATGCACCCCACACCCCTGCTCCCTTACTCTGTCTTTAAAAGCCTTTCCCTGAAGGAAACGGAAAGGGAAGTCCCTAAACCTTTGCTCTAAGTACAACTGTATGCTGAGTCTCATGAGTCCTTTTAAACATATGTGGTCTTGGGCTTCCCTGGTGGGGCAGCAGTTAAGAATCTGCCTGCCAATGCAGGGGACACGGATTCAAGCCCTGGTCCGGGGAGATCCCACATGCTGCGGAGCAACTAAGCCCGTGAGCCACAACTACTGAAGCCCAAGCGCCTAGAGCCCGTGCTCCACAACAAGAGAAGCCCCCACAATGAGAAGTCAGCACACCTAAATGAAGAGTAGTCCCCGCTCGCCGCAACTAGAGAAAGCCAGCGCACAGCAAAGAAGACCCAACGCAGCCGAAAATAAATAAATAAAATAGATACATTAAAAGAAAAAAAAGTGATCTTGGGGACCCTAAAACAACCAAACTGGAAATAGTCCAAATGCCCATGAACAGGGAAACAAGTTAATTAACTATACTACATCTGTACTATGTAATATAACGCCATCCATGAAAATAGATGAGTTTAATTTAAACCAGTTGTCTTGGAAGGCATTTCCACTATGCACTGTTGAGTGAGTAAAAGATTCCACATAAGAACAAGGAATAAAATGTGGCAGGATACATCACATTGGGCTGTTAACACTGGAGTTATAGGGAGTGGGCACAATGCTTTTTAAAAAAGGAGAAAGGAAGAGGACAGGTAAAGCAAAAAAAAATTTTTAAAGACTAAAGAGGGCTTCCCTGATGGCGCAGTGGTTGAGGGTCCGCCTGCCGATGCAGGGGACACGGGTTCATGCCCCGGTCAGGGAAGATCCCACATGCCACGGAGTGGCTGGGCCCATGAGCCATGGCCGCTAAGCCTGCGCGTCCAGAGCCTGTGCTCTGCAACGGGAGAGGCCACAACAGTGAGAGGCCCGTGTACCACACACACAAAAAAAAGACTAAAGAAAGGGAAAAATTTTATGTATAGATATAGCTAGCAAGTGAACAGAAGATCAATAGATCAGTGTAGAGGGAGGTGGCAGGAAAGGCTGGGAACAGCTGCTGGAAGTGACAGAGCAGTGGCCTCACACAGTGTGCTGGAAGAGAGGTGGGTGAAAGGGACTTTTGCTTCCACAGTCCACATTTCGGCTGCTCACAGTGTTTGCTTACAGGACACATGCTGACCACTTAGCTGAAGCCCAGAATCTTCCTCCACTCACAGAGGCTCAGAAGGGTTAAGTTTTGGCATCTATCAATCGTCACCCTGGCTGCCAAAGTCAAGTGTATCCTATATGCAGTACCACTGGAGGCCCTTGTCCTGCAGAACGTGTGGCATCTGGAAGACCCTGTCACTGAGGCCGTGTACGCTGACGTGATTCGCCTCCCTCGACCAGCCCAACCAGAGACTGGAGGTTGACATCCAGCACCAGGACCTCAGTGCCACTGCCTGAACCCTGCAGGAGTGGTGAGTGGGCAGCAAAGTGGTGCTGTCAGGCACTGAGGAGCAGGTGAGCCATGTAGCCACATCTCAGGAACCTGAGCAACACGTGACTGAGCTGAGGGAACCAACTCCTGGCACCAACCAGTGCCAGCCCAGCGAGAAAGCCTCAAAGGGCAAGGGGCTCTGAGGGAGCACCAAGATTTGGTCCAGGTCGAACTGAAGGGACTGTCATTTCTTCCCTGGGACTGTGGGACCCCAGCTATCTGCCTGCCCCTTAGGAGTCCTCAGAGAGCTTTCTTGTGCCCCTGACCAGTTGATAATCCTAGGTTCATGACCCTTCACACCTCCCTTCTTCTCTCCCCGACTCCCAAGGGAGGAGGCAAGTACATGGGTTTGTTTTTGTTTTTGTTTTTGCAGTATGCGGGCCTCTCACTGTTGTGGCCTCTCCTGTTGCAGAGCACAGGCTCCGGACATGCAGGCTCAGCGGCCATGGCTCACGGGCCCAGCCACTCCGTGGCATGTGGGATCTTCCGGGACTAGGGCACAAACCCGTGTAGCCTGCATCAGCAGGCAGACTCTCAACCACTGCGCCACCAGGGAAGCCCCCAAGTCATGTTTTTGTTGGTACTTTTTGTTTTATGTGACTTTCTTTCTTTTTCCCTTTTCTCTCTCTTTTTAATAAATTTATTTATTTATTTTTGGCTGTGTTGGGTCTTCGTTGCGGTGCAAGGGCTTCTCATTGCGGTGGCTTCTCTTATTGCAGAGCACAGGCTCTAGGCACGCAGGCTTCAGCAGTTGCGGCATGCGGGATCAGTAGTTGTGGCTCACGGACTCTAGAGCGCAGGCTCAGTAGTTGTGGTGCATGGGTTTAGTTGCTCTGCGACATGTGGGATCTTCCCAGACCAGGAGTTAAACCTGTGTCCCCTGCATTGGCAGGCGGGTTCTTAACCACTGAGCCACCAGGGAAGTCCTGTACCTAACTTTCTTATGTGTCCCATTATTCCCTCCTGCTCCCTGCCATGCTCTCTCCCCTATTTCTTTAGAAGCCAGCATCCGTCCCTGTTTATTATATGTCATTGACTAGGCAGGGCTGCTATGTCCTCAGCATAACCCACACGTGTTCCTTCTCCCACCACCCCAGCCCTGCATACCTAACCCCCAGCTCTTACTCCCTGCCCCCAGGCTATTTGGGGAGCATCTGAAGAGCCACAAGGCTCCCACCTTTATTCCCATCCTGAGAGTTCTGGGAGCCAGCCTGCCTTTCTAGGAGTCATTGATGAAAGTCTAGGACACTTTCAACCCAGAATCCTGTCACACTGCTGTTGTTTCCTTTCCTCTTTCCTCACCTTGGGTCCTGGAATGCTACTGCTTTGATGACTCCATAGCCTAAGGGCAGCTGTTTCTTGGGCTGTTGTGAGATGGTTCATTCTTGGCCCTGACTATCTTAGAAAGCCTGATGGCAATCCTGGACGGATTTATACTTCCTTTTGTGAATTTGGTGGGGGAAGGGCAGGAGATATATTGTAATAAAAAGAGTATATATACATATATCTATATATAACATGACACAGAAATAAATCTGCAAGAGGTCTATCTACAAAAAAAAAAAAAAGATTAATGTAAAGGAGGGTCACAAGACCCTTAGTTATATCATCTCATCCTTTTCCTTCTTCGGTGGTATAGCTGCATAATATAAGCTCTTAACTGTCTAAAAGCACATGAAGAGGGGGAAAAAAAGAAGGGAAATAAAGGCATGGCTAATAACAAAATAAAGATAGCCAATTCGTAAATAACTGAGATTTGCCTATAGTTAGACAAAGCAAATTCACATGTTGATTTTTATTCCATAGTCAGTCACTTAAGTTTTCATTTTACCCTCTCTGTTGTTACAAAATAAGCTGAGCTACCGACTATAGAAATTGTTATTTCCTTCTGGACACTAGATAGGTGAGACTCTCATTACAATTGTCACAATCTATCTACCTCCCTTATTTACCCATACAAATACTTATATTAACAGAAGATGGCAGAACTGAAAGGGACCTCATATCAATAGGTATCAATTCCCCCTCTTTTATGAAGAGGAAACTAAGGTTCAGAGAGGTGAAAAGAGGCAGCATGCCAAAAAACACAACTCACATTAATAGGAGAGCTGAGACATGAACCCAATTTCCTGAGTCCAGACCCAATGAGTACTGTTTCCATTACATGATACAGCCCTGACAGTGTCACCCACTGAACCACCCCAATCGATAACGTGGCCATTCAATGGTTAGCAGCGTAAATAAGAAGAATCCCCAAACCTCTGGTTGTTTGCAGATGGTCGCCAGAGAACCATGATGACAAAGAGGATCATGGAGAACAGCAACCGCCAGATGGCATCATCCACCCAGAGCTCCCGCCAATCCTACCAAAAGGGGAAAAAACACATTTATATACATTATCTTAACCTTTTGTTCGCAAAGCCCTTTGCATAGAACAAGAACTACTTGTTTATTCATTCAACTTATATTTACTAAGGGCCTGCTATATATGCTAACAAGCACTGCGCCAAGCACAAAGTGAATGAACCTAATTTCTTCCCTTGTAGTGATTACCATTGTTAAAGAAAAGGCACTAACCAAACAGAGTGCTTGTCAATGCTTCATTACAGCTCTGAGAATCTTTAGGGAAGGGTTTTTATATAAGGTAAGAGAAAGTAACATCAGGTTGTTATTTTTTATAATTTTCATTTTCATTTATTTAGTTTTACCAAAACAGAGCCATAGCTGCCTCCAAAGAAATGCTACTGGCCATAGTCTTTGTGCTCAGATCTTAAGGACATGGTTTTTACTCAGATTAGCATTATTCACACATACTTAGTATTTAAGACTCTGGATTTCTTATTTGAGAATTTTTAGTTAAAGCAAAATTGGGTTATGGCAGACTGTAGTTATCACTTATAAAATTCTCTTGAACTACTAGTATATATAGTATATGATACATATAGAATACTCAAGAGGAGAGAAGCATACTAACCCTCAGAGTGGAGACCTAACCCTAATTTTTTTTTTTTTTTTTGCGGTACGTGGGCCTCTCACTGTTGTGGCCTCTCCCGTTGAGGAGCACAGGCTCCACGGCATGTGGGATCTTCCCAGACTGGGGCATGAACCCGTGTCCCCTGCATCTGCAGGTGGACTCTCAACCACTGCGCCAGCAGGGAAGCCCTAACCCTAATTTCTTATAAGGTACAAACCTTACCACTGTCATCAACATCACTGTCTGTGTATAACAAACAGTACACTATTCCTAAATGCATGTGTTTGTTAACTCACCGACTGACAAGTCACTATCCTGAACTTCATGGTTGTCCAGATGATAAACACAATAGATGCTAAGAGGAAATATAAAACCTGGTCAGTATGAATGTTGGTTTACATCCCCAATTACATTCTCCAATTCTGGTTAAGTGGAATCCCCCACATCCCTAACCCCCAAACATCACCGTCACTTTCTGTTATTTTAACATATTTATTCAATACAAATTTACTTAATTACTCTATACAAGGCCCATGTACTCTTGTCAAACCTTTCTGTACTTAAAGAATAGTTTTGTTTACTATCTGGCTACTTCAGTAACCCTGAGAATTGGAAACGTGGCTTTTCCCAGCAATATCAGTAATACAATTTTTCCCCTTCCTTTAATCCTTAGTATAGTAATGCTAATTTTTCTTTAGCTGGTCAGATGGGGGAAAAAAAGGCTGATAAAATGACTGCACAACAAACATAACTGTTGGTTCCAATCACAGGCCGGACTTCACTTTTCCTGCTACAAGGGCCAAAAGGCAGAAAATAAGCCTACTTTGGCTATGGTCTACCTAATGTCTATATTTTATGCATGCTTAGTAACATACGTAAAAGGAGTATAATGGCAATGTACCCTAACCTAAAATACTATAGCTATTTAATAAAACCAAGTAAGTATTAATGTCTTCTAAAAGGAATCTGAATGCTCTATGGCACTCAAGCTAACTTGCCTCAAGAAAAAGAATGGAGACAGGATATACTAACAGCTGAATTAATTTTCATCTATTATACTTAAACTAAATGGTTCTCAATCTTTTTTGAACCACAGACCCCTTGGAGAATGACAAAAGCTAAAGACCCCTTCCCCAAGTAAAATGCACAAAACTTTTCTATGTAATTTTACAGAGCACACCTATAACCTCTCAGGTTAAGAATCTCTGTTCTAAAAGGATCACATTTAAACATCAGGAAGAAAGTCCCCAACTTACCTGCCACTGCCAAGATAAGTGTGTTGGTGAAATGTCGGTACAAAGAGAGTTTTACAATGTTCCTCCGAAGTTTTAATAGCTTCATTGTTTGAGTCAGGCTAATAAATATGTGTTTGAAGGTCAAGGAAATCAACATTCAGAAAAACCATAAGCTATTAAATTAATCCTCAAGTTTCTGAGGATCTGGGGTCATAATGATAGAGCTATGGATCCCAGAGGACTTACAGCTCTCTTATTCTCAATCTCACAAACACCCCAAGCTTCACCATGATTAATAAGAAAGTCTTCATTTTCAATGAGATACTGAAGAGAAGACAGAACCAGGATAAAATGAGAATGGAGAAAAATAAGAAGAAAAAAGAGGAAAATATTAAAAAGAGAAATAAAGACAGGAAGCAGCTTTCTAGAGAAACAAAAAGAAAAAGAAAGACAAATGGAAGAAAATGAAATGAAAATGAGTAACAGGTAAGGGAAGAGAAGTCAGCATTATCTTCTCTCTTCCTTTAAGGTAGGTAGCTCTGTTCTCACTGTCCCAGGTAATCCAGTCTAGGGTCATAAATACACTTGTGCCTACAACCTTCCAGAGTTCTACACTTAGACCCCTTGTGCCATATTAAGAGAACTGCCATCAGCTGCCAGATCAATCCTGAATTAAAAGGACAGTACAATTACAATTGGCTGAGTATTCCTGGCAGTTAGGCTCTAAAAGTAATGACTCTCCATTTTCAGAACATTATTCCCAAGGAGAAGTTGCCACAGAAGACAGGAAGGGAATTGATGACTACTGAAGAGGATATCTGCTCTCATGTCTGACTTTCAGAATGAGCAGATACAAAAATGAATGAGGTGGAGCTTGGTCTGTGCTTTGACAAAGACTTATTAACAAGCTGCTACCTAAACACTGGGTTATCTCATTGTTTGGTCCAGTCCCACTTTCCTCTCTCCACTCCTCCTAATATTTATAGAGGTTCACAAAGCACACTTGAAAGATAGTGATCTGGAAAAGCTTGACCATTTGAAGCAAGAACACTTCAATTTCAAAGATTTTTGATATATGATAATCTACTCAAATCCATAAAATTATTATTTTGTTTACATTCAGCCATTTATAACAGTTTATCAAGACAATAATATTGCACATAGAAGCAAATACACAAAAAGCAACACAAATTTAAAAAAAAAAAAAAAAGGATAAAAGTCCCAAAAGCCAAATCCTTCATCCAATAGGCCAAGTCCCTAATAAACAGTATTTAATTTTAAGAAGCAAGAGAAAAAGATTACTTAAATAGAAATTTGTCTGTTACATGCTGACTGACTTCACCTGCAAATGAATCAATATTTACTTCAAAGAGTGGAAGCCTTCAGACAATCCCAAGTCAGCTTTTGAACAGGGATATAAAACACTTACCCCATAAGGATTTAAATCTGCTAAACCTACATAGAATTTTAAGAGAGTCAAACAACCTTATGTAGTCCCCAAACCACATTTTAAGAATCAAAATCTTTTCATAATTTTCAAAGCATTTAATAATTCCTAGAGGCTGAAAGAAATGTCAGGAGCAGAGCGGCCAGTGATTCTAACGCTAAGTGGGGTGCACAAATAAGTCCAAAATTAAAGTGAAATGTTCATTAAAAAAAAAAAAAGGAAAGCCACAAGCTTTTATCTTGTGCTCAGATCACAGTCACCAATTTCTGATGCAATTTTAAAAATTAAAACCAAAAAAACTGCTTACCTGAGGCCCCAGGTTGTTAGACTAAAAACACCCTAATCCCAGACTAAGGAGTAATCAACAAAACTGTTAAAAAAAAAAAAAAAATCTTTGCAGAAAGATCAATGGAAACCCATCTCCAAAAAGGAGAAAATGGACTGCCATCAAAGAATCCAATGAGAAGGATATCCACCAGCACAGGGCAGTGTCTAGGAAAGCCAAGGGGATAAAGGCCAAGGAAGCAAGATCAGTCTGGGCCTGCAGACAAAGAAAAAGAGGTGGTGAAAAAAGAGATGTCCAGAGAGGAACAGAGATGAAACCAGCACAAGATTCTGCATTTATATAATCATCTGGAGTGGTTTTGCATTTGAACTGAAAGAAAACAAAAAGGTAGTAACATTTGGCACCTGCATCATTCTTCCCTTCTGACAAACCATCATGTATAATATACAGCTATAAGCATTTTACACAAATTGTTGATTACAATCTCAGTACAATGAAACGTGCTGCTAACTAATAAGTGTTTTTTTTTTAATACAGAGTTATAACGTGCTAATAGAGTTCTTAGCACCCTAAGATCGATGGTAAGAAGCGATCACACCAAAAACTTTATGGCAGTATAAGTTCCCATTCCATCCTATCATTTCCCATCATTTTGGTTTTGGCTATAAGTCCTAAAGACCCTTCTCATATTTAAAATTACTGCATCATTAATATACTAAGAATTATTGATTTCTGGAATTGTAATATACAATGTATTTTTCAAAATAAGATGTAAGGCAAGTATCTATCTCCAAAACTATGCTGCTTGCTTTCATAAAGTTTAAGACGCTATTTATTTAACCCTAACTACCCAATCACCAGGGCATTACTGAAAGGATATCCATAAAATAATACAGGCATCAACTGCTGAGAGGGCCAGGTTTACTATCAAAGCCAAAGGATAAGAAAAATACTACAGCAGCAGAAGAAAGAAAATGAAATTGACAGGTGGTTAAAGTTGCTGAAAGTCTAAGGAAATTACATACAGAGGACAGTGTGGTTTGAAAACCAAATTTGCATCCATAAAGTGTTTCATTTAAGGGGCAATTTGTTGCAAAACTTACTGAGCCCTGTTTAATTGAGAGAAAAGTTTACAGCATTTACCATCTTGAATCTAACAAGTTATTGCAGACAGAAATTTTTAAATAAATAGGAAAATAACTGGAATGACCTAGGGAGGCCCACTTCTTCACATTAATCCAGCTCTAACATAAATTTCTTTATCACATATGTCTCAGTGCTTTGGTTTCCTTCCCTAACAAAAGGCATAATTATGTAATTGTAAATAATTATGTAAAGTATAGTCAGTTGAATTTTAAGAAAGCCTCTGAAATGCAAGTGCTGATTAAGCAAAGAGCACTGTCACTTTAAAACAAAAATCAGATTAACCAGCAAGTGCATGATTACAATGTTTGTCACTTACGCAAGAATGGAGCCAGCTGCTCCATTGCTGCTTCCCACTGGGGAACTAGTAAATAAGCAGTAATCTGGGGACAGGTGGGAAAGTGTTCATTCCCCATCACACATTAAATTTATGAAGCTCTAATAGATAGATTAAAAAGAAAAAATGAATTATACATACGTTTGGTAAACCACAGCCCAAAGGTGACTTAGAGGAAGTAGTAAAGAAGCCCACAGACATTTCCAATTAACCTCCTCAAGACAAAAACTATATATCTGAAATGACCACAAAAACTCTGATTAAGCAATACTGACCCCAGTAACTCTGAGGACCCCTTCCATGCCAGAGAACAAAAGATAAAGAGCTCCTGCTACCACAACCTTGTGAAGAGTGACTCCAAGGCGAGGCCTAAAGAGGAAGCAAAGAAATGAGTACAAATGCAACAAACCCCGAGACAAGCTAAGTAACAAAAACTCATGTTGATTAACGCAGGCCAACAACTTAACAGATATAAGCCAGACATACTTGATTCAGCTGAGAAAAACTCAAACACACATATGGTCTTAAATCAAGACAGTGAACTCTAGAACTTGAGATCCGGTCCCTGGTTACTGCATTTTTAAAAAAACTTTTTATTACAGAGAATTCTGAAACATATTCAATAGTATAATGAACCCCTATAAAACCATCATCCAGTCCCAAAAGCCATCTAATCCTGCCCCATGCACACCTCATCCACTGCCCATCCTCCCATACTATTCTGAAACAAATCCTAGATCTTACCTTTTATTTATATGTATTTCCGTATGTTTTTACACAGATATGGACTTTGAAAAAACATAACCACAATATCATTATCAAATCTAAAAATGTTAACAATTCCTTAATACAATCAAAATCTTATTGAAACTCATTAAATAGTCTATTATCAAGCTCAAAATCCAGCAAAATGTGAAAAGTCTGAGTAGCTTCTGTGTCAAGGAGGAAAAATCTTAGATCCTTGATACTCAACGTACCTCTGAATCAGAATCTACGTTTTAACAAGATCCCCAGGTGATTCATCAGTGCATTACATTAGGAGGTGCACTGCCTTAAATCATGTCTACCTAAGCCTTAGCAATATTTGTTCTTATATTTTGTTATATGCTAGAAAAACTGCAAATGAGCAGGTATTTATTTCCCCAATGGTGTTATCTTAGAAACCCAGAATACTGCCTGGCATACAGGAGGCAACCACATATGTTAAATGAATATATACATTTTAAAAGTGAGAACCCCCCATTCCCCTAATCCCATTTAAAGCAAAACTCCTTTAAATAAATGAATAAATTAAAAAAATTAAAGTCCCTCATTTCTTTAATTCTACTTAAAGCAAAACTCCTTGAATAACTGTCTATACCTAACTCCAATTCCTCTCCCCCTATTTAAGAGAGAATTCCCCTTATTCTCTCTTAAACTCACTCCAATCAAGCTTTTTGTCCTACCCCCTTCATCAAAGCTGTTCTCATTTAAGGTCGCTAATATCCTCCATGTAGTTAAATCCAGTGATCACTTCTCAATCCTCTTACTTGACACAATTAATCACTCCCCCCTTGAAACAGTGTTCAGCTTTGTCTTCCACTTCACTGGTCACTACTCAATTTCCTCTGTCCTAATTCTACTTCACCTCATTGATTTCTAAATAATAATAGTCCAAGGGCTCAGTCCTTTGACCTCTTCTCTGTATACACTCACTTCCTTGATGATCACATCCAGTCTTAATGGCTTTAAATAACAGCTACATCCTTATGACTCCCAAATTTATATCTCTGCCTTAATTTCTCCCTCCTACTTCCCTCATTTGGATATCTAACTGACCTTCTAATCCTGCCTCCACTCCAAACTTATTCCATTTAAGATCTTCCTGAACTCAGTAAACGTTAGTTCCATCCTTCCACTTGCTTAGATCAAAATAGTTGACATTATCCTTGATTCTAGATCAAAATAGTTGGCATCATCCTTGATTCCTTCTCTTTCACATCACACATTTTATCTACCTGCAAAGTCCACTGTATCTACCTTCAAAATATAAAAGAATCTGACCACATCTTAACATTTCTTCCCCTGGTGTACATATAGCTTCTTCACCAACTTGGATCTTTGCTGAACTGCCAAAGTGAAGCCTTCCTTGAGCACCATATTTACAAATGAAAGTTCCACCTCCTGCCTAGAACTCTATATGCTTTCCCTGCTTTATCTGCTCACTGACATATTAGATTTTTCATTCACGTATTTTTATTTTACTCACATATTTTTATCTGTGCACCAGTCTGTCCACAAATGTAAACTCCAAGTCTTTTGTTTTCTTGCTGTATCCCTAGGGCCTAGAATGTCTAATATATAGAAGGCACTCAAGAATGCTCTTCCCATTAAAAAAATATGACTTGCAAGAATACTTTGGAAGAGGAAAGTCACAATAAGTTTACTCTAAAAGTTTGATGTTTCAATGTCATTTGCTATACTGCAGGTTTTCCTGCAGATGCTCCTTAAATTCTAAGTAGTAAAATGAAACACTAATATTTTTCCAACTTTTACAAATCTACAATATTTCAGATACCTTTGATTTCAGAAATATTTCTTATATCGACTCTTTCAGAATTACACTGGAAACCTGCAACACTGTTTCAATTTAATCAGCATTTTAATTTGCTCTTCCATATAGGAAGTTAATACTTACTTGACTATGCCATATCCCAGACTAACTATGATGACCAGGGTTCGAGCCAGTGAGCGTTTAACTGCTGAAAGCAGCTCTGCAAGGATCAGGGCACCTTGGACTGTAAGAAAGAAAAAAGGAGGGAAAAATGCAGTATGTAAACTAGGTTTGGGAAAAGGCACAATTCTAGAACCAGAATGTAGATTTCTAACACTCTTCAGAATAAGCACTGATATTAGTCCTACTTAAAAAGAATACCTCTTCTGCGATGTTTACAAGTACAAGCTGATATCACTTAGTATCTTACTCATGTGGATAGCAATCTGGGTGTGCTCAATTTACCTTCCCTCTCCACCTCCCGCTTCACTAAAACCTCAGCAAAATACCTCAGCCTACTTCAACAATTTATAGCATCTAAGGAATATTCCTCCCAGTTTAAAAAACTGTGAAATATAGCTACCTATATGTAGGAGAGCACAAAACACAACACAGAATTTTCAACTCACTTTCACATCTATTATTTTCAAGCCATTTCAAAGACCAGGGAAAGATCTAATTAGTATATCTTGCAACAAGAATTATTAATAATTAAGTGGTCTGATGAGAGAGAACTGAAGCTATCACAAAAAAAAAACTTCAGGGCTTCCCTGGTGGCGCAGTGGTTGAGAGTCCACTTGCCGATGCAGGGGACGCAGGTTTGTGCCCCGGTCTGGGAAGATCCCACATGCCACGGAGCGGCTGCGCCCGTGGGCCGTGGCCGCTGGGCCTGCGCATCCGGAGCCTGTGCTCCGCGGCGGGAGAGGCCACGGCAGTGAGAGGCCCACGTACCGCAAAAAAAAAAAACACTTCAGTACGAAACAATTTCTATCACTACCTGTTTACCTTACTAAACCATACATACCCTCCTATTTTCTTGGTATTACTATATTTTACCAACCCCGCCCCCCAACCCAGTATCTCTGAAATCAAGGTAGGTCTTACAATCAATGGCATCTTACAATTAAATTAGCAGTATTTACCTTCTTTCTTAGATGCATATAATAATGGTACCTTAAAAATCAACAGCAACTGAGATTCAATAATGATAATAATAGTCCCAAAGTGGCCACTACTGTAGTAACTTTTGTGAGTTTATTTCAATAAAATTACTCTTAAATAACTGAACCCACAATTTAAGAGATTAAAAACAAAGTCACAATCATAGTGATTCTGCTTAAGTTATTCTAATAATTAAGTAACTGCAAAGTTACAGCTACTTAATGACTGCTGACCTTAGGAAAATTGTCTTAAGTTTCACCTGCCAACCACTAACAAACTGGCAAACATTTTTTGGTCACATACCAGATTCTCCTTTGTATCGGATATTCTGAAATTCTGCATAGAAGACAGCTTTCTCAAGCATGCCCAGGAAGATGACAGCACCAATCCAAAACTGAATTCTCAGAAGATCTCTCCAATAGCAAGCAGACCATGCCAGCCACAGAACACCAAATAGGACATATACAATACACATCACCATGAAAAACTGTCATCCAAGTGGGTAAAAGAGAAAAAGAAGGATTAAGGCCAAGAGCCAATTTAGAATCAATACAGTGTCTTAACATAATGTAAAAAATATACATACTACACCTTCTATTTTAAAAATTATTTTATTTCTTTGAAGTTCAATACTAAGATGAAAAAACTGTCTCCTCTCGGGCAGAGAGAGACTACCTAAGAGTTTCCCTTAGAGAGTGACCACTCTTTTTATTAAAAGAGTTTTTTCAACTCACAATCTAAAATTATTTAAATGAAGACAATGAAAGGAAAAAAGGCACGGTAGGGTTAGGATACAGCTGAAGGCAAGGAAACACAACAGAGTGGGAAAACTATAAAAGCACAAGGAAAAAGAAAAAAACTCCACAAACAAACGAAATCTGAAAACAGATTAAGGATGTTCTCAGACACACAGACTGAAAAGGAGAAAGTGTCATCATTTACTCATCCTAAATGGGATCAGAAACTATAGGGTTTTAAGAAGTACCCCATTTTGGATCCTAGAGAGGATGTGAGAGGTGAAATGACCTTTGAGGTACTTTCCAACTCTAAAATTCCACAAGTCACTGACTTCATTTTACAAATGAGAAAATGAGGCACAGGGGGGTTCACTGACACTTCCAAGATCACATTCTAGTAGGAAGTAAGTACAGAACTACAAGCAGTATTTTCGGAACTGTTCAGGAACAAGTCTTTAATACTGCCACAAAACATGGACAATCTTTCAAGCTAAACTCATTTAATGTTGAGGTTAAAGAATATAAGTTCACTTACAATCATCAATGGGTATTCTTCAAGCGTGAGGTATTCATAGGGACCTTTCACTTCAACAGTCACTGCCAAAACACAGTCCTCAGAATTAATGTAAAGAATGAAAAAATTAAACAAGAACATTATCTGATATTTGTTTGATTAAATTAATGAAAACTCCATTGGGTAATTTACTTTTATCCATTTCAATCCTGGTGAATATTACATTTGTAAAGCACTCTGAAATTCATGAAGTGTTCTGATGGTTTGTGCTGTGTCCTGCACAGGCCTCAGCATGACTCTGCTCTAGTCAGTATCTTAGGTGGAAAAGCCCTCTGTTCCCATACTCACATCCTTTAAAGACTAAGTTGAATGTATTTCCTCCACAAAACCTGGTGAGCTGCCCAAGTGGAACTATTCCCCATCTCCTCTAAATTCCAAACATACTTCATGTATGCTTTTTCTTACATCACTAATATGCTTTGAAAAGTATTGGACTTCATTCCTTCATTCTGCTGCCCTCTTTGTTCTTTTCTCTCTCCTTACCTATATTTTCCTACTGCTTTCTTTCATTTTTACCTACTTTAACTTTATGTGACTTTCATAATTAATACATCATTTTCAGAAGGTGCTTAATAATAAGGAAGTGTTTAATGAAGAGAACAAATGACAGTAACAACAAGAATTTGAAAGATTTGCCTTCCTGAAGCAAACCTATAACTACTTTAAAACTGTAAGTGATAAAACTACTTGGATAAATTTTAAGTATGATTAATAAATAAACTGATTTATCTGAGAAGTGGTATCTATCACCAGAGAGAGACTATTCAACAAAAATTTCCTACTAATTTTTATCAAGCAAAAAGGACATATCATTATTAAAAGTAAATCAGGTCTAATACTTATATGAAGAAAAGGAGCATCCCATAGTAGCAATCACAAAAATTTCATAGCTGAACTGGTTAGTAATCTAAGCCCTCTTAATTTAATAAAAGAGTAAATAAAATAATTAGTAAATATTTGTCAATTCTCTGTTGACTCTACAGCAGGGGTCAGCAAAATATAGCACATGGACCAAATCTGGCCATCTATTCCAAAGTTTTATTGGAAAATAGTCACATCCACCTACTTACATACTGTTGATGGCTACATTTACACCACAGTGGCAGAGCTGGGTAGTTGTAGCAGAGAGAACATTTACTATCTGGCACTTTAAGAAAAAGTTGGCTAATCCCTGCTCTATGCTAAAATATAACATACATTTACTGAGCACTTACCACGTGACACACACTATGGAAAATATAGGAGATGGAAAGATGTAGAGGATGTTTTCTGCCATCTAACGGATTACTATCTTCAGGGGACAGGGAGTTGGAAAGCAACAGAGAACTGTGCCCCTGAGCCAGACCCAGAAGGATGAGTGTGTATTTTCTATGATGAAGTAAAAAGCCATCCAGGTAGAGGACATTACATGAACGAAGACTGGTGTGAAAATGCATGATATATTTAAAGAACATGTAGTTTGAGACTCCATATGGTACCATACAGTAGCATTTTGACACAACGCAGCAAAAGGTAAACTGGGACAATTTGTAGAGTTTGTAAGCCTTGCTGCAGAATTGGACATTTTATAGTAACAGGAAGATATCAAAGGTTTTAATGAAGGTAAGAAAGATGATAAAAGTGTTTTAGAGAGAGAATTTTAGGACTTTCACAAGGTGTAGTTAAGTTTTGAGTATCGTCTTTTTAGTTCCAAACAACAGATGGATAAAACAAAAACAAAAAAGAGAGGAAACAAAAAGGACATGAGCTCAAAAACAAGATAAACAGCTCCATGTATCAAAACTGAACAAAAACTCAGAACAGTGCATGAGGTTGAATCCATGGTCATGGTGGACTCTGGGCCCCAAAGTATGCTACAGTAGTTGAGCGTGCAGCTCCTGTGGGATCACTGAAATTAGTAGGAGTCTAAGATAAAGGGGAACCAGAGCCAGATTTGATGCATGAAGAGCCTGAAGTGGAGTGGAGCAAGGTTTCTTCTCCACCCTTTTCAAAGAAAGAAGGTACAAGGTAAATCTTGGCAAATGCTCCTTGAGACTATTACTCATTAGGAAGCCATGGGCCTAGATACAGGAGGATATACATATGTCTTGGGTCTAGAAACTGCCAGGCCACCTCTGGCTTGCCTAGATCTGCTATATTCCATATTACTATGGAGAATAAGACCCATCTCTGTCTTGGGAATTAAACATTCAATACAAGAATCCATAAAAAACAAAAGTTTAAAATTAAGTCAAATGAAATAAAGAATAACGACGAAAGTAGAAATCAATGAAATAGACAATGAAATAGGAAAATTAACAAAACCAGAAGCTGCTTCATTGGGATAAAAATATAGTAAAACAGAATTCTAGAAATATTTTAAAAGTTAAAAAGAGAAGTCACAAAAGCAATATTAAGAATAAAAAAAGATTTTTTTTTTGTAAAGTAATATCATTACTAACTTTAGGCCAGCAAATTTGAAATCTTGAATGAAATGGACAATTTCTCAGTGGGAAAAAAAAGAAAAACCCTGATTCAAGGAAAAATAGAAAAACTAAAGCTAAAATACTTATTACTATTAAAGAAAATAAATCGGTTGTTGGGACTCTGCTGGTGGTCCAGTGGTAAAGAATCAACCTTCCAAAGCAGGGGATGTGGGTTCGATCCCTGGTTGGAGAACTAAGATCCCACATGCTGCGGGGCAACTAAGCCCTCGTGCCACAACTACTGAGCCTGCGTGCCTCAACTGGAGAGCCCAAGTGCCACAAACTACAGAGCTCATGCACTCTGGAGCCTGCACACCACAACTAGAGAGAAGCCCATGTGCCGCAACGAAAGATCCTGCGTGCTGCAACTAAAACCTGACACAGCCAAAAATAAAATAAAGAAAGAAAGAAAGAAAATATATCAGTTGTTTAAAATCCTCATGGCATGGGACTTCCCTGGTGGTCAAGTGGTTAAGACCCCGTGCTTCCACTGCAGGGCGATCCCTGGTCGGGGAACTAAGATCCTGCATGCCGTGCAGTGAGCCAAAAAAAAAACCCAAAAAACCAAAAACCTTCATGAGGGAAAAAAAGAACATCAGGCCAAAACACTATCATAAGTGAGTTCTATCAAACATTCAAGGAATGGATAATTCTATCCTTACAAAAACTGCTCAACAGAATATAAAAACGGGACATTCTCTGATTCGTTGTATGAAACTCGCATAACCTGGATGCCAAAACCCATAGAAGATGTACGAGAAATTAAAATCATAGGCCAATCTTACTTTGAACATATGACAAAAAACTCTAAATAAAATTCTGGAAAATAGAATCTCTGTGTGTGTGTGTGTGTGTGTGTGTGTGTGTGTGTGTGTGTGTGTGTGTGTGTGTGTGTGTGTGTGTGTGTGTGTGTGTGTGTGTGTGTGTGTATCAAGGCTAAATAGTGGCATCTCGGAAATTCAAGAATGGTTTAACATTAGAAAACCAGTTAATGCAATGCATCACATTAATAGATTAAATGAGGAAATCTCTATGATCAATTTAATCAATACAGTTAAGCATTCCACAAAACTGAGTATTCATTCTCAATACTAAAAAAAGAAAAAAGAAAAAATTCACTTAGTAAACCAAGAATAGAAAGAAATATCCTGAACCAAATAAAGAATATTTTTTAAAAATCTACAGTAGGGCTTCCCTGGTGGTGCAGTGGTTGGGAGTCCACCTGCCAATGCAGGGGACACGGGTTTGAGCCCTGCTCAGGGAGGATCCCACATGCCGTGAAGCAACTAAGCCCACGCGCCACAGCTACTGAGCCTGCGCTCTAGAGCCCGGGAGCCACAACTACTGAGCCTGCGTGCTGCAACTACTGAAGCCCACGTGCCTAGAGCTCGTGTTCCGCAACATGAGAGGCCACGGCTACGAGAAGCCCACGCACTGTAACAAGAGTAACCCCCACTCACCGCAACTAGAGAAAGCCCACATGCAGCAACAAAGACCCAACGCAGCCAAAAAATAAATAAAATAAAAATCTTAAAAAAAAAAAGACAATAAAAAATCTATAGTAAACATCATACTTAATGGTGAAATGTGCTAATATTGCCAATAAAGTCAGGAGCAAGAAAGGATGGCCACCATCATTGTTTCTATTCAACATTCTACTTGAGAAAGCAGGGGAGGGAAGAAAACTGTAAAAGAGAAGGAAGAAACAAAAAAAGAAACCACAGAAGATAAGACCAATTAGTAAGTTATTGTAAAATTCTAGGTGAGAAATGATGAATCCCTAAACTGGGCGGCAAAAGTAGAAAGGAGAACACTAAGAAAAATTGAGACATTAAAAAATTATCCAAGTCAATTGATTTAAAAATTTCCAAGTTTTGACTTCATAACTAAGTTTTAACAAGTCTACTGAGAACATAATACTAATTGAAAATTTTAAAAGCAGGAGGATCAAATGAAGGAAAATGAAATCTAGTATCTATAATACATAATAAGAAAGCATACATGAAGTGCCTATCACATACATATTGAATGCAGAAAAATGTTAATTTCTCTCCCTCTATTTTTCTACTTGACAACATTCTTAATTTGTTATTCCCTCTTTATTTTTTTGGCTGCACTGCGTGGCTTGTGGGATTTTAGTTCCCTGACAAGGGATCGAACCTGTGCCCTCTGCAGTGGAAGCATGAAGTCCGGACCACTGGACAGCAATGGAATTCCCCTTATTATTACCTCTTTAAAGCAATTTTACACTACCCACCATGCGACACAGCTAGATAACAGTAATACCAATGATAAAAAGAAACAAAATGTACTTACTGGTAAAAAGATTACTTAGTGAATTTTCTTTTGATGATTCTTTGGAGGGTGAAATGCCAACATGTACAATAAAAATGTATGGTGCATCTTGCCAAGTTTTCAAGGGCTCATGCATTACCTAGAGAAGAAAGAAGACATCAAATCTCCCAATCTTAAGAATTAGGAACACAGGTTGGCGGGAGGTGGGTGAGGAATTGGGAGATGGGGATTGACACATATACACTATTGATACTATGTATAAGACAGATAACTAATGAGAACATACTGTATAGCACAGGGAACTCTATTTAATGCACTGTGGTGACCTAAATGGGAAGGAAATCCAAAAAAGAGGGGATATATGTATGTGTATTCATTTTGCTGTAAATGTATTCATTTTGCTGTACAGCAGAAACTAACAAAACATTGTAAAGCAACTATAATCCAATAAAAATTAATTTAAAAATTACAAAGTGGCAAAAAAAAAACCCACAGGTTAATTACACAATATGAATATTTCGTTCCAGAATGTGCCCAGAAACTTGGTTGAGTCCTTCACTTTTACTCATTACAACAGTAGCCAAAACAAAACAAACAGGCCTACAGTGTATACAATAAAGTAGGTTAATTATAAATTACTAAAAGGCAGGACATCTTATATTTTGTTATACACAAAAATCTCATGTTTAACATTTTTCTTTTAACAAAGAAAACCTCAATTTAAATTCCTAAAATGAAACTCTACTTAAGCCATGCTAAGATGCTAGGTTATATTTTACACAGATATCCCAAACAAACTAAAGAAATTTAATTTAAATCACCTGGAAAAAATCACCCATGATGACATCGGTGAATTATAAACACCAGCTCCTGAATCTAATTCCCTTTGTTCAATGCCCTTCCCAAGACCACCACAATTTCTGCTAACAAGGTCTCACATTTATATCAAAAATTTAATCTTGGCTAGGCTATATGGAAAGCAAGAGTCACTGTCCCCCAAAGTCAAGAAAGTAGAATAAATAGCCTCCATGTTTATGGAACTGGTTACCTGATCCAAAGCCAGTTAGTCTGTGCACAGCCCTACCAAAAAGCCATCAAAGGATGTGTTGCCTTAAATGCTAGATGGACTATGGACCTTCACAAAAGCAAGACTAAAACAGAAAGACAAGGGAGATGAACATAGAAAAAGCTTGGCTGCTCCTTCCTCATGTCTGAAAGGAGGCACTACTACTTAGACTTGCAATTTATTACTTCCTGGTCTTAAAAGGAACTTTTATCCAGAGACCTCTGGGTAAGCTTCATTGATCTATGAAACCCCTCAAAGTGGATAATAGATTCTGCATTTTCCTAGGGAGCCACAGCTTTTCTCAAATGCTAAAATTATCCTACAACCCAAGAAAATTCTGAACAAGAGTTCAAAATTATATTCCATGATACAAATTCGAAGTGTCAAAACAAAGCAGATTAAATGATTCTTCAGCTTTACATTTACTAGGTTATCTTAGTAACTTAAGGACATAAATGTCATGTTGAATCATACGTTGATTTACCTCTGCCTGATAGTCTCTTTCTGACAAAATGCAGGGGCACTTTGTAAGAAAACTGTACATATTCAAAGTTATAGGTAATCATGTCCTATTTATCCACTGAAGCTCTCCTGAACTTAACTGTTCATTAACCAGTAAAACTTTGGTATAATAAGCTGCTCTGCTATTAATTTTACGTATCTTAAAAATTACCTCTTACAAATCTCAAAGGGACTGATTCTCATATTCCAAGATTTGATAAAGTTTGCACTTAACTCTGAAATATAGATATTTTGACCCTGTAAAAATAATATTCATAGGCTAGGCACTCTGTTAAGCATGTAATATTTATTACTTTCTTTAATTCTCACAACAATCCTATCAGATACTATTACTAGCTCCTTCAATAGGTGAATGGATAAACAAACTGTGGTACATCCAGACAATGAAATATTATTCAGCACTAAAAAGAAATGAACTATCAAGCCAGGAGAAGGCATGGAGAAACCTTAAATGCGTATTACTAAGTGAAAGACACCAATCTGAAAAGACTATATATGATTCCAACTATATGACATTCTGGAAGATGCAAAACTATAGAGACAGTAAAAAAAAAAAATCAGTGATTGCCAGGGGCTTGGGGATAGGGAGGGATGAATAACTGGAGCACAGGGGATTTTTAAGGCAATGAAACTATTCTGTATGATATTATAATGGTGTTTATCTGTCATTTTACACTTCTTAAAACCCAAAGAATGTACAACATAAAGAACTAACCCTAATGTAAACTAGACTTCGGTTGATAATGATGTGTCAATGATGGCTCATCAATTGTAGCAAGTGTACCACACTGGTGCAGGATGCTGATGGTGTGGGAGTGTGAGTGTGCATTTGTGGAGGTGGTATGCGGGAACTCTCTGTGTTTTTTGCTCAATTTTGTTGTGAACCTAAAACCGCTCCAAAAAATAAAACTTATTAATAAAAAAAAAATTATAATAGTAAACATATCACATTATTCCTTAAATCAAACCAGAAAACTCAGTTAATCAAGATATTAAATCTTTTCTTAGGGGAAGGGACAGAGAGAGGCTCCTTCCTCTAAAAAACATGTTTTATCAGAGTTTTAATAAAAGTGGGTAGAGATACTGAACTTATTAGTATCCTTTAAATAGGATTATATTCTCTTAGGCTCAATTTCAGGAAGAATAATCAAAGGACAGATAATTCTTTGACTTCTTTTGACTATAAACAGACTAAATATTTCTAAATATTACTTGTGATATTCAACAGGGTTATCTTTTCAGCCAGCTTTAATCACTGGGAACAGGGCTCAAGCCCTGAGTAGAACTTAAAAGTATGCTATGCACAGAAGACCACTGAATAAAGCACAATTACAAACAGCCAATATGCATGTAAATGGATATTCAGCATCAACAATTATTTTTTAATACAATTTACAAAAATTTAACCTGAAAAATTGCATAAATCTGTTTTAAATTATAATAGCCATTGTTTGTGAGGAAAGAGAGAAACGCAATCTTACCTTCTTCGGACCACAAATCACTACAACTTTTCTCCAGAGCACTTTGACAAAACATTACAAAAGAATTTATAAACTGTGCATATACTTGGACCCAACAGTTCCACCTCTAGGAATTTAGGCTAAAGAAAATATTATAAATGTGCACAAAGATACAGCTAGACACTATGAACATGATCCTATCCATAACAGTGAAAATTTGGAAGCAACCCAATGTACATCAACTGGGAGTTTATTATAAAAATCATGGTAAAATAGTAAGCAGCCCAAGAGAGGCCTGAGTAGGCCCTAACTGCTCACCCCGACTGATCTTAAGGCTCTGTACAAGAAGGAAGTAAAAGTTAAAACAGAGTTTTAAATTGTGAAAGAAGACAGACACAGGCCACAAATTGTAACGATTCCATTTATATGAAGTGAACAGAACAGGCAAATCCACAGAGACGGAAAGAATAGTGTTTGCCTAGAGCTGGGGGAACAGTGGAATGAGGAGTGACGGCTAATGACTGCATGGTTAGTTTTCGGGGTGATGAAGATGTTCTGGAATTAGACAGTGATTGGTGGTCGTACAACTAAAAACCTCTTAATTGTACATTTTAAAAGGGTAAAATTTGAGATGTACTCTTCTAATTATATTCTATCACAAGATTTTACATGGAGTTTAAGGTTCTTCCTTAAAAGTTTCTTACTGTTTACAAACAATATTTATAAGGTGATAATTACAAAACAATACAGACTGATTGTAGCAAACATGGAAAAGACAGAAAACATAAAAAAGAAAATAAAAATCATTCACAATATCATCCAGATATAACCGTTATTAACATTTTGGTGTATAACTTCCATTCTTAAGTTTCTTTTTAAATGTAAGCATAAGATAAGAATTTAAAATAAACAAACATAAGAACACTAAAATGTGTTCAATGCCCTAAATTCCCTATCACACTTACAGTTTTGTCTCCAGTAAAGGTAAGATTTGTTCCATTCTCCTTGGCCTTCAAACAAACAAACAAAAAAGAAAATTAATTCAGAATTTCTACTGTACTCTCAGAAATATATAAAAAGGAAAACAATTACCTCCTGTTTTTCTCCTAAAAGAGGCAATCGATGCACGAAATCCCCAGAAAAACTCTATGAAAGAAATAGAAAACTAAAATTAAAGATGCATAACAGCAAAAGAAAAGCATAGCTCAAAATCCACAGAAACAGTTAAAGCAAAACATATAAAAGTAGACATAATAATATGGCAGTAACAGACAAAATACTTCCAATTAACCACAAACAAGTGAATAAAACCTTGCTAGAAACTAAAAAATAGTATCAAACCAAACTGGCCACTCAATTTTTCTATAAGATTACAGATATTGTCATTCTTGACAAAACCTTAGGCAGAAAACATACGAGTAGGATAAATGGATGTCATAGTTCCCTGAATTTCTACACATGAGGAAAATGTGGCTCAAAGCTATAAAGCTTTAGATGCAGAAATGGGATCTAAACCTAAGATTCCTAACTCTGAGGTCCACTGCTCCTTCCATCACAACACATGCCATGCCTGTAAAAAAAAACCTCCACTAATTACCTTTCTTACCAGTTATCAGCAAAGGAGGCATTATCCTTCCTGAGTAATTAGGACATGTATTTCAATTCTACATTAGACTGGAGGAGGAAACCTTATGAAGAGGGGTTTATGCCAAAACCCTGGAAAGCTGATAACAGATCTAAAAGTAGTGAACCTTGGGCAACAATATACAACAGGTAACTTTCCACAATCAAATCCAAGAAAGGCCAACCAATCCTCCTAGCCTGGGGAATAAATTTGGAAAACCAACAGAAAACCCCCTACTCAATATCACATTGTGCCTAGCTTCCTTTTTCTACCATACTTCCACTATTTTAAAGCTATTTTCTTTTTATCCGAGGTCATAAAATCTACGGTATGACAAGAACACAACCCTTGTAGTTCAATTATCAATGACTTCATTTGCTCATCAATTAATAATTATTAAGTAAAAGACTTCTTATCAATAAACTTTACTTCTAGTAAGTAGACAGAAAACCTAACTTTCCATGAACTTGCCTCTTCAAGGAAAGGTGCTAAATAATCTGAAGCAGTACTTAAATGCAGTAAAACAAAGTAAAGGCTATAGCTAAAATAACTATTTTCAACACCTATAAAATACATAATTTTTCTATCAAAAAACTGGGGTCAGATTCTACTTCTCAGAAAGGAGAATTTTATAATATAAACCCCATTTATATGATTACATATATATAAGAATTAAAATACACAATATTGGGAATTCCCTGGCAGTCCAGTAGTTAGGACTTGGTGCTTTCACTGCCGTGGCCCAGGTTCAATCCCTGGTCAAGGAACTAAGATCCCGCAAGCCACAGAGCACGGCCAAGAAAAAATAATAATAATATAAAATAAAATAAACAATATTATTCACCTCTTCCCCTTTATTCGAAAAAAGTTGTGAAGTTCAACCCTTTGATTTCAAGTCTATAGTAGGAAAATCTAAAAATGTTGATTCTGGGATATATAAATTAGATGAGATGACAAGAGGTTTAAAAAATGAGGGTTTCAAAAGTCCATCAATGGATGAATGGATAAAGAAAATGTGGTATATATGTACAATGAAATATTATTCAGCCTTAAAAAAGAAATGAAATTCTGATGCATGCTATATGGACGAACCCTGAAAACATTTTATTACGTTAAAGAAGCCAAAAAAATACTGTATGATTTTACTTCTTTGAGATATCTAGAGCAGTCAGATTAACGGAGAAAGAAAGTAGAATAGTTGTTACCAGGGAAGTGGGAGTGGAAGGGGGGGTGGGTGTTTTTATTATTTAATCGTTATGAAGTAACCACTGCAGATGATGAAAAAGTTCTGGAGATGGCTAGTGCTGATAGTTGCACAACAAGGTGAATGTACTTAATGTAACCGAATGGCACACTTAAAAATGGTTACAACGGTAAATTCTATGTTATATATATTTTACTATAATAAAAAAACCCAGGGCTTTGCTTTTTACACACAAAGGAAAGCCCATCCTCTCTTTGAGATGAATATTTAAGTGGCTGACTATGTACCTATCAGAACATGATTCTAACTTGCTTCTGTCAGAAGGAATTGAGGAGTGAGAAATGCGTATCACCAAAAATACAGCCATCATATTATTCACCTCTTCTATTTCCCTCCAACTACTATCAAATATTACCTGTGTTTTAAAGAGTTCACTGCAGTTTTGGAACAATTTTGATGATGTTTGATATTTCCCAGACAAGCCTTTTTTTTCCTTAAGGTTTTCCAAGTATGTCTCCACTTCTTCTGCCTGGAAAAACAGAGAAAATACAAAGTATTTAACTTATGTAAGATATTTAAAAGAAAACAAATAGATTGCCTTTGGTAGAAATATAGTTTTGGATTTGCTGTTTTTAAAATTAACAACATCTTGGGCTTCCCTGGTGGCGCAGTGGTTAAGAATCCTCCTGCCAATGCAGGGGATGCGGGTTCAAGCCCTGGTCTGGGAAGATCCCACATGCCACAGAGCAACTAAGCCCGTGCACCACAACTACTGAGCTTGTGCTCCAGAGCCTGCAAGCCACAACTACTGAGCCCACGTGCCACAACTACTGAAGCCCTAGAGCCCGTGCTCTGCAACAAGAAAAAGCCATCGCAATGAGAAGCCTGCGCACGGCAACAAAGAGTAGCCCCCGCTCGCCACAACTAGAGAAAGTCCGCGCGCAGCAGCGAAGATCCAATGCAGCCAAAAATAAATAAATAAAAATAAATAAATTTACAAAATAAATAAATAAATAAAATTAACAACATCAGATAAAGACTATATATTAGTATTCAAGAATCTAATAGCATTGGACTCTAAAGTGCAGAATTCTAGTCTACGACTCATGAAGGATAGTTCCTCTTAAAAATTCTAGGAAGACTGGGAAACTGTCAGAGTCCACAGGGTTTTGTTATAAGAAAATATACTTACAAGAGAGTTCCTTGACTAAATTAACACCACCACCACCACCAACAAAAAACTTGTGCTTCTAAGCTAGAGCACAAAACTGTTGTAGCCATTCACAACCCACTATTAATACTATGAAAAAAAAAATCATCATTTCTCTGGCTTCATCAGTTCTGTGAGTTTCCTCCCATACCAACATCCCTAATCTGACCCTCTTTTTTTCGAAGCTCTAATTTCACACCTCCAACTATTTGCTTGTCATTTCCATAATTCTGTCCTGTGGCAATTCAAAATAATTTTTACATTCTTAAGTTGTCCTACCCATGAAGACTGAATCTGATAAGCTTGACCAGTTTTTATCACAAGTTTCAAGCATATGTAAATTTAACTAGTGTTCGATTAGGAGAAAAGGTCAATGATATTTCAAACCATATTCTGGAAATATTTCTCTCTAAATTCTTCAGTCCTCCTCATCACACCAACCTTACCCAATGTTATATAACAAAAGCAAAATACAATCAGCAACACTACAAAAAAGATAATGTAAAACCCTAATACTGGGCAGAAATTCAAAATGCTTAAGGTTTAAAAAAACCAACTGGATGGTGGACATTTTTTAAAGACTAGTCCTATTATTTTTTTAAAAGAAACCTCAAGAATAGTCGGGGAAATGTAAAAAAGAAAAGAAATGATGCAAATAGTGGGATGAAAACAGAATGCAAAAGGCCTGAAAAATCCATCTAGGAGCTACATATCTTCAATGCTCATATACAGTGTATTATAGCAACTCTGAAAGTGTGGCCCATGGATGCTTTCATGAGGTTTAACAGGTCAAAATTATTTTCATCTTCATCATCATCATCATCTATTTGCCTTGTACTGACAGTGCAAAAGTAATGATGCGAAAAATGGCAGCCTCCTATCAGTGGTACCTAACTGTACTAGTTAGTAGTCATTGTACTCTCACAGTCACAAACTTGCAGTTAAAAAAAAAAGGCCAGTTTTATGTAAGAATGCCCTTGATGAAACAGTAAAAATTATTAATGTCATTAAATCTGGACCTTTGAGCACATGCCTTTTAAAATATTCTATCAGACAAAAAAATAAGTATGCAAAATACTATAAATGACTGTCTTAAGACAAAGCACTTTGCAACTATTTTAACTTGTAAGCTAAACTATCCACCGTTTTCATTTACTTGAAAGAAAGACCAACAAACTACAGATATTCAGACTTGGGTATTTGGGAGATATTTTCCTGAAAATGGGCAAAGGGAGGCTGTCACGTCAAAGAAGGCAACTGACAGCATCCATTGTCAATAATAAAATTTAAGGGACTTCCCCCAGTGGTTCAGTGGTAAAGAATCCACCTTCCAATGCAGGGGACTTGGGTTCGATCCCCGGTTGGGGAACTAAGATCCCACATGCTGTGGGGCAACTAAGCCCACATGCCACAGCTAGAGAGCCCGTGTGTCGCAAACTACAGAGCCCACGCACTCTGGAACCCACATGCCACAACTACAGAGCCCAGGCGCCCCGGAGCCTGCATGCCACAACTAGAGAAGAGAAAACCCGCACACCACGACTAGAGAGAAGGCCGCGCACTGCAACTAGAGAGAAGTCCTCGCACCGCAACAAAAGATCCTGCATGCTGCGATGAAAATCCCGCGTACCGCAACTAAGACCTGATGCAGCCAAAAATAAATAAATAATAAAGTCTTCTTGGACCTTGAAAAAAAAATTTTTTATTAAAAAATAAGTAAATAAATAAAATTTGAGCTTTCAAGGAAAAACTGGAATTTTGGAAAACTTGCATGTTCCCTACCATGATTTATAGTTTCCAATACTTACAGAGTATCTGATGAGACTGAAAGGTCATATTAACAAATGTAATTTTGAATTAATTGTAAAATGAATTAGTATTTGGAAGGTTTATATAATTCAGCCAACCAATATTTTCTAAGTGACCATGAAAGATGCTGCCAAATCAGACATGGGCAAAAGACCATTCAAAGTGCAAGACATACCAATTTATTTTAATATAACAGAGCACAGAAAAAGTTCACTGATATGGTTTCAGATTCCACACTGCAACTAACCTTTAAGAAACTCCACTTATTGCGTTTGGGTATAGAATCAAAGAACAATATCCACAATTACCTGAAAACACTATTAAAATACCATTCCCTTTTCCAACTACATATCTGTGTGAGGCCACATTTTGTGCATACACTTCAACCAAAATAACACATCACAATAGACTGAGTGAAGGAAGTATAAGAATCCAGCAATCTTCTATTACACTAGATATTAAACAAATAGATTTGCAAAAATACAAAATAACACCACTCTTCCCAGTTTCTTTGAAAAATAGTTTTCACAAATTAATAAATATTTCTGTATTTTTCTGTTATAATTTCTAATTCAGTAACCCACATGAATAAAGGCTTTTTTGGGGTCTGTAGTAAGTAAACAGAGTTCTGAGACCAATAAGTTTGAGAACTGATAGTACAAATTTGCCTGCATATTGGGAAGCATGATTCTAGTTCCAGTTCTTCTCCATAGCTACATGACACTCTTTCCTCTATCAGGTTGGGACCCGATGATATCTAAACACTAAGAAAAGTCTCTAATTTTATGTTCCATACCTTGAAGTTGTAGATTTCATTGTAACAGTCAGCACTTTTCAGATACCAGGTTATATTCAAAGATACATCACAAGGTTCTCCATCAACTATAAAAGAAGAAATCTTTGTGAATAAAAGATAATTCCCAAAACAAAGCATTTTTCCTAAACTATTACCCCACATCCCATTTCCTGCTAAACTAAGATACTCAAAGACCATCCTTTCTCCAAACAGAAGGTAATGAAGTAATAAATTTAAAAAGAACTAGATATTCTTCAGTTAAAAGTAAGAATTGTTGCTCACAGAAATAAAAAGCAGTTAAGGATTTTTAACCTTTGAAACCGTGTATCTATTTTTATGCCTTAAAACCTTCATTTCTGGTTCTCTCTTGGGAAAAAACCTGGAAGTGATAAAGCAGCCTTAAGTTAAAATCAGTCTTCTGTTATCATTTAAATATTTACTGAGCAGAGCACTTAAGTATACAAAGATACATGGCACTGTGTTAGGCCAAACAGGGGAACAGAAGGGAACAAATTATTGAAGACTCTTAAGTCTTAAAAAAGATTCTAGTTGAAGAGTCAAGGAATAACAACATTAGGAATGTCACAAGGCAACAAAAATAGTTCCACTAAGGGAAAACCTCATGGCTTAAACCTTGAGAGATATCAAAATTGGATAGAAAAGAACTATCAACAAAAAGCAAACCTGGCTGAGGAAGGCAGGAATAGAAAAAACAAAGATAAAAAGAGTTATTAGATTCTTTTTAAAACTCACCTTAAGAGAAGCCTCAAGGAACCTCATGAAATCATAGAAGCCTCACATAACTCATTCAACATATTTTGGAGCACAATATTCTAGTGAACCAAAGCATTAGTCTGAAGACTTGGGGTGTAAACCTGACTATATGACTGTTAACTGTCTCACCTGGGGGAAGTCAGTATTTCCTTTTATCTTTGATTCCAGCTGAGGAAGGGAAAATATACTAGAAATACATACTTTGTGCAAATGTGACAAAGATAAACACGACTGCATCTAAAAACCTACTTTTGGTTCTTAAAAGCAGCACACCTAAAATTACAAACTTTCCCTTTTCTTTGGTTTAAGTGGTTTTCTCAGACTAATTTTAAGCGGCACACTTTTATAAAGCTCAACTTTTATAAGGCTTTTATAAGGCTAAAATACACAAAAATCTGATGTGTTGGATAGAATGTATGGATATGCTGTAAAGGATACTGCAATCTTGTTATGAACTACTCAGAAGAACCAAACAGAAAAGGAATTAATTAAATCAAAGCCCTAACAGGAGATTTGCAGGGAAATGTGCCTGCAAAAATACTACTATTTATGTTAAAAGACATAGAATTTTTTTTTTTTGGCCACGCCACGAGGCTTGCGGGATCTTAGTCCCCAGACCAGGGACTGAACCCTGGCCCTCTGCAGTGAAAGCTCGGAGTTCTAACCACTGTACCATCAGGGAATTCCCAAAACACAAAGAACTTTAAATGAATGGCTTTAAGAGACAATGAAAATGGTCCTGCCACATTCCTCACCTTCCCTTGGCTGGCAGGTCTAGTCCCTAAGAATCTTACATGAGCCAGGTGCAGGTGTAAGGGAGAAGTGGCTACCTCTAGAAAGGATTGGAGTTCCAAGCTTTGAGCAAATCTCACTTCTTTCTCCAAAACAGACATTTTTAATGTAGGTGAAAAATTGTAATTTTAGGCTTGAAAAGAAAAGAAAATGGCCCTGCCAATTTCATGGAAATCTACTGTATACCATACCCACAAAAGCATAAAATCAGAGACAAGGTAAGTATGAGAAAACACAGAAGTAACAAAGTGAAAGACAATGCAAATTTTAAGAAGCTTCAAACCCTCCAAAAACAAGGAAACACAGACACTTCAAAATATGCAGCTTGACCAAAAACCACTAGAAAAACCATTAGAACAAAATACAGGTAAGAAGAAACTGTACAAAATAAAAGGACAGAATAGCATACAGGCTGTCAGGGTATCTCAAAAGACAAAATACTGCTATCCCTAAAAGCTCTTCTTTTCTAGAAAGCCAATCTCACAAGAAATACCAGCGTGTCAGAGTAGATTTGATTTAAATCAAACTTAAATTATCAGCCAAGAGATCATATTTTCATGGACACAGTACATTCTTCATAGAAATTCTACCTAACCCCTCCATCCCACCAGGCTATAATCTCAATAAGAGAAAGGGTCTTTTCTATCACTTCCTTGCTGTCTAAAACAGTGCCTGGCACTATACATAGTAGGTGTTCAGTAACTACCTACTAAGTGATTAAAAGAATAAAATCATCCAACTATGAAATACTTTGCATTTTCATAGAGAGAAATATGCACAGGAGCACACATGGATGATCTGGATTTTTATTCCTGATCTTGAAATGGAGCTGCCCGTGATCATTCATTCTCTAAAAATAAAGCCAGTTTCAGAAATAAAAGGAAGCTTTTCTTTAATGCACAATGGGGTATTCTGGATTCAGATACAGTGGTTTTCCCACTGGACAGACTGGTTTTGTTCTACTATTCCTATTTCCTGGTAATTATCTTTGAGCTTCCTCTTCCAAAGATCCAAGTGGTAAAATACTCCTTCAGCAAACAAAAGCTTTACTGAACATATTTGTTCAGAGCCAATGGTCTGACAAACCTAGGTCATGTGTCCAGTAAACATCTAACAAGCACACAAAAACAAAATCGGCAGTTATCTCTATGACTCAGAACAGATTAAAACCCATGGAGGCGATCAACCAAAACAATGTGTCTAACTATATATTGTTAACACCAGAAAAACAAGAGAAGAAAATAAAGTTCATAAAAGTAAGTATTCTAAAGATTATTCTGTGAAAGGACCTTAGTTACACTACATAGGTTTATACCTAGATAGTGCTTGACTATTAAATTTCAGAACTTATGTTGAGAGTAAATCATCAGAGGTAGAAAACAGGTAATTTGAAAGTTTAAAGATCACTCAAAAACTCGAATAAAAACTTCATGAAATGCAAAAACTCACATTTCAGGAAGATAGTGGTATTTTTGAAGAGGATCTTTCCAAAACTAAAATAATTTTTCCCCTGCAAAGATAAAGGAGAGATAATTAGCATCAGATCACTTTAATTCCCAAAGCAGAATATAACTGATATAAAAAGCTAAAATTTATAAAATGTTGACGTTAGTTTTCTTAACACACACACAAAAAAAGGCATCAATATCCTTCCTTTTAGTAAAATTCAACCATATCCAAACTGCAGGATTTTGAAGCTTGGTGCAGAGACAAGTTTTTTCTTTTTTCCACAGGCCATGAAGCAAGTACTCCAGAAGGAAGGCTGCTAGAAATCCTAACCTAACTTAAATCTTTCTAAAAGGTCCTCCTTAATCAGTTCATTCCCTTTACTCACTAATCACCGTCCAGAATAACCAATCATTTCTTCAAATAAACTATTCTATGAGCAGACAGCCATATTTAACTATTAACCATTTTACAGGTAACAAATAAATACCTAAAACTGAGAATCTGAACATCGTCACCAAATTAACAAAAGCTGTAATTCTTACCATATCAAAAGCTCAAATAAGATTTGGGCATTACAACCAGTGAGCACAGCAGAACAAAAAGGCTACCGTGGTTTTAATAAGACTAATGCTTTTCGGCATTTCCAGCCAGCATCTGATTTGTCGGCTCACAGCACTATAGCTCTTACTCAAACGACGTTTCAAAAACGTGGTAAAGGGAAGAAAGGGTCAACCAATCCAGTTAATTATCCTTAAGAAAAACGAACTTATCATAAGAAATTTTAGAATACTGTTTCTTCCGTTTTAAACATTCTCACGTTTGAATACATCATTTTAAATGCCTAGGCTTCCTAATTACACGGCAGGGCTTAGAATAACCATTTCAAAGTCCAAATGAAATCAACCAACTTCGTAAGTAGAATTATCCAGTAACAAAAAAGTGCAGAGAAAAAAAAAAAGAAAGATGTCTATTTACATATTCCTCTCATCCAACCCGGGGTCACAAGATTCTGTGAAACTTCTGCTGAAAGAGAAACCACTCTCCACCTATACATCAAGTTTACACGTTTCCAGTCAGACAATGAAAGTTCTCTGCCTTTGCTGATAAGAAACCGCTCCACCGCCACTCTCCGCTCCTGAATTGACCCTGACATTCCTGCTAATTTACCCAAAGAAGCGTACAGCTTCTCGCTCCAGGGAGGTGAGTCCCGGTTAAGCAGCTACACAGACACTCCCGGCAATCCCACCCCTTTGGAAGCGGACTTTAGTGGAACCTTCATGGACCCCTTGGGCTACCGTAGCCCCACCCCTTGCTCCTCCGGGCTCAGTTGCTCCTGAAGTGACCACTCACCGACGGTATCGGAATGTGCCACTTGGATCGGTCGGCAGCAGCGACGGGTGCCGGTCCTACACTGAAAAGCGACAATGGGGACGTCTGAGCCCCCAGGAGAAGAAGAATGACAGGCAGCACCTGAAGCCACGCAGCCGCCGCCATCTTCACAGCCGTGGAGTGCCTACCGAAAGCATTTCACCTTCTTCCGGTTCGTCCCGCCCTCTTCCGGCTCCTCTCTGGGGGCGGGATAATCCGGGTCCTCAAAACCTCTGGTGGCTTGTTTGTTTAGCGACTCAGCGGCCCCGCCCTCAGGCAGTTGTCAGGCTTCGTATGAGGCTTTGGACCTACTGCGCAGGCGTCTTCCTGCCGTAACCTGGTCACCTTGGAGTGTTAGGATGATCTGCAAAAGTTACCAGCCGAGTCTGTTGGCTCTTCTCTCTCCCTTAAAGGGTTTGGGGACCAGGGAAGAACCCCATGTGGCGTTTGGCTCTCTCCTCCTCCCATTCGCCCCAGTCCCTCATCGTTTGAGTCAGACGCTGGGGCCAAAAGTCTGGGAAAGCCGTAAGTCTGGCTGCCTGTTTAGCGTGTAGTAGTGAGTACTCGGTTTCCGGAGGTATTTAAGCAAAGACTGGAGTTTGGCGGTGGTGAAGTATAAGCCTTCCTAAACGGAATAATGTAGTAGACAACCCCTTTTAAAAGACCCTTATACCCGTGAAGAGTATGATGTAGAGTTTGGTCGGAGAACATCAACCTCCAGCAACAACCCCGCCGGCACTTCCTACTCAAAACTAAAATACAGGAGAGAGTGGGTCAGTTTTCAGTATCCGTGGCGTGACAGTCACTGAGGTAGATCTGCAGAAGCTTCGCCCTAATCACGCAGGGCGTGTCGGTACTTCCTCGTTGTCACGCCCTTGGTCTGCATCCTCTAGGGCTCTTTGAGTACGCGCCTCCTCGGATGCAAAAACCTTTTCAGTTTCTAATGAAGGCAGTTCCTCATCAGCTACTCAGAACCAAGAAAAATTTGCCAGATCAATCTCTGTAGAAACCCTTATCTGGGCCTGGAAATCCCGGGAGCAAGTGTCAATTTGTCACTCCTTAAGGACATGAAAGTCCCAGAAACTTGATGGTGGTGAAGTGCTGGCGGTTATTTAGAAAGACTGACAATCTAAAAGATCGCTTGGGGCCTTGGCCTGAGATCTGGGAGCCTGTGAAGTGACTGGGAAGCCATGGACGCAGCTGAGAAAGAGGAAATCAGGTAAAGGCCCAGTGGTCCAGCAGGGACTGACCCCAGGGCCCACGGAAGCAGGGGATAGATAGTACCTGAAAACAACATTCTGGCTTTGAAGACTTTATTTTTTTATAAATTTTATTTATTTATTTTTGGCTGCGTTGGGTCTTCATTGCTGCGTGCGGCTTTTCTCTAGTTGCGGGGAGCCGGGGCTACTCTGTTGCCGTGCGCGGACTTCTCGTTGAGATGGCTTCCTTTGTTGTAGAGCACAGGCTCTAGGCGCGCGGGCTTCAGTAGTTGTGGCTCGCGGGCTCTAGAGCGCAGGCTCAGTAGTTGTGGCGCATGGGCTTAGTTGCTCCGCGGCACACAGGCTGAAACCTGTATCCCCTGCATTAGCAGGCAGATTCCTAACCACTGCACCACCAGGGAAGACCCTGAAGACTTTATTGATTGTTTGATTGCATGTCTTATTTGCATATTTTATATTTGTGGACTCAATCTCTAGCCTTCTCAATTCTCCACGGAATTAATTGATATTAATAGCCTCTCGTGAAATACTTGAAGGATGGTTAACAAAACCGGAAGAATTGTTATCAGAACTCTTTTTTTTTAACGTTAACATGGTGGTATTTTATTTATTTATCTTATAAATTTATTTTTGGCTGCGTTGGGTCTTCGTTGCTGCGCACGGGCTTTCTCTAGTTGTGGTGAGCGGGGGCTATTTGTTGCGGTGCGCGGGCTTCTCATTGCAGTGGCTTCTCTTGTTGTGGAGCACGGCCCTAGCGGTGTGGGCTTCAGTAGTTGTGGCACACGGGCTTGGTAGTTGTGGCTCGTGGGCTCTAGAGCACAGGCTCAATAGTTGTGGTGCACAAGCTTAGTTGCTCCACGGCATGTGGGATCTTCCCATACCAGGGCTCAAACCCGTGTTCCCTGCATTGGCAGATGGATTCTTAACCACTACGCCACCAGGGAAGCCCTGTGATCAGAACTCTTAACACATGAATTTCAAACAGGTTGCTTTCCAGGTTCAGCTAAGTACATCTCTTCCTATATCATTCCAGAGTTTATTCTTCAAAACTGGAAAGATCTTTGACATAAACCACAGTAAGATCTTTTTTGACCTACCTCCTAGAGTAACAGAAATAAAAACAAAAATAAACAAATGGGACTTAATTAAAAGCTTTTGCACAGCAAGGGAAACCATGAACAAGACAAAAAGACAACCCTCAGAATGGGAGAAAATATTTGCAAATGAAACAACAGACAAAGGATTAATCTCCAAAATGTACAAACAGCTCATGGAGTTCAATATCAAAAAAACAATCCAGTTAAAAAATGGGCAGAAGACCTAAATAGACATTTCACCAAGGAAGACATACAGATGGCCAAGAGGCACATGAAAAGATGCTCACCATCACTAATTATTAGAGAAATACAAATCAAAACTACGATGAGGTATCACCTCATGCTGGTCAGAATGGCCATTATCATAAAATCTAGAAACAATAAATCCTGGAAAGAGTATGGTGAAAAGGGAACCCTCCTGCACTGTCGGTGGGAATGTAAATTGATACAACCACTATGGAAAACAGTATGGAGTTTCCTTAAAAAACTAAAAATAGAACTACCATATGACCCAGCAATCCCACTACTGGGCATATACCCTGAGAAAACCATAATTCAAAAAGACACATGCACCCCAATGTTCACTGCAGCACTATTTACAATAGCCAGGACATGGAACCAACCTAAATGTCCATCGACAGATGAATGGATAAAGAAGATGTGGCACATATATACAGTGGAATATTACTCAGCCATAAAAAGAAACGAAACTGAGTTATTTGTAGTGAGGTGGATGGACCTAGAGTCTGCCATACAGAGTGAAGTAAGTCAGAAAGAGAAAAACAAATACCGTATGCTAACACATATATATGGAATCTAAAGAAAAAGAAAAGAAAAGGAAAAAAATGTTCAGAAGAACCTAGGGGCAAGATGGGAATAAAGATGCAGACCTACTAGAGAATTGACTTGAGGATACGGGGAGGGGGAGGGGGAAGGGTAAGCTGGGACAAAGTGAGAGAGTGGCATGGACATATATACACTACCAAACGTAAAATAGCTAGTGGGAAGCAGCCGCATAGCAGAGGGAGATCAGCTCTGTGCTTTGTGACCACCTAGAGGGGTGGGATAGGGAGGGTGGGAGGAAGGGCGATGCAAGAGGGAAGAGATATGGGGACATATGTATATGTATAACTGATTCACTTTGTTATAAAGCAGAAACTAACACACCATTGTAAAGCAATTATACTCGAATAAAGATGTTAAAAATAAATAAGAAATAAAAAACATTGGCCCCTAGATGATCAGCATCATCTTAAAAAGCAAAGGATTTTCCTTCTCTGTTTCTATCCTTATTCTAGCACCTCGTACATACCTCTGTTATATCATTTGTCAGGTTGATTTGTGATGTTGGTTAGGCTGTCAAAGAAAACTCAGACACAGTACTTCTTATCTTCTTCAGAGCCCAACACTCAGCAAGAAAGTTTTGAAAATATTTTGTTGAATAAGTAGGTGGGAGGGTTGTTTTTGTTGGTCCGGTTTGGGGCTTTTTGTTTTTACTCCTTCAGATTTTATTGTTGTAGCCATAGCCTTCAGTCATTCATTTTAAAGAACCCTTTCTCATAAGTGACAGTACTCTTTTTCTGTTGCTTTCTGAGCAATCCCAGAACTTCATGTTTTGTTGTTTACCATGGGTGGTTTACAAAAGGATGTTGTTCTGCAGCAAACACATTATTGTGTTATGGCCATGACACAATTTTGCATCACAATGATTTATGTCCCATGATTTATATTATAGTTAGAGAAAGTACAAAATTTGGATTCACAAACCCTATATAAAATAAGTTTCTTAAAATGTCTTTTTATTAGTGTTGAAGATGAAGCTGTGGATAAAAACATTTTCAAAGACTGCAGCAAGATTGCTTTCTACAGGTAAGAAGAGGAAGTATATGACCTAGATAGAATAGTTCTGAAAATATTTCAAAATTGATGTTTATTAAATTTTTGAGAACTGATAGACTTTCTGAGGAAAGAGTCGATTAGGAAATTCAGTGATTAAATAATTTATTGACAGGAGAAATTCACCTTTACTACTCTAGCTTAACTCCTGTATCATTTTATTATTAATATGTTATTAATTATAATTAATTATATTGTATACTTATACATTATAATTAACATTACTGTGTTAATAAACAGGTATTTTAAAAGTCAAAGTGTTTTTCAACTAACGTTAAAATTTTGAATCTTTGAAGAAATAATACTTTTACATGGTTCAAAAATCAAATAATATAAAAAGATACACATTGAAAAATGTTACTCTCTTTCTTGTCCCCTCCCACCCCATTCAACATCTTTCCCTGTAAGTAACCAGATTTATTAATTTCTTATTTATCTTTCCAGTATTTCTTTTTGTGAATGCACATATTCTTATATCACCACCATTCTTAGGCCAAGTAGCTTTCTATATACACTGTTGTATACATCTTTTTTTCTGCTTCATAATTTATTCTGAAGAGCTCTGTATGAGTATATGGAAATTGTCCTCTTTTTCATAGCTGTATGGTATTCCATTGGGTAAATTATAATGTATTCACTCTCCTATTGCTAGACCCTTGGGTTGTTTTCAGTCTTGCTGTAACATCACTGCCACAGTGAAAAGCTATACATATGTCATTTCCTACACACGCAGGTATATTTGTAGGATGAATTTCCAGGAGTGGGATTACTAGGTCAAAGAGTAAATGTATTTGAAATTTTAACTATTACCAGATATCCCTCCATAGAGATTGTGTCATTTTGCACTCCCATCACCACTATATGATTGCCTATTTCCCCAGAGCCTCAAAAAATATTTCTTTAAAACTTTTTTGAGTGTCTACCTTTATGTGGTCCTGAAACTGAGATCACCAAAAATTATATCATACAACTTTCTAATTTATACACACAACTCTAGAGAAAGAAAATCATATCATTTTAATTCTGAACGGGTACCTTAGAGGGCATTCTATAGTGAACTCCTGGTCACCTTGACAAACCACTGGATTATATTGGATTTCCACTAAAATTTATTAAGTTTCAATTAAAGTATACATTTCATGGAAAGAGGGAGGGACATCAACAAGCTAATATGTGTCATCTATGAAAACTGCCCCACCTTCTCAATAAAGGGGACAAAATACCATCCTTAAGTAGTGTTATGGTGAACAATTTTATTAGTACTCTTCTTATTATTTTATTAATTGCATTAGCACTCTGCTTATTAATTTTCTTAGCTCTCTAAATTATTGATACTCCTCTTAGTGCTTTATTGGAGTACTAATATACTGCTTGTGCCCAGTTCACCTACTATTGAAGTGAATTTTAATGACTTCCACATGGTAATATAGTCTTTTGGAGGCTGAGAATCACAAATCATTCTCAGACGTCTGTATACTCCAAATCTGTAGGCGTCAGAAACAGCGGCTCTCCAAGAAGTCTACCTATCGGGCATTACTAGACTCAGTCACAGAAGGCAAAGAGAGCACCAGGTTCCAAATCATCAACGAAGCAGCTAAGGTGAGAAAAAGTATTTTCTACAGAGAATTATTTGTTTCTATATTTATTTGGGTTGAATGAAGTAAATTTCCACAAAGGCTAATTAAACTATGTATGCTTCAAAAACAAACTTTGTGAGAGAAGTAATGCCATCTTTTTAATATCTACACAATGCTACTTTAAAAGTAATATGACTATCAACATATAGATTGCCTTGTATCAGATGCTTTCTTAGATGTTTTGCGAATGTTATTTCCTATTAATTAATCTTCAGAATCATCTAAGAGGTACATTGCATTGTCCCTAATTTTCAGATAAGGAAATTGAAGTCTAAAAAGCCACTTGCTCAAAGTCATAGCTAGTAACCAGAATTTTCACCTGTGACTGTAGACTCTGTCACGCACCCATGCTCTTTTTATCACTATTATACAACATACCTCAAGCAAGGTACAGATTCAGTGAATGTCCAAACCTCAAAATGTGAGTGGGCAAGAGGAACAATGGTCTATGCAGTTGAATAAGTCACAGATGTTCCCACCCCTAGGCTGCTTCACTAACAGATCACCATAGTTGTTACATGCTAAAAGGATTAGAGCAGTATCCTAAGTGCTTTTTCTCATCTGTCAAATTTTCACACTACTTCAGATGGGCCAGTCACAGAGGAAGTGCTGTGGGCCGGGCTAGGAAGTGTGGTTATGCACAAGTAGTTGATGCTTCCAACCTGACCCTCACTTCACATCCTCCCCTGTCTTTGAAAGGTGTCCTAAGCTTCTAAGGCCTCCCAGACCAATCTGGTTTAATTGGTAATTCGCTGAAGGACATAGGTAAAGACATGCAGTCTAGTCCCATAACAGCTTAGATAGTAATTCCATCAGCTCACTAACAAATCCCAGTTCTGGGAAGCAGACTGAGAAGACATCCCCACTTTCACTGCAGCATTGTGAGAGATCTTGTGACTACCGTAGAGCTTGCCGTATAACATTACACTGAGGAATCTTCTCGGAGAAGACAGAGCAAACACTGCCCCACAACATCAGGGCATTCTCTGTAACATTTGTAAGGTCTCTAACTTCGTCGGGAGGCTCAACTTTATTCCCAGGCAGGAGGAGCAATGGCACAGTGAGGAAGGCTACCTTCCATATGAAGTTTTAGAGATTTTAGTCACTTCAAAGATGTAGAATTCTATAACATAGCTTTCTTACCTGAATTCAAAATAGGGGCTAGAATCATATCAATAGTTTGTGTTCTCTATCCCCATCCCTTTTTCCCAACTTATGGTTACTTAAGGATGTAGTTGTGGTAGCAGCACACTTAGTTCTTTTCTCTTAACTACACTGAAGGGATGGTTAGCCTTTCTTCAAAACCTAGTGCTGCTTCTTAACACCACTCATTTTTTTCTGGAGGAATTTCCCTCCTTGCTTGGCATCTGTGCAACCTTTGAGTTCACAGCTCATGGTAGAGTACTGATCCAGGTCTCCCAAACTTTACATCCTTTTGTAGCCAAGTTTGAAAGCTGTTCATGGGAAAACATGGGGCAGCATTAATTTCTTTCCTAGAGAGCCACCCGCCATTTGCATGTGGTCTAATAGCCCAGTACCCCGCCAAACCCCTGTATTCAGGGTCAGCAGAAGCAGCTGGCTCCAGGAAATGCAAGGAGTCCACCAGAGACCTTCCAGGAGTTTAATACCAGCAGTCAGTTCCCTTCCTTTCTCATTTTTCCTGTCATTTGCTCTTTTTCCTTCTTGCCTCTGATGTGTCTAGCCCCAGAGAGTTATAGCTGTCCCATGGTCAGGGACAGTCCCTTTCTGTCCTTGGGGAGGCTCAGTCTGTTGAGCACCTGAACAATCCACTGTCGTGATGACACATGCCGAGGCAGAGTAAATGAGGCACTCGGAATACCAGTGTGGGCCAAAATGCAACTTCTCGATGCAGCTCCATACCAGTGAAGTTAGTGGTAGAGCCTCTCACACTGCCTTTTACAAGACTATAGGTCAGTTTTTCTGTACACACCGCTCTTTGGATCCTGAAAATATGAGGGACAATGCTGTTCAGGTCAGGTGCCAGAACCAGAGCCCACCAGCTATGGATGCCTTCAAAGGAAAAGAAGCCACAGTCCAGGAGGACCCACGGGAGCTCAGCGCAAGACAGCACATGGCTCAGAAGGGAGCTGAGGAGCCGGACAAGCAAGGGCAAGTGATCCAGGATGTCAGCAACGTGGCTCCCAAGACTGAGAACTTTGAGGACCCCTTGGAACAGACACAATGTTCAGGTGTTGGAAATAACAGTGCTGCACAGGGAATCTGCATGCTCTGATGTCAGGCAAATGCATGCAATGTATGTTTTGGGAGGTCACCCTAAAATTCTGAACTGAATGTCATTTTAATGTCCTCCTTGTCACTTGGAGTTGAGATGACTAATAGGGACTTAAGGCTTCGTGCCCTATATCAGTTTGATAGGGACAACAAAGATCCAAACAGTAATTTCTAAAGTTGTCTGAACCTTGTATCCTGCTCACTGCATAGTCAAGGAGCCTCCATTAGAGGTTTTTTCTGGGGTGAGATGGGTGTTTCATGGGAGATTTCACAGTAGGATATGGTATGGATATGGTCTGGAGATTTTTAAAAAGCCACGTACATCCACTTATTTAGAATGATAGCTTTTTATTTCAGGTTCAGAGAGACAGAGCCCAAAGTCTAAGAGGATCATATTCAGCTCACAGCTGCAGTTCTCAGATTTCACTGATGAGGCAGATTCTGACAAACCCAGCATTCTTAGTGCCTACCTGCCCTCACACCATTAAAACTCTTAAAGCAATAATTTTGTTGTCAGGCTTTGTTGTTAATTTTTTTTTTTTTTCTTTTTTGCGGTACACGGGCCTCTCACTGTTGTGGCCTCTCCCACTGCGGAGCACAGGCTCCGGACGCACAGGCTCAGCGGCCATGGCTCACGGGCCCAGCCACTCTGCGGCATGGGGGATTTCCCGGACTGGGGCACGAACCCGTGTCCCCTGCATCGGCAGGTGGACTCTCAACCACTGCGCCACCAGGGAAGCCCTGTTGTTAATTTTTGAAATCCTTCTTCCCAATTCCCTTCTCCCAACCTGCTACTTAATAAGCAACCAGGAAACAGAACCAAGTTTCATTCACCGTTGTCTTAGTGAGCTCACACTGCTATAACATAAACTGGGTGTCTTAACAAACCTTTATTTCTCACAGTTCTGGAGTCTGGGAAGTCCTAGATCAAGGTCCCACTTCCTGCCCTGTAGACTGTCACCTCCTTAGTGTACAGTTGACCCTTGAACAACGCAGGGGTTAGCAGTGGAAAATCCAAGTATGACTTCACAGTCAGCCCTCAGTATACATGGTTCCACATCCACAGATTCAACCAACCAAGGATTGTATGGTACTATAGTAAGTATTTATTGAAAAAAAATCCATGTATAAGTGGACCCATGCTGTTCAAATCTCTGTTCAAGGGTCAACTGTATATTCACATGATGGAGAGACAGCTAACTCTCTGGTCTCTTCCTGTAAAGGCAGTAATCCCATCATGACTCCACCCTCATGACCTCATCAAAACCTAAACACCTCCCAAGGCCCCATCTCCAGGTGCCATCACATTGAGGGTTAGGGCTTCAACATATGAATTGAAGGGTTGGAGAATGGGGAAGGTTTGGGGAGGGGGGAAAATGACAATGGACAATTCAGTCCATAGCAAACATGATGTTCCTGGGACACAGTAATGTTACAAAACAAACTGAAGTGTTGCCCTGTGTGTTGCCTCTAGGTCAGGACATCTAGGCTTTGAAGAAAAGCTGGTTGCAGTTTTCTCACATAGGGTCCTATTTCTTATGACAAAATAATCAGATATTTGATAAAGAAGCTTCCAGAAAATAATCTTAAAGGAGTTATCAGTAAAGTGTTGACTGCTTTTTTAGACCTCCTTTTTTCCTACTACTATCAATTTTTTACCTTCAGTCAAAATTTGACCTGGATTGAGAAAAAGAGAAGATCTAGTCTTGTGACACCAGAGCAGGGAAATTTATGCTATCTTCTGAGTGTACCTAAAAAGCACTGCTAGCAAGGCTATTTGGAACAGACCTACGTCTTTGACCTACTTTATATTACTAATTTTTATGCTTTTTCATGACATGGATGAACTATTTGGCAAAATGTTTATTTTGCAGCCTGTTTGCAAGTTTTCACTGGTGGCAACACTTCTGGCAGCTTCTCCAAGGATGCAGGGATATCTCTGAGCACCTCCATGAAGTTATCCCTTGCGTCTTCATCTAAGCAATGGGACTTTGCCCAACCAGCCACCTCCTCAACAGATGAGGAACAACTACTACTTGTTAACCAGGACTGTTTCTGCAGAAATGTCCAGGAACAGGCAGCTTATTGGGGAACTGGCCAAGCAATCAGAAGCATACCTGGACAGGCTAATTGTCCTTGGGGAACATGCTAATGCCCAGTGTGAACTTGCCAGCGTTCTCCATAGAGAATCAGTGCTTGCAATAAACCAACTGGCTACAACTATGGAAGGGGCAATAAGTGCCCTACAGCAATTTAATGAATCTTAGACCATTCTCTGAATCCTGGAAGGTCTTGACCAATAGCTGAGAGAGGTCCTTGCTCACTTCTCTAGGCCTTTTAGGTTAACTATTCCTTATAATATAGTAGAAAGACCTGGTTCCAGAGGACAAGCAAGATCTACCCATCACGGAGAAGTTGTTGGGGTCATAATTTCCCTTATTAATACCCACCATCATTTAAATATATGTTAGAGGGCTATTCTGTTAACTCAGTCGTAGTCTCTACTAGTTTGGGGTGAAATTAAAAAAAAACTTTTAATGTAACTGTGATCCATTCCACTGCTTGAATGTACAGACAAGGCTGTTGTTACCACCATGATTTTTATAACCTGTCTCATATTTTTGCCCTTGTGGCCAAAAAAACTAGACTTAGGGATGACAAACTACTGGGTTTTATTTTTATTCGGTATGGGAGAAATAAGATAGGAAAAGGGAATTTATGCTCTCCCAGATTATGGGAGGTGAGCCTCTGAATGAAAAACCAAGTAGAGACTTGTGGTACTAAAATGAACCTCCAAAATGTATTCCTTTCTTTGAGGATTTATTTCATCTTCTCTGTGTAGGAGGACATTTACACATCTTAAATCTTTCTAGGGGAGCAAAACCCATGCTGTCTCACCTTATTTTAAATGTTTAATTTTATGTTTCTTCACTTATTTTACATAAATCCATCTTGCCGCAATCTTTACTGCTATTCTCTAAATATTAACGTTAAATAATTCTGAGTTTATGCAGTCTAACTTCTGTAACAACATAATTTTTTGTTTTTGCTTTTTTTTGCGGTACGCGGGCCTCTCACTGTTGTGGCCTCTCCCGCCGCGGAACACAGGCTCTGGACGCGCAGGCTCAGCAGCCATGGCTCACGGGCCCAGCCGCTCCGCGGCATGTGGGATCTTCCCGGGCCGGGGCACGAACCCGTGTCCCCTGCATCGGCAGGCAGACTCTCAACCACCGCGCCACCAGGGAAGCCCACAACGTGTTTTTTATTGTCATTTTTAATCACTAATAGAGATTCAATAATTTATTTGTATATTATTTTAAAATAAATATCCAAACAGGTCTCTAGAGAACAGAAATGTTTAGAAATTCTTAATGTTTTAGATAGAAGGATATAACATTCATGTCCAGACTTTTTGACAGCCCAGTTTTGGTTGAAAAATTGGACAATAACTGGCAGTTAAGAAGCCCAGGGAAGTGGTTTATAAACTGTCATGCGCAGAGCCCTGAGGTTTCCGTAGAGGGGTGTCAGAACTCAATGCAGGGAGGGGAGCGGGCTCAACGGTAGAGGCTCTGAGCCACTTCCTGCTGTTTTCAGTCCAAGTAGCTTTACTTATTGGACTTCTGAGAGTCTGCTGCTGTTGATTTTTTAAGCCAGTAAAAACGGCATGAGCCAGATCATACAAGCAAATGTATACTAAGGTCTAAGGAAATTATGTGCTTGGAATATGAAGCTATGTTGATGATAATAAGAGATAAGAATGAATTTGGATATTGACTTTGAAAAGGGTTACCTATTGGCAAAATTGGTTTGCTTAATTAAGTTAAAATGAAAACAAAGTGGGGCTTTTACTCTGATTTGTATGTTTGCTTGCCTAGGGTTATTATAGGAAAAGCAGGGTTATTGCTACCTTCTCTCATATAATTAGGATTCTTTACTAGGCCACAGCCTCAAGAACAGAACATATCAGACCAGTCTTTGGTTTAAAAAAATAAAGATTTTTAAGAAAGTTATTTTACTAATAATGGGAGGATCTCTGAGTATATAAACGAAATGCAATTTGTTAATCACATATAAGGGACAACCTGTGTGCCCTCTGCTTAGGATGTTCTTGCCCATTTTTGCCTCCCCAAAGTCCTACTAATCCCTCAAGGCCCTGCTTAAGTCCCTCTTCCTCCAGAGAGATGTCCCAGAACCCCTCTCCTTACAGTCATCAATATTCCCCTTCCTTGTTCTCCCGCAGCACATGTCCTCGTCCTATCTCAGCATTTATCATAAAACGCTTTACGGTTACAACATAGGTGTTGCATCTCCTCTAAATTGCACTCTCCCTAAGAGTTTAGCCATCCTTTTCACAGCAATCAGCACTTCACAATATTAGATGCCAAATAAATGTTAGTTGAATTAAATTTGAGAGAGTAGTGGAAATTTATGTCTAACTTGGGAGGGAATACATAATCTAACAGGATTTCAGCCTTATACTTGGATACATTTTCAAATCTTAGAATTCTGATGGCACACTTGAAGTAAATCAAATATACAAAAGAATACTAAACATATAAGCAGTAATTACAGTATGATTGGGAGTGGGGAAAGGGGGGAGGTGTTGGCCAAAGAGTACAAACTTCCAACTATAATAAGATGACTAACAGCACAGTGATTGTAGTTAATAATACTCTATTATATACTTGAAAGTTGCTAAGAGAGTAGATCTTAAATGTTCTCACCACAAAAAGGAAATGGTAATTATGTGACTTGATGCAGATGTTAGCTAATGCTATGGTGGTGATCATTTTTGCAATATATAAGTATCAAATCAAGGAGTTGTACAACTTAAACTTACAGAATATGTCAATTATTTCTTAATAAAGCTGGGGAAAAAATTATTATTGTATGATCAGTACTACATCATAACCTTGTTTTTTTGTTTTTGTTTTTTTTTTTGTGGTACACGGGCCTCTCACTGTTGTGGCCTCTCCCGTTGTGGAGCACAGGCTCTGGACGCGCAGGCTCAGCAGCCATGGCTCACGGGCCCAGCCGCTCTGCAGCATGTGGGATCTTCCCAGACCAGGACATGAACCTGTGTCCCCTGCATTGGCAGGCGGACTCTCAACCACTGCGCCACCAGGGAAGCCCCATAACCTTGTTTTAAGAATGTCTGTAAAAGCAGCCACAGCCTATTTACCATTATTTACCTGGTGACTCTTCAGTGTCCTGTCACTGTTCAAGTGCCCTTTCCTATATTCTGAAGAAGCAAGGTTCCAGTAACATCGTTTTGTGGGGGAGGGATTGTTTTTGTTTTTGTTTTTTGGTGCTGCATTAATATTCTCCCTGCTTCCTATATCTTGCTTGCACCACGGCATACCCGTTCTGTGTGTTACCTCACACAGGCTACCCAGCTTAGCCTTTCATTTAACAGACATTATAGTAACAATACACAGACCCAGTTGTAACCAGAATTTGGCATCATACTGTACTTAATGATTTGCAGCCAGTGCAGCATGGCACATCAGTTGAAAACCACTGTCTTAAGATATTTCCCTAATCTTGATGCCTCATTTTGTAATCTAAATCCAGCCATCTCTGCCTTCAGAGTTTGTTGTTATTGTTTTATTTTTCAAACTCTGTATTCTCTTTATGATTCTATGTTGCTTCCATCTTTCATCGTAGGCAGTATTTAACCTAAATTCTTGATCTTCTTGAGAAAGCTGAGAATATCCCAGCCTCTAGAGAAAGTTCCCCAGACCTTAATCTAAGTGTACAGGAAGTGCCTTGATTTTAACACAGGAAGCCTTATTCATCTACAGTAGAGAACCCCAATGACCACCGTTTTACTGTCTATTCTTTTCTATTCTGTGGCTTGTTACCCTTCATCTTTCGTTCAACTGGAATCCAGTTACTCTAGTTTTAACACCAAACACTTATTCTTAAGATACCTGTACATATCTTAGATATGTATCATAGATACAGTGGGCCACATGTTCCAATTTTCCAAGGGCAGTTTCAGTTTATGCCTGTCATCCACTATCGTTATTAATAGAGAGCCCTCTCTCTCTTAACAGTCCTGGTCTGGACAATTATATGTTTGCCTAACCATAGAACACATAGGAGGTGTTTGTTTCTACTACAGATAGAGCCAAGCAAGTACATATAGATTGGAAAGGCTTTCCTTCATGATTGCCATTGTTCTCCAATTTGCTTGGCCTATAATAATTTAAACATAGTTTTCTAATTATCATAATTTGTAGAACTGACCTGGGTAACCTGTTGAAACTAATCGCGTGTGTGTTCCCAGGTTCCTCTCCTGGCTGAAGTTTATGGTATAGAGGGAAATATTTTCAGGCTTAAAATCAATGAAGAAACACCCTTGAAACCCAGGTATGAAGTTCCTGATGTCCTCACAAGCAAGCCAAGCACTGTAAGGTAAGCCAAGAAACCCGTTACCTTGGATACACCCTTAATATATTCTTCTATCATACCTTGAGTAGCAGCTTTTGTATGAGTCTCTTATTTTGTTTCTTCAAAGATACAACCATTGGCAGAGTTAGTTTTTAGTTATTTGGGGATAAATTTATCCATTTTGATGCTATCCATTCTGTACTCTCTTCCTCCACCATTTGACTCATCAGCACTTATTAATGGGCAGAAGCAGAGCTTCTGATCTTCTCTCCTCCTGACAAAGTAAGCGGTTTATCAGCCAGACTTTGGGAGCAAGCAGGAGACCTGTTTAATTGACTCACTCAGATGAACAGCAGGGCTCCAGAGATCCAATGTACTAGCAAAACTCCCATGCTTACAGTAATTTATACAGTTAGACTGACTCACTTTTAATTAACGGCAGTCTCAGAAGTCTAACATATAATCTGTCTTAGAGTCAGAGATAAATTAATGATCAGTTTCTAGGTGGAAAAAAAATCTTTGGGGATTAAAGCATTTTTCATGTACCTGCAGAATCTGCATCAGTTCTCAGCACATTTTCCGGTGATATTTTAACTTGGTTCTGTCTGTTGGTTTGTTATTTTCTTTATATCATGTCACTAAGGGAATATAAGATTATGCCAGATGCTTTAATTTTCACTACATCATTATCATAGTTTTATGTAGATTATTTTTTCCATGAAAATCTAATAAAAACTTAATAAATTATGGGACTTCCCTGGTGGTCCTGTGGTAAAGAATCCGCCTTCCAATGCAGGGGACGCAGGTTCTATCCTTGGTCAGAGAACTAAGATCCCACATGCTGCAGGGCAGCTAAGCCTCCACGCTGCAACACAGAGCCCATGCTCTCTGGAGCCCACACACGGCAACTAGAGAGAAGTTCGCGTGCTGCAACGAAGAGCCTGTGCACCGCAACGAAAGAGCCCACATGCCACAACAAAGATCCTGCGTGTTGCAGTTAAGACCTGACACAGCCAAAAAAAAGCTAATAAATTATAAGGAGAAATTAATTTAGCTATGCTAGAACTATCATAAATTTAAAATATATCACTGAGCCACTACTATAGGCTAAGAACTTAGGAAATAAGAATTAAAAAGGGACTATTCTCATAGCTTTGCAGTTTGGCAAATGAGAGAGAGAGAGAGAGAGAGAGAGAGAGAGAGAGTGTGTGTGTGTGTGTGTGTGTGTGTGTGTGTGTGTATTTCCTCTTGGTCACATTACATTATTTTTTACTCTCCTGGACGATTCATTTTACTAGTAGACCTTTAACATTTTTACATCTGTGTTCATAAGTAACATTAGTCTATAGTTTTTCTGTGCTATCTTTGCCAGGTTTTGGAGTCAGGGTAATATTAGCATTGTGTAGTAAATGTGGTATATTAGTTTTGCCTCTATTTCAGCCTTTTTCTAGAGGACCTTTGGCTACTGTAATAAATAAAAACTACATTTCTCCATTTCCCAGACTCCCATATAGCTAGTTTCTGATGTAATTCATGTTCCACCAATCAGATGCACTTACAGTTATCTTGATTTCAGAATTGAGTCTCCCATTTTGCTGGTGTGCATCAGCAGTTATAGAATGACTCTAGAGCCACTAGTTAGGGCAGTGGTTTCCCAGTCTCTGGATTGCAGCTAAGTTGGCATGATCCTGGAGCCCACCAGTTGCCACATTGACTTCTGATTACCCAGCTTCCTGATTCCAGCTAAGAGAGAAGTTCTGTTGGCCTGCAATTATGCAGTATTGTTCTAGGAGTCATTACTGGACACTCAGCCAGGAACCTGCTACCTCAAACCTTCCATAATGTTGTAAGCTAATAATTCCTCCATATTAAGTCATTTACTTTCTGCTTAAAATAGCCAGAGTTGTTTCTGTTATCTGCAGTTGAGTTTTGGTTAACACAGTCATTGATATCAGAATGAGTATAAGCAACAGACCCTCAAGGATGGAAATCTGAGCTTAGTTAGCTGATCTACTTGGATTTGAAGGCAGTGAGGACCTGGTTTTCATTAGGCGGTGAGATATTAATGTTTTGGGCTGAATACTACCCTCCCCAACCAGACTCATATGTTGAAGCCCTAACCCCCCATACCTCAGAATGTGACTATTCCGAGACAGAGCCTTTGAACAGGTAATTAAGTTAAAATAGGGTCATTAGGGTGGGCCCTAATCCAGTATGACTGGTGTCTTGTAAGAGGAGGAGATGAGGATACAGATAACACAGACAGAGGGATGGCCATGTGAGGACACAGCAAGAAGATGGCCATCTGCAAGCCAAGAAGAAAAGCCTCAGAAGAAACCAAACCGGCTGACACTTTGATCTAGGATTTCCAGCCTCCAGAATTGTGAGAAAATAAATTTCTGATGTTTAAGCCACCCGGTCTGTGGTATTTTGTTATGGAAGCTCTAGCAAATTAGTACGACTAGCAATAAACCACGGCATTCTGTGACAGTCAAATTACTACTTGTGGTTGCCTTAAATAGAGTGCCTATTGAAAGCATGGCTCTGGCAAACCAAGTGGTGGGGCCATAGCATAGCATGATTGCCATACAAAATTCAAAACTCTGAGGTGGCCTGGCTGCTATTAATTTCACTGAAGAACTTAAAGAAAACAGCAGTTTCAGGCTTTTAAATTGTCAGAAACCTAACAGATTTCTGTGACAATCCTAAAAGTCATATCTACAGAGTCCTCGTAGCTGAAAATCAGATACAGAGTTAGATTCTGTGGTCTGCTGAATTAGAGCGTAAGTTGAATTCACAGCTTCATCAGGGCTATGAATTTAGGGCATCGCTGTGAAAAGGTAGGACTCCCCAAAATTGAATAGCAACATTTGGGAAGATTTGGATAACCATGAGTCCCAAACTTCAAAATTCCACTGAGCCTCCCAGTTCAGCAGAAGCAGCTCCTTCTCCTCCATCTGATAAGGCTGATCTCACCTGCTTGGACACCCCGGTTAACCTCACCTGAAATATACTGTGCCAGGGGATTCCAGTGCTCCCTGTGCTTCACCCTTACCACTCTTCACTGCCTCCAGACCCACTATCAAGTCAGACCCCAACATGCCTAGGGAGCCAATTACAGTCAAACCCAGGAGGAAAAGGCTTACACACCTAAAGAATTGTAAGATTTTATACTGGCAAAAATCTGGGAAATATGCATGGAAATGATTTCTGAGGGACTTCTAGACCAGAAGGAAGGACCATAATTTTAGGATCATGCTAAATTTACTGACATGGGTACAGGTACCAGAGAATCCAGATTTAATATGCTAGCTTAGACAGCTGAAAATGGTTCTAATTATTTGCTTGGTTAAGTATAACTTGAACTCAGCTATGGACTGTGCTGAATGAAGCTGAGATACCAGAAATTCCTTGGCGCTGTGTAGAAGAAATGATTCATAGACTTAGGGAGATAAAAATGTTGAAGTGGATATGTCATATGCATCTAGCCCCTAAGTCTGTTCTCCAAAGGATCCAAAAGATACTTCCTTCATTGAGAAATACATTAGTGAGGGAACACTTGGAAAGCATTATAGTGAGTGAATGTCTTTTCTGAGCTAGAGATAATGGTGGGAATGGTACCATTAAAATGGGCTCCCTGATTTCAGTGGAAATGATGAGACTCTAGGTAGCAGAGTCAAAGTAGCAGCATTTAGTTGTAAGAGACAAGGTAGACGTGTTTCCATAACAGGGCCTGTGTGGTACTCAAAATGGCTCAAGCCTCAGGGCAGTGCATGATACGTCAGGGGGTCCATTAGGCTGAAATAGATGGACTAGAGTCCTACTTGACAGAATAATCAAAAGAACTCTATTTAAGTTTGATGAACAGTGAGACACAACCTCTCAAACTACAAAGTTAATTTCCAGAACCCAAAGCATCTTGCTTGAGGGGCAGGCCTAGAATCCATGGAGGAGGTTGTAAAGATATATAAGATCATAAACTATCCCTCCTAATCCTCCCTAAAGTGGCCTGTGACCGGGGTGACTATGCACTAGAAAAATATCTAGACCTAGGGATTTTATTTTTTTATTTTTATATCTTTATTGGAGGATAATTGCTTTACAATGTTGTGTTGTTAGTTTCTGCTGTACCACAAAGTGAATCAGCTACATGTATACATATATCCCCATATCCCCTCACTCTTGAGCTTCCCTCCCATCCTCCCTATTCCACCCCTCTAGGTCATCAAAAAGCGCTGAGCTGATCTCCCTGTGCTATGCAGCAGCTTCCCACTAGCCATCTATTTTACATTTGGTAGTGTATATACGTCAATGCTGCTCTCATACTTCGTCCCAGCTTCCCCTTGCTCCTGTGTCCTCAAGTCCATTCTCTACGTCTGCATCTTTATTCCTGCCCTGCCACTAGGTTCATCAGTACTGTTCTTTTAGATTCCATATATGTGCATTAGCATACGGTATTTGTTTTTCTCTTTCTGACTTACATCACTCCGTATGACAGACTCTAGGTCCATCCACCTCATTACAAATAATTCAATTTCATTCCTTTTTATGGCTGAGTAATATTCCACTGTATATATGTGCCACATCTTCTTTATCCATTCATCTGTTGATGGACATTTAGGTTGTTTCCATGTCCTGGCTACTGTAAATAGTGCTGCAATGAACATTGTGGTACATGTATCTTTTTGAATTATGGTTTTCTTAGGGTATATGCCCAGTAGTGGGATTGCTGTGTCGTATGGTAGTTCTATTTTCAGTTTTTTAAGGAACCTCCATACTGTTCTCCATAGTGGTTGTATCAATTTACATTCCCACCAACAGTGCAAGAGGGTTCCCTTTTATCCACACCCTCTCCAGCACTTATTGTTTCTAGATTTTTTGATGAAGGCCATTCTGGCCAGTGTGAGGTGATACCTCATTGTAGTTTTGGTTTGCACTTCTCTAATGATTAGTGATGTTCAGCATCTTTTCATGTGTTTGTTGGCAATCTGATGTCTACTTTGGAGAAATGTCTATTTGGGTGTTCCACCCATTTTTGGATTGTTTGTTTTTTTGATATTGAGCTACATGAGCTGCTTGTATATTTTGGAAATTAATCCTTTGTCAGTTGCTTTGTTTGCAAATATTTTCTCCCATTCTGCAGATTGTCTTTTCGTCTTGTTTACGGTTTCCTTTGCTGTGCAAAAGCTTTTAAGTTTCATTAGGTCCCATTTGTTTATTTTTTATTTTATTTCCATTCCTCTAGGAGGTGGATCAAAAAGGATCTTGCTGTGATTTATGTCATAGAGTGTTCTGCCTATGTTTTCCTCTAAGAGTTTTGTAGTGTCTGGCCTTACATTTAGGTCTTTAATCCATTTTGAGTTTATTTTTGTGTATGGTGTTAGGGAGTGTTGTAATTTCATTCTTTTTTTACATGTAGCTGTCCAGTTTTCCCAGCACCACTTATTAAAGAGGCTGTCTTTTCTCCACTGAGGCTGTCTTTTCTCCACTGTATATTCTTGCCTCCTTTGTCAAAGATAAGGTGACCATATGTGTGTGGGTTTATCGCTGGGCTTTCTATTCTGTTCCATCGATCTATATTTCTGTTTTTGTGCCAGTACCATACTGTCTTGATTACTATAGCTTTGTAGTAGAGTCTGAAGTCAAGGAGCCTGATTCCTCCAGCTCTGTTTTTCTTTCTCAAGATTGCTTTGGTTATTCAGGGTCTTTTGTGTTTCCATACAAATTGTGAAATTTTTTGTTCTAGTTCTGTGAAAATGCCATTGGTAATTTGATAGGGATTGCATTGAATCTGTAGATTGCTGTGCATAGTATAGTCATTTTCACAATGTTGATTCTTCCAATCCAAGAACATGGTATATCTTCCCATCTGTTTGTATCGTCTTTGATTTATTTCATCAGTATCTTATAGTTTTCTGCATACAGGTCTTTTATCTCCTTAGGTAGGTTTATTCCTAGGTATTTTTTTTTCTTTTTGTTGCAGTTGTAAATGGGACTGTTTCCTTAATTTCTCTTTCTGATTTTTTGTTGTTAATGTATAGGAATGCAAGAGATTTCTGTGCATTAATTTGTATCCTGCTACTTTACCAAATTCATTGATTAGCTCTAGTAGTTTTCTGGTGGCATCTTTAGGATTTTCTATGTATAGTATCATGTCATCTGCAAACAGTGACAGTTTTACTTCTTCTTTTCCAATTTGGATTCCTTTTATTTCTTTTTCTTCTCTGATTGCCATGGCTAAAACTTCCAAAACTATGTTGAATAGTAGTGGTGAGAGTGGACACCCTTGTCCTGTTCCTGATCTTAGAGGAAATGCTTTCAGTTTTTCACCATTGAGAATGATGTTGGCTGTGGGTTTGTCATATATGCCCACTTTCTGGAGAGTTTTTATCATAATGGGTGTTGAATTTTGTCAAAAACTTTTTCTGCATCTATCGAGATTATCATATGGTTTTTATCCTTCAGTTTGTTAATATGGTGTATCACATTGATTGATTTGCATATATTGAAGAATCCTTGCATTCCTGGGATAAACCCGAGTTGATCATGGCGTATGATCCTCTCAGTGTGCTGTTGGATTGTGTTTGCTAGTATTTTGTGGAGGATTTTTGCATCTATGTTCATCAGTGGTTTTGACCTGTAATTTTCTTTTTTTGTGACATCTTTGTTTGGTTTTGGTATCAGGATCATGGTGGCCTCGTAGAATGAGTTTGGGAGTGTTCCTCCCTCTGCTATATTTTGGAAGAGTATGAGAAGGATAGGTGTTAGCTCTTCTGTAAATGTTTGATAGAATTCTCCTGTGAAGCCATCTGGCCCTGGGCTTTTGTTTTTTAATCACAGTTTCAATTTCAGTGCTTGTGATTGGTCTGTTCATATTTTCTATTTCTTCCTGGTTCAGTCTTGGGAAGTTGTACTTTTCTAAGAATTTGTCCATTTCTTCCAGGTTGTCCATTTTATTGGTATATAGTTGCTTATAGTATTCTCTCATGATCCTTTGTATTTCTGCAGTGTCAGTTGTTACTTCTCCTTTTTCATTTCTAATTCTGTTGATTTGAGTCTCCCTTTTTTTCCTGATGATAGACCTAGGGATTTTAAGTGCTGTCTCTGAGCTTATATAACTCCTGGGGATCCAAAGCATCCAAAAAGTGTACGTGTCTGATTGGGCTGTTGGAAGTTAGGTGATAAATAAACAAAAGTTTCACCTTTCCATCTCACTTTGGACTGAGTGAATCAATAACCAAATCTGTGTTATTTACTCAGTTTCTGAGTGTAGGGTTGGAACGAGAAAGAAAAGCAAAATGTTTAAATTCTATGCACCAACTTGTTACCAGACCAAAGTAATAATGATGATGAGAGCTAACATTTACTGAGCGCTTATTATATGCCAGGCTCTTTGCCAAGTGCTTTACATGTGTGATCTCATTTAATCCTCTCAAAAATCTCTATTTGTTCTTGCTTTTATCATTTCCACTTTACAGATGAGGAAAACAAGAACTAGAAAGATTAACTTGTCCACAGTTATACACCTAGTGTGTGGGAGAGCTATGTTTAGTCCAGTCTTTCTGACACCAAAGCCCATGCTCTCAATTACAGCTCTCTACTGCCTTATCTGTGCTATGTCACATGAATATTGATTTACTAATTTGAATTGAGAATTGCATTGAGCCATGTAAACCTACAGCAATTTATTTTTCTCTTCCTGCCTTGTTTTCCAGGCTGATTTCATGCTCAGGGGATACAGGCAGTCTTGTATTGGCAAATGGAAAAGGAGATCTGAAGTGTCACATCACAGCAAACCCATTCAAGATAGACTTGGTATCTGAAGAAGAGGTTGTGATGAGCATAAACTCCCTGGGCCAATTGTACTTTGAGCAGCTGCAGATTCCTCCCAAGCAAAGGTATTTTTGCACATTACTTAACACACAAAGAACTTAAGAAAACCTGACTGTGAATACCAGTTGCCTAAATAGATAATACATCACCATAGAAAACTGGTTTGCCTTATTTGCTGGGATATTGTTCTGAGAAATTTCATCTTTTCACCTGTGCAGGTGAATGCAGGCTTGATGACAAAAATTATTCTCAGACATTTGTGAAGATGACACTCTTAACACATCCTATATGTTTGACTGAGGATGTTCTCTACCCTACACATCCTTCTAAAAAATCATCCTGTTAACTTTTTTTTTTTTTAATAAATGTATTTATTTATTTTTGGCTGTATTGGGTCTTCATTGCTGAACGCGGGCTTTCTCTAGTTGCGGCGAGCAGGGGCTACTCTTCATTGCGGTGCACAGGCCTCTCATTGCGGTGGCTTCTCTTGTCGCGGAGCACAGGCTCTAGGTGAACAGGCTTCAGTAGTTGCAGCACGTGGGCTCAGCAGTTGTGGCGCACAGGCCTAGTTGCTCCACAGCATGTGGGATCTTCCCGGACCAGGGCTTGAACCCATGTCCCCTACATTGGCAGGCAGATTCTTAACCCCTGTGCCACCAGGGAAGCCCACACCGTGTTAACTTGATAGATGCTAATGTGAACTAACATGTCTTCAGAATTTCATTTTACCTCCTTAGAATAACATGAGTTACCTTAGACTTGAATAGTTGTCCAGGAATTTTCTGGAACCAACCATTTGATCAAAGCTGTTTGTGTGTGGGTCGCATGAATTGGAAGATAGTAGTAGAAGGAGATTCTTCTTCCATTTTTACCAATATTGTCTTTAAATCCTCCAGTCTTTCTATTTTTACCCAAATAATGAACATCTTATATGAGCTGCAGAAAGCATTCAACATAGTGATTTTTTTCTGAGTTTCAACTTATTTCTATTTTAAAATTTTAATATTAAAAAATCTTATTTTGAGACTTCCCTGGTGGTGTAGTGGTTAAGAATCCACCTGCCAATGCAGGGGATGCGGGTTCGAGCCCTGGTTCAGGAAGATCCCACATGCCGTGGAGCAACTAAGCCCATGTGCCACAACTGCTGTGCCTGCACACTACAACTACTGAAGCCCACGCACCTAGAGTCCATGCTCTGCAACAAGAGAAGCCACCGCAATGAGAAGCCCACACACCGCAACAAAGAGTAGCCCCTGCTCGCCTCAGCAAGAGAAAGCCCATGCAGCAACGAATACCCAATGCAGCCAAAAATAAATAAATAAATTTATAAATTTATAAAATATAAACGACTTATTTTATCACAGAAATGTGTTCATTGAAGGAAAAATAGAAAATATTGAAAAGAAGAAAAAATACCCATAATCCTGCCACCTACTCTGTTAGTGCCTTATGAATATAATTCAATTACTTTTTTTGACTGAAAATACTAATAGCATAACAAATCCCTGTGTATTCGTTATTTAGATTTAATTCATTATTTATTTATATTTAAAGCATTAATATTTAAAACATTTTTTCCTTTTACTAAACTCCCATTATTTTTGTTTTAGAGGTGATATCTAAGTTGGGCTTTTTAATTTTTATTTATTTTTTTAAATAAGCACATTGTACAAAGGTGTATATACACAGGGAGATCAGCTTGGTGCTTTGTGACGACCTAGAGGGATAGGATAGGGAGGGTGAGAGGGACGTTCAAGAGTGAGGGGATATGGGGATATATGTATACATATAGCTGATTCACTTTGTTGTACAACAGAAACTAACACAACATTGTAAAGCATTTATACTCCAATAAAGATGTGAAAAAAAAAAGGTGTATATAGTGAAAAGTCTCCCTCACCATTTGTGCTTGAGCTACCTCATTCCATCCTTGAAAGTAATCAGTGTTTCCAGTTTTCTGTGTATCCTTCCAGAGATAATTTATGCCTATACAATAAGATTAATGTATTCTTTGTTTTTTCCTTTCCTGACACAAATGATATCATCTTTACACATTATTCTGTACCTTGCTTTTTTTCCCTTTACCAATGTGGTAGTTTCTAATTTCTTTAAAACAGCTACATAGTTTCTATTATATGGTTACACTGTGATTCATTTAGTTAATCCCTGCTAGTAGACCTTAAAGTTGTTTCTGATATTGTTTTACAACTACTTACTTCATGAATAACCTTGTATATGTGTCATTTTGCATACATGTAAGTATATCCATAGACCAGAGTCACAGAAGTATAATTTCTGATCAAATGGTTTGTACATCTATACTTTTGATAGATGTTTCCAAATTGCCTCCCATAGAGGTTGTGTACTAGTTTATATTTCCATTATTTGTATTTATCTTTGTGTTAGGAAAATTAGATTATCCACTTGGAAAAAAAATGTAAGGTCCTAACCTCAGAACATTAGCAAAAATGAATTCCAGATAAATAAAAATAAAGCACACAAGAAAATAAAAATAGGAAAAAATGTAGAATTTAAAAAATCTTATTAGTGTAAGAAAAACTGAAGAGCCATAAGGAAAAAGGGTGATTGATTCGATTACTTAGAAATTTTAAACTTTAAACTTTATTATAACCGCCAAAACAAAATACAAACAAACAAAAAAACTTGAACAAAATGAAAAGGCAAGGACTTGTAATTTCCAGTCTGGCATGTGAGGAGCTCAGAAGTTGCCACAAACAAGAATGAAACGTCAATCAAAAAAAAAAAAAAGAAAATTACTCAAAATACAATATAGACCTAAATGTAAAACCTAAAACTATAAAACTTCTAGACAACAATGAAGAAAATCTTGAAACCTTGGATCAGGCAAAGATGTCTTAGATATTACACCAAAAGCATGATCCACAAAAGAAAAAATGGGTTAAATGGATATAACCAAAAGTAAAAATGCCTGCCCATTCAAAGACTATATGAAGAAATAGGTTATTATTCTTCCTTTAATTTGCATTGACTATTAATTACTTTATTTTGTTTTATTTTGTTTTATTTTATTTTATTTTACTGTAGTAAGAGCATTTAACATGAGATCTACCCTCTTCACAAAATTTTAAGTGTTCCATACAGTATTGTTAACTGTAGGCACAGTGCTGTACAGTAGGTCTCTAGAACTTATTCATCTTGCTTAACTGAAACTTTATGCCCATTGATTAGTAACTCCCCATTTCCCCCTCCCCTTAGCCCCTGGCAGCCACCATTCCTCTTTGAGTCTATGAATTTGACTATTTTAGATACCTAATATAGGTGGGATCATGTAGTATTTATCTTTCTGTGACTGGCTTATTTCACTTAGAAGAATGTCCTCAAGGTTCATCCAGGCCTTAGACTTTGTTCATTTGAGTATGAGTTGCTTCAAACTGGAGGAAATGATCTGGAAATGCATTAAAATTTAAAATATGCATAGTTTGAACTAGCAGTACCAGTTTTGGGACTTTGTCCTGTTGTAATCAAACACACATGTATCTAAGATAAATGTATGAAGGCGTTTATTGTGGCATTGTCATAGTAAAAACTAGAAAAAACCTGAATAATTAACCATAATCAATTATAATAAAATATTATTCAACAATAAAAAAGGGATATTAATCCCTCTGTATAATGATTTAAAGCTTTAGTATATTAAAAAAAGACTATATGAAGAGAATGAAAAGATAATTCATAGACTAAGAGAAAATATTTGCAAAGTATATATCTAATAAAGAAGTTGTATGGATTGACATAATATAGAAAGAACTCTCAAAATTTAAGAAAATAATCTAATAAACAAAAGATTTGAACAGATATTTCACCAAAGAAGATATACAAGTGACAAATAAGCACTTGAAAAATATGTTCAATGCCGTTAGTCATTAGGGTATTGCAAATTAAAACAACAGTGATGTACTACCACACACCTATTAGAATGGCTAAAGTTTAACAGGCCGACCATATTGTTAATGTAAATTGACCAAATAAAATTATATCCTTCTTAGCAGGAGCTGATAAACTGACACTGGGCTTGGAAATGTAAAAAACAATTTCTATAGACGGGCTGAACTGAAACCAGGGAAGAGTGAGTTCACTAGATGGGGGGAACATGGCTATTTGGAGTGAAAGGTCAGTCCACAGCATCGTATTGACACTAATGTGTATATTCACAACAAAGTAATGTCACTACATTTAACAGACAGCACCAAAAAGTAGACATAGTGGGGACAAAAGTTCCCTGATATAAATGGCTGCCTAGACTTATTGTCCTTGTGGATCCTTGGGAGGCATTCTTTGAGACCAAATTGAGACTGTTCCCTGGGCAGAACGTTGCTCTCTGCCTGTTGAACATTCATGCTGCAAGAAGAGGTAATGAGCCTTATTCTACGTACAGATGTACCTTGTACTTGTGTAATGTCATAAAGGAGAATCATAGTTTACATGCAATCTTGCAGTCTTCTGCTATGCAAAGTGTTTATTTTGCCTTTTTCAATATATTTGCTTGACTTAGGCACTTTGAACAAGGAAAAGAAAAATAAAACACCTCTGAACTCTGATCTTTCACTGCTTTTGTACATTCTATTGTGAAGTTGAGGGTAAGGATGTTCAGAAACCCATGGGGAATTTATATGCCTTCAGAATATTGTGCATGTTCTAATATGATGAGCTTTTAAAACACTTCGTTAAAACATGAATCAATATGTGTAACTGTGTAGATACTCAGCTAATTTTGAATGCTGCTGATGGCATAACTATATATAAATATAAATTTTTATATCCAAAAATATATTCTTGTGTGCTGCTTTTCCTACCTGGTGATGTTATTTCATATAATGAAGATTGTTTTCTTTTTTACTAACTCATTTCAAAGAGAAAGAATTTTACTTATAAGCAAGCTGTTTTTCCCCCAAACATTCCAAAACAATTCTTTTTCTTCTTTGTTTTTTTCATCCAATAAATGATAGCATTATGATCTTTAAAAAAGAAAATAGCAGAGCAGTTTTTCAGTTATCTGAAACGCTGTCTCCTGGGCTGCAGTCCTCATTTTGCCCCCAATAAAACTTAACTCCCAACTCTCAAAAAAAAAAGAAAATAGGAGTAGTTATATTAATTTCAGAAAGAGCTAACTTCAAAATAGGGAAAGTATGGGCCTGATAACAAAGCATCAAAATACTTGAGGCAAGAATGATAGAACTGCAAGTAGAAGTAGATGAATCCACTATTACAATTAGAGACCTTAACACCCTTCTATCAGGAATGGACAGATTGAGCAGGGAGAAGATCAATAAGGACATATTCTAATTCAAAAGCACCATCAATCAGCTGGCTATAATTGACATCTATAGTCTCCTTCATCCAACAACAGTAGAATACACATTCTTCTCAAGCTCACATGGAACATTCACCAAGACCATATTTTGTGTCATAAAACACCTTAACAAATTTAAACAAATGGATATCATACAACGCCAGCTCTCAGACCACAATGCAATTAAACTAGAAATCAACAACAGAAAGCTGGAAAATTCCAAAATACTTGAAGATTAAACAACATGCTTCTTAATAACACAAAGAAGAAATCCAAAAAGAAAGAAAGGAAAAGATTTCAAACTAAATGAAAATTAAAATACAACATCAAAATTTGTGGGATGCAGCAAAAGCAGTGCTTAGAGGGAAATTTGTAGCATTGAATGCAAATATTAGGGGGGCAGATGCATTTGAAGAGAGGCACATAGGAACTCCAAAAGAACAAGTCATTTCTGTTGCTTATGCTCACTGGTAGGTTCATAATTGTTCACTTTAGTATTATTCTTTAAACTCTGTGCATACATTAGATACTCTTCTATATGCATGCTGCATTTTACACTGAAGAAAAAATTAATGTATAATGAGTATGAATAGACAATTCACAGAACTAGAAATACCATTTAATGTATAAAAAGGTAGTCTGCATCATTAATGGTACAAGTTCAAATTGAAATGCATTATCTTTTCTAAAACTTTAGATTGGCAAAGAGTTAAAAAAAAATCCATGAAGTCTAGTATTGTTAAGAATGGAAGAAATATGCACTCAAATACAACTATAGGTGTTAGAATAAGTTGTCATCATCGTGCAAGACAGTGCATCATGTTGCTCCATTCTAGGGTAATATTGCGCGAGAGGAACTGTGTTCTACCTTGCTTATGTTTTGTTTAAATACTATGAACATGTATTACATTTATAATAAAAAAACTGATTAATGTATTTTTAAAAGAGTTAAGGAAATTCAAATCTCTCTATATTTTATAAGAAATCAAGCTGTTGGATTAATGTTCATCATAAATGTTTAATTTCATAAATTTATTTTTATAATGATGTTATTTTTAATAAGTTAAAGGATATAATTTATGGGGTCTCAATATTTGGAAATGGAAATCTTTATCATTGAACAAATTGTCAGTCTTGCCATGAGTGAAACAACTTTATATTACAGCAGAGCTACCAAGGAAAATGAGGAGGATACATCAGATGATACCACTCAGGTAATCTACATAGAGTAATTTATCTTTTTAAAATGTTTTTCACTATCATCATCATTATGTGGAGTATAATAGGTCTGTTCTTCCCTTATACAGGTGGGTAGTTGGTAAATGCTTTACCACATATAAATGGGACCTCCTGTAGGCCAGGCACTGTTCAAGGAATTGGTGCTGTATCATCAAACTAATCCGATTCCCTCATTATCATGGAGCTTATATTCTTCTAAGTCACATTAACTTTTTTGGACTTTAAGAGCAAAGGAGAACTATGGAAAGGTCTTAAGCAGCAGAGATAGATGGTCTGATTTCTGTTTCGGAAAGATTATTTTGGCTAAATTCTGGAGAATGGACATTCCAGAAGTCGTCTCTTCATCCAAAGCCCCACACATCTTTAAAGGAACCCTGACAGTAGCTATGGCCACGAAGAATGGTGAAAAATATTTCCAGTGCAATAAGACAAATGCTTCTCCCTCTTGAGAACTGGCCCATACTGGTGAATATGAGAGAGAATAATTTTTCCATTTTCAAATAGGGAAGATAAAAACTAACACATTTGTGCCTTACACAGCTTTGTGACAATATGTTATATTAGCTTTTGGGAGACCTCTAATCAGATAGCTTAGATAGTGGTTTTGAGTCAAACACCCCTTTGCAGGACTCTGATGAAAGCTGTGAACCATCTCTGTAGAAAAAAAAATTTTTTTCCTACTGTTTCAGGGAGTTCACAAACTTTAAAGCCTATCTAGACCTCAGGATAATAATCCCACATTAAGAATTCAGGTGTCGGGCTTCCCTGGTGGCGCAGTGGTTGAGAGTCCGCCTGCCGAGGCAGGGGACACGGGTTCGTGCCCCGGTCCGGGAAGATCCCACATGCTGCGGAGCGGCTGGGCCCGTGAGCCATGGCCGCTGAGCTTGCGTGTCCGGAGTCTGTGCTCCGCAACAGGAGAGGCCACAACAGTGAGAGGCCCGTGTGCCGCAAAAAAAAAAAAAAAAAAAAAAAAAAAAGAAAGAA